>NW_027491379.1:1200000-1544762 GCF_021521415.1 Bidens hawaiensis | reverse complement strand
GATATAGCACTATTTAAAGGTTTGAAGTCATTCGAGTCCTATCTGTGTGGTAACGCCTCTTGCATTTTACGAAAAAACAACAAGGTATAGGTTTGTGAGTCGTCATTTGAAAAAAGTTAAAGGTTTAATGAATTATCTAGAAAGTATTTTTATTTGTTGTTTTATGATACATCCTAAATTTTAATGTATTTGTATTTGTTGTTGGTTGATGAATAAATTTCCACTTTATTTGTTTAAGGTGAATAGTAATCACAAGTTTTATTATATTCATTGTTTTTTTATGAATGTTCTTAAGGATGAGTTGAAAACCCTCTCACATAATTGACAAAATTGCCCTAACCCCATCCTATAATTTGAAAACCCTCTTAAATAATTTTAGGGGATGAGTTGAGAATGTTCTTAAAAATCTTTTGTGTTTTAATGGGTTTTGTCTTTTTGTAATGTGAGACTTTAAGTTTTATAGTTGATAAAATTACTTTAAATCTTGAAGTCGAGTTAGAGAGTGTGTGTCAAGTTAAAGAGGGATGTTGAAAGTTAGTCTTGATTACGTTAAAAAAGTTGAAGGAGTTATATGCAACTTTAATAACTTATTGCTATTTTAATGTTTAGAGTTATCTAATTTGATTTTATTTGTAAAGACAATGTTAGTATTAAATTATAACGAGCGAAGTAGTTGAGTAGGGTTAGTATAATTTTTATAGTTGAATAGATGGTCTAAGATAACTGTAAAATATAGTTTGTATTCTTGAAAGAGTTGTGATGAGTTACCACCAAAATATACGTGTCTTTCGTGTTGCTCGACTAAATTAAGTCCAACAATAAAGGCCAAACCGAAGAACAAAACAAATAACCTACGATAATTATAGAGACATACAATAAATATACAAAGATCCCATATTTGGGTCTATGTTGCAACCATAACGTGACATCCTCCTTGATCAAGTCAACGACTTTAAAATAATAATATCTGAAGTTATTAAAAAGAACGTTATTCATTTTTTTATAAGTTATAAGAAGTAAAAAAAACTAAAAACTGAGAGGTAGAGCCCGCATGGTTGCACGGAATTTTATGTATCGTTACTTTTTTATTTTCCAAATAATTTAATTGTATTAAAAAAAGATATCTCATTTGAAATTGAACACATGTTTTAAAATGTAACATCCAACAACCTAAATGTAATTGTAAGAAAATGCAATTATCGTGTTAACCCGTCTGAACTAAAGTGAATAAAAATTGTGATCATAGACATAATTTACCTAACCATATATAAAAATCGAATTTTAAAATAAAACCTAGGATATTACATTTTAGTAGCTTTAAATATAAAGAGCTTAATTAGTTATATAGACAAAACATATATTCTTTTTTATTAAAATTCAATTAAATATTTGATTTTTTTATATGTGATTAAGCTCTTATAATTTATTTTTATGTCAAACGTATAAAACCAAGGTCACCAAAAGATGCTTTGGGAATAAGGACCCGCTATTTTGGGTTTAGAGATATTTCACCTGACGACATTTCTTCTGCGTGTGTAATTCGACCACAACGCGTTTTTGTTTGCTTACACGGTTACAATAGCTTTTGGTGTGGGAAGCTAAACCGCAGCTTGTGTTGTAGATACAACATTGTCGAATGTGCTCAAACCTGGTCGGGCAAGGATCATGTTATGACATGATACTACCACTGTCTCAAGTTTAAGTTATGTTAGTACCATATGTCTTTAACTAGTTATAATATTATACCTCATAGTCGGCCTCATACAAATGACTTGTGTTAAAATCATCTTAGCTTCTAGCTTCTGGCTAGAAGTTTATTGTTGTAATCATATTACCTTAATAATGATAATAATAATGAAATCTTAGTTTTACTTGCTCGATTGACAAATAATAGTTTTGTAATGATATTCATCCTATATATATATATATATATAGGGTAAGGATCCTAAGAGAACTCTCTGCAAATTGAGAACTTTGAGAACCATTTTGGACCACTAAAAACACATTTAAAAAAATATTTAAAAAAATCATAGAACAAAAAATAATAAAATTTTTAAAAAAGTAAAAAAACCAAAATTCTTATATTTCATTCCGGTTTCATTAAAAAAACAAAAAAAACGTCGTATTATACACATATGTATAATTTTATATAATATTTAGTTACGTAATATACACATATATACAGTATCATTTATCTTAGATTATACACATGTGTACAAAAAAACATGTAAATATACATATATGTATATATTATACATATGTGTATATAATTTAGCTAAACCGAGTTTTTTTATGAAACCGGATATATAGGATCAGGATCATGAGAGAATCTTTTTGAAATTGAGAACTATGAGAACCATTTTAGACCACAAAAAACCAAAAAATAAAAAAAAATCATAAAATAAAAAGAAACACAAAAATAAAAAAAATATAAAAACCAAAATTCTTATTTTATCATCCCGATTTCACACACAAAAAAAACCCGGTTTAGCTAAATTATACACACATATGTATAATATATATATATATGTACATTTACATGTTTTTTTTGTTCATATGTGTATAATCTAAGATAAATGATACTGTATATATATGTATATTACGTAACTAAAGATTATATAAAATTATACATATGTGTATAATACGACGTTTTTTTTAATGAAACCAGAATGAAATAAAAAATTTTTGGTTTTTTTTACTTTTTTAAAATTATTATTATTTTTTGTTTTATGAGTTTTTTAAATATTTTTTTAAAGATGTTTTTAGTGGTCCAAAATGGTTCTCAAAGTTATCAATTTGCAAAGGGTTCTCTTAGGATCCTTACCCTATATATATATAAAATAAATTATGAATAATGTCGTAAAAGATATTTTCATTTATATTTCGTGCTAACTATAGAAACCGCTTACGTTTTTGTTATTTTATATTCTCACCTAATTTCTTTTAATATTGTGTGTATTGAATGAAATAAATGCAATTTATTAGGGGTGCGGGGCGTTGAAGTCGCTCCCTTGCATGTTCTTGTGGGTTGTTGCGAGTTAGCTAGTTGATGGGTGATCTAGGGTGAAGCAAGCAGGTTGATCGAACTGGGTTGGAGCGCGAGTATGGGAGCACGAAGGAAATGAGATGGAACTCGGGTGTATGAAGAAAATTTTAAGCAAGGGAAATGGGTTGCAGTACACTTGTTCCATTTAGATTACCAAATTCTTAGAAAATAATATTTCTATAAAAAAGTTCACAACTAATAAAAAGATAAACATATGCATGATATTTAGTTTTTCATCACTCAGCCACGAATTAGATTTGCAGATTCCGGTGAGATCGATCTAGTTGCTTTGCAGTTGGCTTAATTGCATATATTTGCAACTTTGACAAACACATTTCGCAGCACAAACTATATATAATTAAAGGTCTTGGAGTGCAAGAGTACTCATTTAGAGTTGTTGCATACTCTTGACAATGGCTTAAAAGAAATAAAGGACGCTGCGTAGTTAGTCTTTCCGGATCCAGCAGAGACAATTGTTTTGAACCTACGTCGTCTATGTTTTTGCCAAATCTCCTAAACAGCTTACGAATTGCGCTTGCTTCCACAACCCTGAACAAAACACTAACGGTTCACGACTGGACATTTCACAAAGAAAAATAGAATCAACTAAGCTTTAGCCACACCTAAGGCTTCTCTAATTATAATCTGTTACATACGAAGATAATTAAGAACTAAAACAAAGAATATAATTACCTCTAAACCTGACCACCATTAACATTCTTCTTCCCAGAGACCTGCAATATTGAAAGTAAACATAAATAAATAAAACATTATAACTATAATGTATTATAAAAAATAAGTGACACAAACCATATCTCCTAGTGGAGTCATAGAAGCTTTGACTTTAATGCTCTGTTTCCACTTTTTAGCCTTGGAACCGCAATGTATTTCCCAATCGCTAGGGGGTTGCTTTTCAGTTCCACATCCACAAATGCACTCGACCCTAATAGTTTCATGTTAGTTTTAAAATATGTAACATACAATAAAAACCATTAAAAATATTATAGGTCTTACATATGATATTTAGGATAATATATCCCTTCTTTGCCATTACAAACAACCTCTATTTTTTCACGCAACGCACTTTGGTCGTTAATCTCAGCATATCTGCTAAATAAATATATGACATCATCAGATAAATTAAACAGAAAAGTTAGTAAACATTAAGGAAAATAAAGAGTGATACCTATGTTTTGGTTTGCGTTTCTTTGCAATCGGTTGGTCCGCTGAAGATTTACTTTTGCATGCTGGGCAGTAATATTGAATCTTCTTCATACCCTTCATGTGATATGGGGTGTGACAATATAATTTATTAAGATATATATATATATATATACAAAAGAAAAAAACCATTAAAAACATAGAAAATAAGTACCTTTAAGACCTCGGTGGATACTTTGGAGCACTATGTATGTACACAACTATTACAACCATCACAAAATATCTAAGACAAACCAAGATAAAACCAAACAAGTTATATGATACCCATCACAACAAATAATAAAAACAATGACATATAAGTTATAATCACTTACATAATCTTCACCATCAGAATAATCAAAAATCTGCTTGCAAATGACACAATGTTGTTTTAATTTCTGCAAATGTCATTTTGTTAAAGATATTGTGTGGGCAAAATAAGGAAATAATGTCATTTAAATAATTTAATTTCTACAAATGTCATTTGATTATCATAAAATGGTATAAACCTTCTTACTTATGAATTCAAACTATCTTTCTAGGCATAAATAATAAACAGATAACAGACAAAATATAACACACAAAATTAAAGTGGTAATATGGCTTGGATTATTTTAAAACTTAACAAATAACTGAAAGTGTTAGGCCGTGCGTAACGCCTGGGTGCCCGTACCATCCTACTCAGCAGCACTTTGGCATGTGGAAGGGGACCATCCACAGCGTCGGCTGTGTGAAAGGTGGTGCGAAATGCAAAGGCGCCACCCAGATGGCGCTTGAAGTGGTTAAAGGGAGAGGCGAATTAAGGTGGACGACGGTGACGAGGAATATGGTGGTGGTTTGGTGTGTTGTTGGCACTGTTGGCGCTAAACCACAACATAGCCTTAATGCATCATTGTTTTACAAAACTGTTTTAGTTATCCTAGACATTACAAATGTAATTTTGGTAACAAAAACAATACGGAGTATTATATTATCCTGTTATCCTAATCAAAACTGTTGTGTTTAGTGGGTGGTAATCAGAAATCTGAAGCATAAATACAAATTAGACATATAAGTTGGTACTAAAAGTTAGTGAAGAAAAATGTTTAAAATAACTTGCCTGACCACGATGACTCGATTCTGGGATGTCAGAAGCATTAACCAAGGGAATATTAACAGCCTGAGGTGTCGTAGAATGTTCCTCCTTGTCCTCAAATCTCATGTTCAAATACCCGTTTCCTGCTCGGTAAGCCTCATGTATTGCCCTACGGAAATCATCAGGCGTCCTGTCATATAACCGAGTTTGTCCCGAGAAACTGAATAAATATAATTAGTTAATTAAACGGTCTTTAACAGTATACGCATTAATATGACTTATATACACACACCTTTCCAAGTACTCAAGAAACGGGTATATCATCCCATCAGCTATCCATCCATATTCCTAACACAAAACAACATAAATTATTAGACCATAAACACAACTTTCATAACCATATTCATCAAATATTTTAATAAAAGTAACCTATTTACATATGCAAAAACATTACCCTTTCTCCTTTGTTTGTATACCCATAGAACATAACACACGCAGTTCTGGGAACACGCACATTCATTACGGCTTCCGGGGCTTCTTGTTTCGGGTCGATAACGATAGCGGGCCAGGCCGGGAACGGGTCCGTGCGTTTGGCCCAAACAATAGTACCCTTACGAAAATCTAGTGCACTATATAACACCTTATCTTTGTCCGTTGTCTCATCAACTTTCTTTGATGATGACGGTTATCATCAGTAGTCTTCTTCTGATTCTCGCGCTTCTTCTCTTGAGTAGCTAAACCACTCAACTCACCTATATGACCAGAGTTTTCAACAACTATAGCGTCCGAAAGAACATCTATCGTCGCTTCACTGTCAACTTCATCCACCTTGGCGTGCTTATCATGTGTCATTTTACAATCTTAGATTCAAACCAAACCAAATCTAAACTCGACTACAAAGCACACAACAAACCAAAACTTTTCCAACTACCGAATGATCAAATCAACAATCCAGCATGAAACAGTGAACCGATTGACCCGATCAACCTGATGAATCGATCAATAATACATGCAAGCTTTATTTCTTCGAATCTAACCGATAATAAGGCAATTGATCGATTAATCCTCAATGAATCACGCAGAAACTCGATTAATATGTTGATCTAGAAGAAGTGAAACCCTAACAAGTGAATTCGAATGTTGAAAACAACACAGAGATTAAAACAGATCGAGATCAATTTAAAATTATGCAGCAGAATTGATGTAAGTTTCACAGAAAAACAAAGCAATTCACAGTCAAAATTGCTAAGACGGAAGCAATTTAAGGAAAAAAACTTGTCAATTACAGAGTTTGTTTGTGTTTTGGTGAGGAGAGAGAGAGAGAGAGAGTTACAAGTATAGCAGGTGGGTGAAAAATAACTTAAAATGCTTTATTTTTGTTATAGCTATGATGATGAACATGAACAACGTGATCATTTTTTCAATTAATTTATATTTTCATTGTGTTTTCTTTACGGAAAAGTTTCATATATCCCCTCTAAACTAATAAAATTATGTATATACCTTGTATAGAAGTTTTCAATGCATTGTGTACAACAATATTGAAGCGTGATTTTGGGATATGTGTGATATTTTAAGTTTACAGGGGATAATATGAAACTCAATTTAATATTCGTAAACAGATGACCAGACTTTGCTAAAAAAATATTACTTTTTCAAGATGATTTGGCATATATTATTCGATATTGAAATAATATCATATTGACTCGAAATAAAATGATGATATTAGATATACGCGGTGTTAATTTATGACGGTTTTTCTTTTTCTTTATACCGAATATATCGAGAAAGGAAGTTGCATAATAGTTATATTATTAATTGTACCTGATAAAATAGTTAAATGCAAAGTTTAAGCATTTAAAATAGTAGATTTAATATGAACTTTTCTTTTTATTGTGTAAAAATGATGTATTTTAGGAAGTATCAATTAAAATTATGATTGGAATTTTAAATGATTTTTTTTATATATTTTATGATGCAATATCATTTAATTAAATGTGTGATCCAAAATTGAGTTGTTAAAGTTTTTATAACTCATCAAGTTATCAAAATATCCCTTCCATATATATATATATATATATATATATATTAAAAAGAAGATTGAATCCTCCTCATCAACTTACTATTTAATTTACTATTCATTTTTTAAATATTTTATTAATTATTATAACAACTAAATCACTGGCCATTATTCCATAAATAACAATAATAGTTTTTATTTCCTTTTTTTCAACTAATAAAAATATTCAACAAACTATATTTCTTTGATGATCAACTTTCTTGTCACACCCTCAAAATCCACTGTCGGAGTTTTACCGTCAGAGGGTGTGAACTAACAGGATCGGAATCACTAGTTATAATCAAACCATAAGTAAAGTTTTCAAACCACGAAAACATTTAAGTGTAAATAAGTGCGGAAGCGTAAAATCATAAACCAAGTGTTGCGTCACGCAGGACGACTTAAAACCCAATTAAATAACAGTTTAAAAACAAGTTTGCAAAAACGATAGAGTGCAAAGTAATGCATGATCCTATACCGCGCGCCCGCCTCGGCTACATGAGAATAACATATTTAAAGTGTCAACACGGGGTTGGTGAGTTCACAAGTTTATATAAATAAAGCGTTTGCGTTTGCGTTTTGCGTTTTGCGTTTGCGTTACCAGATAATGTTAAATCAATTATATATCTATAGGTAGCTAGCCTATAAAACAAGTATTACTAAGTGTTCGACACCGAAGCTGACTGTTTATCAATTGCCTTGCCACCATGTCTATCCAGACCATGGAAAATGTGTTAGCCAAGATTACACCCGCTCGACCTCCAGTCGAGTTTAGCGTTGGGTGGGGTTTGTCAAACCCAGTAGTACTACTCAACAATGTCTCGCTATTATCCAATACTAAACGGTACGATGTTATGAAGGACTTTTGTTGTTTCGTTTGCCACCTAGCCTTTACAAGTGATATATAACTAAATAACAAAATCTAAAGCGTTTTGGAGTATGTATTCTCCCCCAAGTAAAAGCGTTTAAAAGAGTAAAATGGGAACGTGAAACTCACTGTTTGCGAAGAATTCAAAAACAAGTCAACCAAGAGATGCGCGTCACAGAAAATCCTCACTAGCGTTCTAAAACAAGAATGAGATTTTCTAAGTGTTGGAACTATTATTGAGTCTCTAGACTCGGCACATAATACCTATGCATAAGATACGTTTCGTGTTTCGTTTGTGAATTGTGTGTGACTCAACAAACACATTGGTGATACGTTACATGTGTGAAAAACTACTTACGTGTCAAGTATTAATATTGTACATTACTAGCAATCATTCCCCACAAGGGAAATTTAGTCAAAAACATGGCAATTATCTAGCAACAAGCACGTTTCATGTATTTTCATATAGTTCAGCAGCTAGTTCTATCAGGACAGATTTCTACTTGAAAGATTACTCTATTCAACAGATCATAACATATCAATTAATTCACCAAAAATCGTCACAATAGCACACATGAGTTAGGTTTCCAAAACCATTTTTATTGTATTTTTATTCCACATAGATTTCTCACAATGGTCAAAACATTACAGTAAACTCACAGCAGTCAGAATCATGCGCAACAGAATGTTATTTGTTATTCCCGTTAAATGAAAAATCCAATTAATGCAAGACCAATTGGGTTAGGTTCCTAACTCAATTTATTTTCTTCCAGAAGTGGAACCAACCCATTTGGTCTTGTAGTTTATGAGATATCTTAGTCGCAAAACAACCTAACAGCAGGTCTCCCAAATCAGCCTTGCACAATAGTTTTGTAAAATAATAAAAACAAACTTTTATACGTCCAAAAATTACAAACTCGGACTTTTCAGAAACTAGACTCGACCTAGTATATCATAGAATCAACAATCGCATCAAAACATAACATTAACATCGAGTTAAAGTCGTCCAAACACGAATTCAATAATCTGTCCAGCACCAGTTTTCATCAAAACTCAATAAACAATTAACCTATGAACTAACAGTCATGCATATAACCCTAAATCATCAACAAACAACATATTTAACACTTAGAGTTTATGATTACAGGTTTAATCATACAATTAAATGATAGAATGAATTAGATATGATGTTTATATTACCTAATTAGCTTCTTAACTCTTCGATCAAGCTTGAAACCGACTTGTATACGTGTGTGTGTGCGCCTTGTCGCTCGGTCGACGAGAGAGGAGAGGGGGGGGGGGGGGGGGGCTGCTACCAGGAGAGAGGGGATTAGGGTTTAGGTTATTAATATGTTGTTTATATATATAATTATGTTACACTTAACCCCCTTAAGCTTCTAATTAATCAATTTCTGGCATAACATAGACTTTTGCATATTGAGTTAATGTTTTACATATGAATATCAAATAACACATAAACCTAACACATAATTCTCAAATACTTATTGTTTGGATGTTTGTCGTTTATTCACCAATGGTTTGCGTCAACTCGTTTGCGTTTCGGTGCAATCCCGAAAGACTACATGTGTGGTGATTGTCAAGCGTCATTTAAAACCCTAGTTTAAATGTAATGAGATGTGCGTTATAGATCAAATGATCTTAAGTTTGAATTGACGGAGTTTGAATTAACGGAGTTAACCTGAAATTGACGAGTGTCACATTTCTTTTCTGACATACGTTGTTTCTTTGATGATGTGGTTTATCATCAGCAATCTGATTCTCGCGCTTCTTCTCTTGAGTAACTAAACCACTCAACACACCTACATGACCAGAGTTTTCAACAACTACAACGTCCGAAATAACATCATCTATCGTCGCTTCACTGTCAACTTCATCCACCTTGGCGCGCTTATCATGTGTCACTTACAACCTTAGATTCAAACCAAACCAAATCTAAACTCGACTTCAAAGCACACAACAACCCAAAACTTTTCCAACTACCGAATGATCAAATCAACAATCTAGCATGAAACAATGAACCGATCAGCCCGATCAACCTGATGAATCGATCAATAATATATGTAAGCTTTATTTCTTCAAATCTAACCGATAATAAGGCAATTGATCGATTAATCCGCAACGAATAACCCAGAAACTCGATTAATATGCTGATCTAGAACTAGTGGAACCCTAACAAGTGAAATCAGATGTTGAAAACAACACAGAGATTAACACAAATCGAGATCAATTACAAATTATGCTGCAGAAATTAATGTAAGTTTCACAGAAAAACAAAGCAATTCACAGTTAAAATTGCTAAGACGGAAGCTATTTAAGAAAAAAACTTGACAAGAACAGAGCATGTGTGTGTTTTGTCGAGGAGAGAGAGAATTACAAGTATAGCAGGTGGATGAAAAATAAATTAAAAATTAAATGCTTTGTTTTTGTTATAGCTATGATGATAAACATGACCAACGTAATCATTTTTTTTTATTATTTTATATTTTCATGGTTTTTTTCTTTACGGAAAAGTTTTATATATCTCCTCTAAACTAATAAAATTATGTATATACTTAGTATAGAAGTTCTCAATGCATAGTGTACAATTATATTGAAGCGTGATTTTGGTATATGTGTGATATTTTAAGTTTAAAAGAGGTAATATGAAACTCAATTTAATATTAGTAAATAGATGACCGAACTTCACTAAAAAATATTACTTTTTCAGGATGATTTTGCATATATTATTTGAAATTTGTAATAATATCATATTGGCTCGAAATAAATGATGATATTAGGTGTACGCGGTGTTAACTTTATGACGGTTTTTCTTTTTCTTTACAACGAATATACCAAGAAAGAAAGTTGCATAATAGTTATATTATTAAGTGTACCTGATAAAATAGTTAAATGCAAAGTTTAAGCATTTAAAATAGAATTTAATATGAACTTTTCTTTTTATTGTGTATAAATGATGTACTAGAAGTTATATAATAAATTGTATGTAATAGTTGTATTAAGATTTTAATTTAGTAGGAAGTATCAATCAAAATATTGATTAGAATTTCTAAATGAATTTTTTTGTATATATATTATGATGCAATACTATTTAAAGATTTGAAGACATTCTAGTCTTATATTATCGTATTTGTGTGGTAAAGTCTTTTACGAAAGACACGGGCAAAAGTTTGTGAGTTTTGAAAAAACAAAAAAGGTTAAAGGGTTTTATAAATTGTTTTATAAGTATTTTAGTTGTTATTTTATGACACGTCCCAAATTTTAACGTAATTGTATTTTGTAGTTGATTTATGAAAATAAATTTCCCAGTGAATTTATTTAAGAAAATGAACACTACTATTAAAAAAGTTAGGCCAGATTAAAAAAATTTTAAAATAGAACTTTTAAAAGAAAGCTTCTTTAATGTTTTTAAAAATGTTTACAAACAACTGTTTTAATTTATTATATTTCATATTTTTATGAACGGAATATTAATGTTTTTATTTGTTTCTTTGTATTTTTAGTTAGGTGTTTTTATTACATGTGAATTATTTTTTTGGATGAAATGAATCTTTTGATTTGCTTTGTTTTTTGTATACTTTCAATAAGGCTTATGAGTATATATGTATGCCGGTCATTACTATTTTGGTGCGGTGATAAGGTGGTTAAGGTATAAAACAAAAAGCCAAATATTCAATCATTTTAAAATGTAAAATTAAGTCGTTTAAATAATATATTGTATATCTATGCCGATTGTGAATGAATTTAACAAAAGTTATGCCAAATTTATGAAGCATTAATGCGTGACAACTAAGATAAGAGAACAAAAAACATCGGAGTTTTTGAAAACTAGATCAAATTTAAAACTTTTTAAACTGTTAAAAAAAGTTTTTTTTAATCTTTTTTTTTTCAAAAACATGTAACACGTTATTAGCTTTTTTAAAGAAGAGTGTTTTTTAACTTTTTTAACGATATTGAATTTTTGGAATCCAAAATTGTCATATTACTCACTGACATATCTTGTCTGAATTGAAACCTCTATCGTTAAAAGCATTTGCATAATATGTTTCAATATTTCCTTAACATCCATACCTAGGCATGTAAACAAATCGAACGTTCGATGAACTGTTCGTGAATTGTTCGACGCGGAGTTTGTTTATATTCGTTTATTTAATAAACGAACGAACATGAACAAAAAATTTGTGTTCGTTTATGTAGGGTCAAAATTTTTGACTTGCGATATCAATATGGCGAAACTCGTTAAATATATTTTGTCACGTTAATAATTAAAGCCAAAGAGGAAACCCGACACGAAACGAGAGCTTCGTAACGCGCGCTTAGCTTCAACGGGATAAAGCTTATAGAATATGTAGTAGGCTATAAATAGAATCACTTGTAGTCTTTATATGTGTTTTTATAAGGTGTAAATCATCCACCCAAGGGAAACTTACCTTAGGTGGGCCGGTTCTTTGTTTAATGTTTTAACCGACAACGAGATCGTTCTTATATCTTATCTTTATATTATCTATGTTCGGTCGTTTGATTTACTACACCCGTCTCGAATATGTATCAAGTGCAAAACCGTTCGCGTGGTCGTTTTGGGACCTACAATTGGTATCAGAGCGGGTTGAATCTTATGATTCAACTTTGCTCTTGATATTCGGGTTCTATTTCCGCTATTACTTGAACCGAGACGTTAAAACCCGTTGAAGTTTGAAAATAATGTTTCTAGATCTAGAAACAAAGTTGGAAATAAAGTGGGAAATAAGCATGTTTGAAGCATTCTTCTTGTAGTTCCGGATGTTCGGAATCTACAAGTGCCCGATCCGGGCGTTTCGAGAACAGCTCCATCATACGCCGAAAATCCAGAAATATGGAAACCCAATGGAAATGAGATGGAACTCGGGTGGATGGAGATTGAATGGTGTACGTGGACTACTTTAGTAAAAACACTTAAGTAGCTTGATTAGAATATCTATATTTAAATATTCATCAACATCCTTATAATTTCACTAAAAACACTTTTATCTTTCAATGTTCTTTCTTTTTTAAAGCCACTACATACTTATTATGCATATAGTTATTCAAACATATGGAGATTGAATACAGAGTCCCCAAATATGCATACTAAGAAGTGAATTCCTAAATTTGACCCATATATAATTTTGGAAATTAATGAGATGTATTATCAGATTGCATTAAAAAACAAAAAAAAAAGGAAAAACCTATTATTTTTCTCAAGTTAATAGGGACTGGGATGTAGAGTCAATACAGCTACTAATTTTCTACATATTAATTTAATCATTTTGACTTGTATGGAGTCAACAGCAGCAATACGTACCCCTTTGCTAACCGAAATTGTCACATGTTTCATAATATATTCCAAGAGTAGGAGGTACTTTTTGAAATATCAACAAACAAAAGAAGAAGCCATACATAAGAATAAAATATTAATTATTTAGTTTTGAAATTAGGCCGGAAACAATAAAAGATATTACATGATGACGAGTAAGAACAATAAAATGATAAACGTATGAATGATACTTTCTAATGACCCATGCACGAATTAGTTTCTATTGAACGGCGCAACTATCGTAACTGCATGATGTTGGACTTTCTTTAATATTATTTGCGATATTTGTAAATTTGAATACGCATTTCCCAGCACAAACTATATTTAAAGGATGCGGAGTGCATTTGTAATCAGATATAGCTGCTACATATTTGTGGAAGGACCATCCTGCATCCACTTCGCTTCCATTTTACCGAAATAACGCTCTGCCATCCTCTTCATCCTGATATTTGCGGAAGCACGCTGCAAAGCCTTTTCGGACATAGTGGAGGCGCCACTTTTTGAAGCAGAACCTATGCCGTCTGCGTTTTTGCTGAAGCTTCTAAAGACCGCCTTAATAGGAATTGTGCTTGATTCAACCCTGCATAAAATAAAATATTCACTGTTCACGCTGGAGTACATTTCACAAAATAAAATAGAATCAACTAAGCTTTAGCCACCCCTATAAGGACGGGTTAATCGGTTATGAACCAAAACAATATAACATATATATAGACATATAGTTTTAAAAATTTTAATAAACGCGTGTACACGTTAGAATCAAGAAACTCACCGATAAGAGCTGAAAAAACCAGAGTAATTATGATCAAGAGCAAGCATGTTGATTTGATGGTCATGAGGAACGCCATTTTCTTTCTTTCTTTCTGTTTTTGTTGTGAGATATATCAACTTATATTCTTATAACTATTTACGTTGCTATTTATAGAAGGGCCAAGTGATCAGCAGTTGTCTTGTGTAAACCCGGGCGTTGAAGAACAAGTAATTGTTAATTAAAAATAAAGTCACACCAAATCAACTAATTATAATAAACAATTTTGTTAATTATTAGGTGCTCGTTCAACACAATCAAGTTGTAAAATAAATAGAGGACATGTTGACATGCATGTTGAAATAAAATAATACGTTGATAGCCGTACATGATATGTATTAAACAATGATCAGCTATTTTAACAACTAATTTACATGGTTAACTACAATGTCAAATTTAAATTTTTTGTAGTACCATAAACTGTAACTTAATTTGCAGAGAAGATGCCGGACATTTTAACAATAATCGTCGGTTTGAACGTTCATCATCGTTAGATTAATATAACCTATTATTGACAAACTCTCGCTATTTTAAAATACTCATGATCGCTCTTCGAGCGTCGAAATGTACCATCAAGCCCTTGGTGATCGACTAATAATATTAATGGTTTTTGCAAAGAACAAAGATTGAGTCAAAGTTTTGGAAACAAGTGGATCCTGGACTATATATAATATTTTTCTCAATTCTTAATATATTTGCTATGAAATTCAGATTCCTTTTGTGTTGTTGTTTAATACGTAGTTGTAATATTCGGAGTCATTTGTATTATTTACTTATAATAACAATTGGCTATTGTAATCACATATATTCTAGAACAATAATTTACGTACATACTACAAGAAAATTCAAAGCAACTAGAATAGATTGCGGATGAGCTGGGAATAAAGAAAATTCAAAACTGTTATACTTCTTACAGTTGCTGTACTTGACATGATTCTTCAAGATAAAAAAAAAAAAGAAAAAGAGAAATATGCTGGTAACACAGTCCTACTTTAGGCAGGCTAGATCTTCTCAAGTTTAAGTTCTGTCAATACCGTATGTCTTTAACTAGTTATAATATTCATCCGTTTTATACCCATCCAAATGACTTGTGTTAAAATCGTCTTAGCTTCTAGCTTGTTGCTAGAAGTTTTTTTTTAATATATTACCACCGTTCTAAAAAAAAAATCTTAGTTTGACTTGCTCGGTTGAAAAATATCAAGAGGTCATCTACAAGTGAGAGTTTAAGAAATAAGGTGAAATATATATATATAAATAAAAAAATATAACAATAATAAATATCTCTAATTAATATATCTAACTAATTTAACTATAATAATTAAAAATATAAAAACACTACTTTAGTTTTATTTTATATTTACATATTATTCATTTTATTCAACATAAATACTATTTATTCATATAATACTATATCTTTATAATAAAAAAATAATTTTTACTCAATATATTAGCATATATCAACGTATTTAAGTTCAATAAATATATAACCTACACTTATTCTGAGCAATAAAAACGTACAACATACAAAAATCATATAACTTACATATGTAATTCGACATCAACAATTATATAAACTACGCAAATATACACATACCCTACACATGCGTAGGTCATATGTTTTTCGTATGTAAGCTTTATGTTTTCTTATTCTTAGAACAAGTGTAGGTTATATGTTTTTGTGTAGGTTGTATATTTTTTATTGACATTTAATGCAATCATGTGTAAAATAGTTTTTTGTATTATTCATCGCAATGTAACTACGTGTTTATGGATATTGATAAGTTGAGAAATTGGTTTTGAAAAGAAATTAATGTATGGATAAATTGTATTTGTGTAAGATAAAATTTCCGTGTGTAGGTTATATGTTTTTTGTGTGTAGGTTATATGTTTTCATGTGCGTGTGTATTTTATTGATGATGAATTTTGTGTGTATGTTAAATGTTTTTCGTGTGTAGGTTATATGTTGTCTTATTCTTAGAACAAGTGTAGATTATACGCTTTTGTGTAGGTTGTATGTTTTTTTTGATATCTAATGCAAACACATGTAAAATTGTTTTTTGGTATTATTCATCATAATGTAAGTATGTGTTGATGAATATAAATATATTGAGTTGGAAGAAATTAGTTTTGGATAGAAAGAAATTTTAATGTATGAATAAATTATACTCATGTAGGATAAAAATTCAAGAAATAAAAAGTAAGTTATAAAAATAAATGAGTTCTTAATATTTTCTAATAATAATAATTAATTAGTTATATTAATTAAATAAATAAGTATTATGGTTTATTAGTTATATTAATTGAAGAAAGGGAATAATTAATAGTTTCTTTATTTAGCTTTAAGCATTTAAAACTTAATACAAAACTAGTGATGTAATATACCGAAAATTCGAAACAATAAAATAATAAATGTCGATTGTTGGAATATTGATAAACCGATAAAACGTTAATAAACCATGATTTAAATATATAATAATAATAATAATAATAATAATAAAAGTAATGATAAATGAAGGGCTATTCTTGCCAATTAATGAAAGAAAATTTGAAAACCATGCAATCTTCTTCCCGACTTTTCCGACGACGTGATCGACTCAACAACAAACAATACGACTATATAAGGATTTGATTTTGTTTCAAACTCGTTTAATATATATATATATATACACGATAACATTCCAACGATTTTCATTGATCCAAAAACCTGAACTCTTAACCTTTTCTCTCTACCACACCGCCGCCGCCATGCAACTAGCCGGAGAAACCACTAACGGTTGTAGCTTGAGGCAACCATCGCTGCCGCATACGGATCTGTGTTAGCAAGAAATCACCAACATCCTCGTTTCCTGCTCTTTCGAGTTACGCCACCCACAACGGAATCACGAGTGCCGGAACACGCCGCCACCACCACCTGCCGTTCGAACACCACTAGCATCGTCACGCTGCTCGCTGCCGCCACCGCTTCCTGTTATCACCAGAGAAAAACATCGAACCGCTATTATTTGTTTGAAGGAAAGCCGCTGTCGCTACCACGAGTCTGCCACCATCGCATGACAACAATTGAAGGTAACAGTTTAATACCAGATTGACTCAGGTTATTTGCTTGTTTCTATCGATTTGACCATGAAGATGATAAAGAACATGAACTGTGTTTCAATAAAAGTGTATATAGCAAATTGATTTTTAAAAACACTCCACTGATCTGATTTTTAAATTCCAACTTGATAAACTGTTTTATTTTAACTCATATATATCGAGACTTATAAGAATAAGAATTTGAGTGTGATAAAAACATGATTTAAGTGTAATATATTGTTCAAATTATAAGCTTATAAATATATATATATATAGGGTTTATTAATGTATGAATGGATGAGACCTAATGATGTAGGAATTTATTAAATAATGTAAACAAGATAAGAATAATATTGTAAATAATAACTACCCTGTTTTGATTGTGAATGAAGATTTATAAACATACAGAGAGATAGTTATTTGGTCATATATTGAAAACAAGACAAATAATACGTTAACACCAACAATGTATGTGAATGCAAAAATTATAATATAAGTGATTGTAACATTGTAGGTCTTTGTAAAGTTTAAATCAAGCTTAAGTCTTATTACGATTATCGTCATTCGCTTATAAGGTACGGATTCTGTTTCTTGTTACTTCGTAGTACGGTTTCCGTTTTTGTTACTCTTAGTATTAATTATAGTCCGTTACTTTGTTGTACGGTTTCTGGTTTCTTTCACTTATAGTATAAATTATATTCCGTTACTTCGTAGTACGGTTTCTGTTTTCGTTTACTCAGTATAAGTTCTAGTCCGTTACTTTGTAGTACGGATTTTCGTTACGCGTCGGTTATATTTAGAGTTCAGTTATATTATATTATATTTTTGTAGCATGCAATACATTATATATTTTGTACTCTTTATTGCATGTTCCCTTTTGAATATGTTTAGTTATATGAAATTAGCTTTTGTACTCTGTCGCCCGAGCACGTCTGAAATGTCGTATGGGCATCAACGGCATGCACTTATCGTGACAGTGCGTAATAAAAGTTCACGGCGTCTCTAGTTAGTGCTTACGTAGCACTTTGGCCCCTAGAGGCGTATAGATCGATCTTAGCTCTGAGTTTGCGTTTGTTGTGTGGAGATGGAATAATGGGTGTACGCCACACTCACCGTCTCATAGGTGCATGGACTAGCTAGCTGTGTACCAGCCTGTTCTGTTTTGGCTCGTGGGTGCTTTTGTTTCACGTGACTTTGAGTTCTTTTTGTTTATGTGTAGTCACGTGGTTTGATGTGTGTATATGTTATAATATGTTTCTGATATGTTTCCGTATGCGTTTGATTATGTTCTGGCCAAGTGTCGGATCATACCTCCGAATTTTATTAAGTATATGTTTCGGTAAAAAGGTTGGTTTCGAGTTTAAATTGAAGTCCGTATATTTATTTTCTTACGTCTGTCCTTACCTATACTATTGTTGTTTCCGTTACTGGACAATTTTTGGCTCAGCCGTGTTTTCTTGTTGTGTTTTTCTTATTTTGTTTTCGGGTAATCCGGGATTCAGGGAATTTAGTGATGAAAGATAATAATGAAGTTCAAGCTTTTAAAAGTTAATTCATTTTGTTTAATAATATGACGTATGTTGCATTAATTTTTGTTGTATTTTGGATTGTGACGTTGATTTGATATCTGTAATAGTGACACGTCAGCCCGTTCCGGGTTGGGGTGTTACATGGTCCATATTCATTTCTTACATTTCTTGCAATAATATTATTTCTCTTTTGAACCATCCCCTATATATATATATATATATATATCAATAAATTAATAACGTTGTTAAAAATGTTTTCATTTATATTTCGTGCTAACTACAGAAACCGCTTACGTTTTTGTTATTTTTATACTCTCACCTAATTTCTTTTAATATTGTGTGTATTGAATGAAATAAATGCAATTTATTAGGGGTGTGGGGCGTTGAAGTCGCTCCCTTGCATGTTCTTGTGGGTTGTTGCGAGTTAGCTAGCTGTTGGGTGATCTAGGGTGAAGCAAGCAGGTTAATCGAACTGGGTTGGAGTTTGAGTATGGGAGCACGAAGGAAATGAGATGGAACTCGGGCGGATGAAGAAAATATCAAGCAAGGGAAACACATGGTGTACGCTTGTTCCATTTAGATCACCAAATTCTTAGAAAATAAAATTTTTATAAAAAAGTTCACAACTAATAAAAAGATAAACATATGCATGATATTTAGTTTTTCATCACTCAGCCACAAATTAGATTTCCAGATTCCGGCTGTTGGCTTCTTTCTATGTAATGACGCAACTATCATAATTGCATATATTTGCAACTTTGACAACACATTTCGCAGCACAAACTATATTTAAAGGTCTTGGAGTGCAAGAGTACTCATTTAAAGTTGTTGCATACTCTTGACAATGGCTTAAAAGCAATAAAGGAGGCTGCATAGCTAGACTTTCCGGATCCAGCAGAGGCGACACTTTCAGAAGCTTGTTTTGAACCTACGTCGATGTTTTCGCCAAAGCTCCTAAACAACTTAGGAATTGCGCTTGCTTCCACAACCCTGCACAAAACACTCACGGTTCACGGCTGGACATTTCACAAAGAATAATAGAGCAACTAAGCTTTAGCCACCCCTACGGCGATCTCTAATAATAATCTGTTACCGTGTTATGCACGAAGATTATTAAGAACTAACACAAAGAATATAATTACCTCTAAACCTTACCACCATTACCATTCTTCCCATCGACCTGCAATATAGAAAGTAAACATATATAAATATAACATTATAGCTATAATGTATTATAAAAAATAAGTGACAAACCATATCTCCTAGTGGAGTCATAGAAGCTTTGACTTTAATGCTCTGTTTCCACTTTTTAGCCTTGGAACCGCAATGTATTTCCCAATCGCTAGGGGGTTGCTTTTCAGTTCCACATCCACAAATGCACTCGACCCTAATAGTTTCATGTTAGTTTTAAAATATGTAACATACAATAAAAACCATTAAAAATATTATAGGTCTTACATATGATATTTAGGATAATATATCCCTTCTTTGCCATTACAAACAACCTCTATTTTTTCACGCAGCGCACTTTGGTCGTTCATCTCAGCATGTCTGCTAAATATATATATATATGACATCATCAGATAAATTAAACAGAAAAATTAATAAGCATTAAGGAAAAAAAAGAGTGATATATACCTATGTTTTGGTTTGTGTTTCTTTACAGTCGGTTGATCATCAGCAGAAGATTTACCTTTGCATGTTGGGCAGTTATATTGAATCCTCTTCATAATCTTCATGTGATATAAATATATAATCTTTTAAGATATATATACAAAAGAAAAAAACCATTAAAAATATAAGGAATAAGTACCTTTAAGACCTTGGTGGATACTTTGGCGCACTGTGTATGTACACGACTATTACAACCATCACAAAAAATCTAAGACAAACCAAGATAACCAAACAATTGTTAAATGATACCCATCAGAACAAATAATAAAAACTGTGACATATAAGTTATAATCACTTACATAATCTGCACCATCAGAAAAATCTAAAATCTGCTTGCAAATGCCACAATGTTGTTTTAACTTCTGCAAATGTCATTTTGTTAAAGATGTTGTGTGGGCAAAATAAGGAAAATGTCAGTTAATAATTTAATTTCTGCAAATGTCATTTAATTATCATAAAATGGTATAAACCTTCTCACTTATGAATTCAAACTATCTTTCTAGGCATAAATAACAGACAGAATATAACACAAAAAAAAGCGATAATATGGCTTGGAGCAAGGGATGACACATGTCAAATGGTTGGTCTTGCTTATTCATGTGTTAGGTCAACTTCAGTTTATTTTAAAACTTAACAAATAACTAGTTTCTGGTTGCAGCAAGACACCTAAAGGCAGACCAATAACTGAAACTGTTAGGCCATCCGTTGCCGTAACGCCTGGGTGCCAATACCATCCTACTCGGCAGCATTTTTGCATGTGGAGGGGCTCCATACACCGCGTCAGTGGGGTGAAAGGGGTAGGCGAATTAAGGTGGACGACGGTTTGTTGTTAGCATCGTTGGCGCTAAACCACAATACAACCGTTAAGCATCATTGTTTTAAAACTGATTCAGCTTTCCTAGACATTACATATTTAATTTTGATAACAAAAACAACAATATAATATTATCCTATTATCCTAATCAAAACTGTTGTGTTGAGTGGAAATCTGAAGCATAAATACAAATCAGACATATAAGTTAGTACAAATTTAGTTAAGAACAATGTTTAAAACAACTTGCCTGACCGCGGTGACTCGATTCTGGAATGTCAGAAACATTAACCACAGGAATATTAACAGCCTGAGGTGTTGTAGAGCGTTCCTCCCTGTCCTCAAATCTCATGTTCAAATACCCGTTTCCTTCTCGGTACGCCTCATGTATTGCCCTACGGAAATCATCAGGCGTCCTGTCATATAACCGAGTTTGTCTCGAAAAACTGAACAAATACAATTAGTTAATTAAACGGTCTTTAACAGTATACGCATTAATATGACTTATATACACACACCTTTCCAAGTACTCAAGAAACGGGTATATCATCCCATCAGCGATCCATCCATATTCCTAACACAAAACAACATAAATTATTAGACCATAAATCAACTTTCATAACCATATATTCATAAAATATTTTAATGAAAGTAACCTATTTACATTTGCAAAAACATTACCCTTTCTCCTTCCTTTGTATACCCATAGAACATAACACAAGCAGCGCTGGGAACACGCGCATTCCTTACGGCTTCTGGGGCTTCTTGTTTCGGGTCGATAACGATAGCGGGCCAGGCCGGGAACTGGTCCGTGCGTTTGGCCCAAACAATAGTACCCTTACGAAAATCTAGTGCACTATATAACACCTTATCTTTGTCCGTTCTCTCATCAACTTTCTTTGATGATGACGGTTTATCATCAGTAGTCTTCTTCTGATTCTCGCGCTTCTTCTCTTGAGTAGCTAAACCACTCAACTCACCTATATGACCAGAGTTTTCAACAACTATAGCATCCGAAAGAACATCTATCGTCGCTTCACTGTCAACTTCATCCACCTTGGCGTGCTTATCATGTGTCATTTTAGAATCTTAGATTCAAACCAAACCAAATCTAAACTCGACCTCAAAGCACACAACAAACCAAAACTTTTCCAACTACCGAATGATCAAATCAACAATCTAGCATGAAACAGTGAACCGATCAACCCTATCAACCTGATGAATCGATCAATAATACATGCAAGCTTTATTTCTTCGAATCTAACCGATAATAAGGCAATTGATCGATTAATCTGCAATGAATCACGCAGAAACTCGATTAATATGCTGATCTGGAAGAAGTGAAACCCTAACAAGTGAATTCGAATGTTGAAAACAACATAGAGATTAAAACAGATCGAGATCAATTTAAAATTATGCAGCAGAAATTGATGTAAGTTTCACAGGAAAACAAAGCAAATCACAGTCAAAATTGCTAAGACGGAAGCAATTTAAAAAAAAAACTTGACAAGAACAAAGTATGTGTGTGTTTGTTTTGGTGAGGAGAGAAAGAGGGAGAGAATTACAAGTATAGAAGGTGGGTGAAAAATAACTTAAAAATTAAATGCTTTGTTTTTGTTATAGCTGTGATGATGAGCATGAGCAACGTGATCATATATTTTAATTAAATTATATTTTCATTGTGTTTTCTTTACGAAAAAGTTTCATATATCCCCTCTAAAATAATAAAATTATGTATATACCTTGTATAGAAGTTTTCAATGCATAGTGTACAATAATATTGAAACGTGATTTTGGGATATGTGTGATATTTTAAGTTTATAGGGGATCATATGAAACTCAATTTAATATTAGTAAACAGATGACCAGACTTTGCTAAAAAATATTACTTTTTCGGGATGATTTGGCATATATTATTCGATATTGAAATAATATCATATTGACTCGAAATAAAATGATGATATTAGATATACGCGGTGTTAACTTTATGACGGTTTTTCTTTTTCTTTATACCGAATATATCGACATAGGAAGTTGCATAATAGTTATATTATTAACTGTACCTGATAAAATAGTTAAATGCAAAGTTTAAGCATTTAAAATAGTAGATTTAATATGAACTTTTCTTTTTATTGTGTAAGAATGATGTATTTAAAAAGTAGAATAAAATATATTGCTAACAAACTTTTCGTTTAATATTTATAAACCGAACATGTCGACCACCTTTTTCTTATTTTTTTTTTCTCAGCCTTTTTTTTAACCTATTATTTATTTATCTAGGGTCGTTCATTGAACCGGACTCGGTCAATTCACTCGCTTAAGCCTTTCTCGCTTATTTGCTAGTTTTTGCCTCCCTAACATGTGAGTTTACGTATCCCCCTTTTTCATCTTTTAAATTTTGAGGGTGACATGTATACCCTATTTAAATTACTCATTTTATTTATTTATCTTTTAGTAACACAATTTAAATTTTGGGGATCATATGAAGCTCTATCTTAAAAATTTAACTAAAAATCACAATTTTTTTAATTTAAACGTTATTTTTTAAAAACTTTCTCCAACCCATTATCCATTCTCATCTCTATATTCAATTTTATATTATTTTTTCTCTTTCTTCAATTTTTAATCTTAACTTCTAACTATTTTGTCTTATTATCATTTTCAGTATAAATTGATTTCTAATATATATTTAAAGAATGGTAGTTGAAAATGGAGTGTTGTAGCAACACTCTAAATTTGGAGGCATCCTATACCATTTCACTAAAATTTAGAAATGGAGTTTGAAGATAGAGAATGGGTTGAAGTGGTTATTTAAATGATTTTTTTAAAATTTTAGAAATGAAAATACATATGGAGAATCAATTGGGAACGCTGTTAGCAGTTATGTTATATATTATATGTAATAGTTGTATTAAGATTTCGATATTTTAAGAAGTATCAATTAAAATAATGATTGGAATTTTAAATGATTTTTTAATATATTATGATGCAATATTATTTAAAGATATTATATAAAGGGTTGAAAACATTATAGTCTTATTTTATCTTATCTGTCTTATAAAATCTGTTACGAAAATGACACGAGTAAAAGTGTGTGAGTTTAAAATAAAAAGTTAAAAGGGTTTTATAAAGTATTTTAGTTGTTATTTTATGACACGTCTCAAATTTTGTCTCAAATTTTGACGTAATTGTTTTTTTGTTGGTTTATGAAAATAAATTTCCCATTTAAATTGTTTATGGTGAATTAATTTAAGAAAATGAACAATTAAAAAAGTTGGGCCAGATTAAAAACTTTTTATAATAAAACTTTTAAAAGAAAGCTTATTTTATGTTTTTTTAAGAGTGTTAATAAACAATTGTATCTATTTATTGTATTTTATATATTTTTAATAGAATATTAATGTTTTGATTGTTTCTTTGCATTTTCCAGTTAGGTGTTTTTTATTACATGTGATTTATCTTTTTGGATGAAATTTATGTTTTGCTTTGCTTTGCTTTGCTTTTGTATACTTTCAATAAGGCTTATGCGTATGTATGCCGACCATTCCTATTTTGGTGTGATGGTAAGGTGGTTAATGTGTAAAACAGAAAGCCAAAGGTTCAATCATCTTAGAATGTATTAGAATGTAAAATTTAGTCGTTTAAAAAATAATGTATATGCATGCCAACTGTGAATGAATTTACAAAAGTTATGCCAAATTTATGAAGCATTAATGCGTGACACCTATGATAAGAGAAAAAATCCTGAGTTTAAGAAATTTAAAACTTTTTAATCTGTTAAAGAAAGTTTCTCTAATCTATTTTTTTTTTCAAAAATATGTAACACGTTATTAGTTTTTATAAAGAAGAGTGTTTTTTAACTTTTTTTTTAATGAAAACGTTTTTAACAATAATAAATTTTTGGAATCCAAAATTGTCATATTACTCACTGTCATATCTCTTGTTTGAATTGAAACCTCTATCATCAAAAGCGTTTGCATAATATGTTTCAATATTTCTGTAACACCCGTACCCAATAATTTTCATCAACAAAATTGCAATATTGAGGATGATTAAAATGATTAGTTGTTTGAGAAAATGCCTGGCAATTGTAAGGTGAAATGCACTTGCTAGAAGTACTTGGTTGATTAACATTCTCAAACGCTTTGGTTTTGCTTAAATATCCCGAGACTCACAACTTGATGATGAACAACTTGGTATGTTCACATTAACAGACTCGTTCATATTTTCACATGTTTCAATAAAAGAGTCATTAGACACGGTTTCACAATAAACTTCTAAAGTAACATCAATATTTTCATCAAAAAGTTCATGAACAATGCCAACATCAACATTGTCACAATTAACATTAATATTTGAAAATGAGTTTAATGTATTTGGCATGGAAACAGAGTTGTTATCATTACGGACATAGTTGACAAATGATTGTTTTAAATCAAGTCACACTCAAAAAGTGAATTTAAAACACTATTATATTCACAACTCATGTCATCTACCATTGATTCCTTATCCGCTAAACCACCCGCTAAACAAGATGAACTAGCATTAGAACTAACGGGTTCAAAGATTAGTTAAACCACTTTAGGAACTTCAGGGACGGATAGCTTAGGTTTTGGTACATGACCAATCCCATAGACCATTCCGTCCTCAGGTGGGGTGAAACTAAAGTGGGGTAAGGACATATACTTATCATTAAACGGGGGAGGAATAGGTGCATGTTCAAATCCTATCCCCGACTTTTGTTTCACCCTATTTGTGATCCAATAATAACATTCAACTTATTAGACGTCAATTTACACTTTTCGATAGTTATTTTACTTTGAGCAAGATCTAATTCAAGTTCTTCAATTTTAGCATCTAAAACAGTTATTCGTTTTGGGTGAGAATCAACCAGCAAATTAGATTCAAATAACTTTCGATGTAAGTTTGTCATGTCGTCATGATGAGTTTTAATTCTAGTAGTAAATATCTTTTCAACTTTCCTATACTCATCGTTATGATACTTAATTGCCCAGATTTTATTTAATCAAAGCGGTATTATGAGTCCTATAGTTTTCTATTTTATCAATACGCATTTGAGAACATAAGTGTATATGTACCTCAGGAAGGATATGACTTGTTTGATTCTTTCCACCCGCAGCACTTGTCCCAACTTAATTTTCTTTGGACTGAACAGAATATTGAACAGCTTTAACTCCATTGACTAGATGAACTGTATGATGAAATTGGCTCATAAAAGCTGAGTTAGTACCAGAACCATCAGCATGACTCATAGAACAGACATGATTGTACATTGGGAGCTTGTAGGCACACCGGTAGAAGTCAACTCTGAGAGTGTTGTAGTATTCAGGTTTTTGGTTCTGTTAATGGTAGTCAAACTGTTGTTCTATGTGTAGGGTAGTGAATTCAACAGCTTCTTGTTGATCTCAAATAAATAATTGATGATACTGACACTTCTCATTTTAGTGGATTAGTGACTCAAATATGTTGATGAGAGATATAATCGATTCTCCTTAAATATGATTAAATATGTTGAATTCTTCATTTAACATTTCCTTTCAGCTTTCCCTCATATCTAGATTTCCTTCAAACTTTTCAAACAAAGCATCCCAGAGACCCTATGTAGTGGTACATTTCCTCAAGGTTTGAGAGATATTAGTGGAGCTGACAGATCAGGATCGTAAGACATTTTTTTTTCTTTTTTTAGAGATAGAAGAAAAACAATTTGCGTTTTTTTTTGCTACAATAACTCGACTCGACTGTTATAATACCTGACTCGATTTAGTACAGTAACTCGACTCGATTGCTACAGTGCTCGACTCAGTTTGCTACAGGTACCGAATCGATTTGCTACAGTAACTCGACTCGATTTGCTACAATAACTTTTATCTTTTTTTAAAAAAAAATAACACCTAAACTACCAATAAAATAAAAAATACTTTAGTCTAAAAATTACTAAATCGGCCAATCTGAGTTTTTCAAACGAATCTGAACCGGAAATAAAAACTTAAAACACCATAAACATAGAGTTAATGATTTTTGTGTGTATCTAAGGTGTAAAATATTCCAAAAGTAGTTGATAACACGAAAACAACCTCAAATATAACAAAAACTAAGATCAAAATTCAAAAAGTATGATCTGAAAACCACAAAAGTTAAGCCGAAAGTTCTGATACCAATTGTAGGTCCTATATAATGGATATCACAACTTACTCGGATCAATCCATGTTGTTAGTTAGCGAAACTTACGTACTAACAACACTCGGATCTGGGATCTTAGTTTGCAAACACACAAAGAGAGAAAAAAATGAAGTTTTCTAAAAAGTTATATGGAGAAATGGGTGAAAGTGACTCTTTTATAGGGTCCCCATTTCACTAAGGTTTTATTTCATGGTCAAGTGGGCTTGAACAATGAGCTTTTACCGTACAAAATAAATGTACGGAGTATATAATACACCTACTGTAAGCAAACAAAAAGACATAAACAATCCTTATAATAATATAGAATATTAGCCCTACATCTCTAAAGCTTAGAAACAAATTGTTCTACTCTTTTCTACTACTAAACTCTCTTCTCTAAGGCCTAAAATCGTGTAATAAAAACCTTTCCAAAATTGTAACCTGTCAGATCTGTGACAGATCCCCACAGTCCATTGTGGTGATGCAACTGACAGGACGTTAACCCGAACTTAGGTTAGTGTAAGGGCGGCGGGCCATAGTAAAATTTACAATGGTCCGTCGCCGTCCTCGAAATCAGAATCTTCAATACGTCTTCAATCTTCTAAGCCTCGAAATTCGCATAAAATCGTTAAAAACCCGAATTGCCTTCACATTTACCTCGAAAACAAAATATTAAGCAATTAAGTACATATTATACATAATTTTAATACAAGAACTAGGATTTAGGACCCCGCGCTTCGCACCGGAACCATTAAATCGAACAAAAAAACATAAGTAAAAACGTTAAATCATAAACTCGCTGCAAGTCGACACGAAGCCAGTATGTATCAAGTTACGACATCGAAACTAAACAAAATAAATAAACCCGTCAATTCAAAATATAATAAATTATCATATGCAGAACCAATCAAATTGGCACGTTATCGCTGCGAACCAAAACAAATTTGGTTAGTATCAGTGGTACCAACATAAATTCGTAAAAATATATTATTAAGCTAAAACAAATACTATAAATGCGAGGT
This sequence comes from Bidens hawaiensis, assembly GCF_021521415.1. Classification (NCBI taxonomy): domain Eukaryota; kingdom Viridiplantae; phylum Streptophyta; class Magnoliopsida; order Asterales; family Asteraceae; genus Bidens; species Bidens hawaiensis. Next base: position 1,516,065 of record NW_027491379.1, on the reverse strand, counting down.
ATCAAACGTTGAAAAGCAGATATAAAACCATGCAACGATGTGATATTTTTGAATCATAAACAAAGTTTTGGTCATTATAAAGACGAACTATAAAAATATGAAAGTGAAGTCTAAGAAAATCATTTAGCCGGCAAATAATATATGTAAAGTTGGCCCTATCCCAAGTTTAGTGTTTAAAAATATAGTTTTTTAAATATTTTTATTAGTTGAAAAAAAAGTAAATAAAGGAAATAAAAATTATTATTGTTATTTATGGAATAATGGCTAGTGATTTAATGGTTATAATAATTAATAAAATATTTAAAAAATGAATAGTAAATTAAATAGTAATTTGGTGAGGAGGATTCAATCTTCTTTTTAATATATATATATATATATTAATAGGTATAAAGCAAGGAATATTAATACTAAAAATATGTATAAATTTCATCACATTAGTGGTTGATGTCCTTCTTGTGTCGGTTATTACCCATGGATTGCCACGTAAGCACTTAGTTAGACGATGCTTATAGTCCGTCTTATATATATGAGGCGGGTCTTCTCATTAAATCTTGTTAGCACCATATCTCTTTAACTCAAGGTTGAAAAAGTCGCTATAAGGATCATAGGCAGCCGACTAGGGAGTTGGGTGTACTCGGAGTACTCAAATATGGTAAATATAGAGAAAATTAATTTTTCGCTATTATATAAATGTTAAATATAGGTTTATTAGTATTTATAACAAAAATATGTGAATATCAATAAATAAGAGAAACACATTTTTAAATACTAAATTATTCTAAAAGTTGCAAGTTATTAATTAACAAAATAGTATCCGTTCTTTAATGTTATATATATAGACGGATGTTGTTTTATTTTTTTTGTGAAAATCGATCCAAGTTGACCGTCTAAATCTGATTCTGGATAAGTTGGCCACCTTTAATCAGTTCTTTTTTTAAATACTAAATTATTCTAAAAGTTGCAAATTATTAATTAAAAAATAGTATTTGTTCTTTAATGTTATATATATAGACGGATGATGTTTTATTTTTTTAGTGAAAATCGATCCTAGTTGACCGTCTAGATCTGATTTTGGTTAAGTTGGCCACCTTTAATCGATTATTAGTAATTAGGCGGAGTTAAAGAAAGACGCTTTGACGTCATACCTTGTAGCGATTACTCGAAAGTATTCAACCTTCTAGACTTACTATTACAACATTGCTTTAACTAGTTATAATATTGATCCATTTTATTATAATCATCTTCGTTTATTTTCTAGGTTGAAAAATATCAAAAGATCATCTACAACTGAGTCTAAGAAATAAGGTGAAATATATAAAAAAAATGTTGACCATAAATAAATAATGTCATAACATATATTTTCATTTATTTCTATCAAACTATAGAAACGACTTACGTTTCTTTAATTATGAACACTGAATGACATAAATATTACAATTTATTAGGGGCGTGGAGCGTTGAACTCGCTCCAACGCATGTTATTGTGGGTTGTTGTGAGTTTGCTTGGTGGGTGATCCGAGTGAAGCAATTATGTTGAATCGGGTTGGAGAGCGAGTATGGGAACCAAAGGAAATAAGATGGAACTTGGGTGTTTGTGAGGGTGGATGGAGACTAAAGTTTGGACATAATGAGAAGTGAATCTGATAGTAGCCGATTCGAGATGACTAATCTCCCAAGATAGTGACCCTTTGAGCGGGTTAGACTCCAAAGAAATAGATAGAACAAGACATTTTACTTCATAACTTTTCTACTTTTCATTCATAATTAAAATGACATTATATAGCCAAGAACAACTAAACTACCGGTTTGTGGGTACTAACCACTAAGCCACTATCCTAGACTAAATAAAGAAACACAAGTTAAATAAACATAATTAAATAAACAATGCATAAACATGTGAACGTGGGTATGAGTGCACGTATCAATACTCCCGCCCTAAAATTTGTCCTTGTCCTCAAGGACCGAATGTCGCCATTCTGCCTACAAAACCACAGCTCACCACGTTGAACAGCACCCAACCAATTAACATCCCACAACCGTAGCCACCACCAGAACCAATTCCAAAACACGTCTCGTCACTCGGTCCTACAACGCCAGTGGTTCCTTCTCCAAATTCAGTTTTTTTTCATGATGTTGCCACTCAAACTTCAACTGCATCGCCTAAAGTTATGCAACCATATATCCGGGTTGAAACGCCCTCAGCCTTTAAATCAGAATTATCCTTGTCAATGGGTTTACCAAGTTCCACCAGCAAGAAAGTTGAGGAGTCTACAACACTTCAGATGTGGGACGTGGCTAATTATTCTACTAAATTTGACATTTACATCCTTGCCAAGGATTTTATTAAAAGTGGAGTGATACAAGGAATCCGAACTGAAGAGAGTATCCATACAATTGCGAAACGACGTCATCGCCGAGCATCGAAAGTTAAAACCAGAAAGTGTGATTGGCCTCCACCTTGGCGTTTCCTTAAGACCTCTCCGAACACCACCAAAAGACTTGAATGGCAGCCACCGTGGCGATCGGTTGAGACCGTCCCATATGTGGTAGTTCGACTCCAATGGCGACCCCCATGGAAAACGAGTTCCGTTCTTGAGGACAAGAACGTTTTGAAGGGGCGAGGAATTGATATGATCATATATATTGATAAAGATTAATATATATTAATTAAGTTTGTATATTATTTAGTGTCCTTATTATACGTTAATTGTGTTTTCTTATTGTTTATCTTTTCCTATTTTATGTGTTTTCTTTTCCTATAAATTGTAATCGTTTCAATAAAAAATAATAAGAAAATTGTCTCAAGTTTGGTTTCTCTTCTTCTCTCTTGTTCTTGGAGCCTAACCCACTCTACGGGTATATCGGGAGATTGACCATCTCGAATCGGTCTCTATCAGCGGTCGCCATTCGACTCGTCCAAATGCATTCGGGGACGTATTAGGAGGGCGCCATGGTGATCGTAACTCGCGTTCTTTTGAGTTATCTTGCAGGAATTTAACGTCTAAACCAAAATTTTGTCCATCTGTAGTGGCTATTATTTTGGTGATCGAATGGAGTAAGTGGTTAGAGCTGAATACACCCAATGGTGGGGGTGGGTTTTGTGACCGTGTTGGTGCAAATGGGCCTGCTAATGGTATGGTTTGTATTGGCAGTAATGGGAGTTTAAGGTTGGGAGTGGACGTGGTGGTTTTGTAATTGTGGTTTGCAATGTGGTAGGTGTGGTGCAAGGTTTGAGGGTTATGGCTAGACACCGGTTTTGGTGTTGGAGCGGTTGTAGAAGCTTGTGGTGTTGGCGTGACGGTTACGGGTAGGGGCGCGATTGTTGGTGTTCTTGTTGATGGTGGATAGTATGCGTTGGTAAGTGAGGATTTCGGTGTATACATTGGTGGTGAATCGTACGTGTCGGTAAGTTTGTCGGAGAGTTGGGTGACATGGTTAAAGAGGCGGGCGGTGGTTTCCATTTGAGCATCGATTTTAGTAGTAAGAGTTTTTGTGGCTTTGATGAGAGCGGCTAGTTGATTGTTGATTTTGGCTTGCGATGTGAAAGCCGCCGTGGTGATGACAATGAGTTGATTAAGTTGGTCGGTAATGGAGGGTGGAAGGTCATCGGAAGAAGTGGAGTCTTCGCGGGGCGGCATGGCGGAGGAATGAGACGAGAATGAAAGCACCATTGATAGAAGCCGATTCGAGATGACTAATCTCCTAAGATAGTAACCCTTTGAGCGGGTTAGACTCCAAAGAAATAGAGAGAACAATACATAATTTTACTTCAATATTCTTCAAATGAAATATTGAAAATGGTGCTCCAAAAGAGTGTCCTTATCTTTCTCATCTAATTCTTGAGAGTGTTTGCCTAATACAAAAGGCTAGGGAGATTAACCATCTCGAATCGGTTACTATCAGAATCCCTAAATTTAATCCATATTTGGGAAATGGATGTGGTGTCTAATTACATTAGAAAAAAAAAGAGGAAAACCCTTATTATTTTCCTCAAGTTATAGGGATTGGGATGTATAATATATGCCCGGAGTAGGACGTACTTATTAAAATATTAAAATTATAGTTGTCACAAATTTATAAACAAACAAAAGAAGACATACACAACAATCAAATAAATATTATTTAGTTTGGAAAGGCCGGAAACAAGAAAAGAAATTACACGACGATCGAGTAATCTCATTCTAATTTTAACTAAGGATTCTTATGGTTTCGGAGGATCCAACTACATGAGAACGTAGAGCTCCCCCCTCCCCCTTTTTCCGCCGACTCTTTGGCCTTTAGAACGTTGGTTTTAAGAATGAGTGATTCCCCTTCTCCGACCCTTACTGTCCAACCTGAGACCAAACAGCTAATACGTTCCACTTATTGAACAGGGTTCTATGGTCGGTCAGCCATTGTGCTTTGCAATTGGCAGCACAAATAGTAAGGAATAAGGACCTTTCTACACCAAATTCATTCCCTTTTTACCGAAAAGACGCTCTGCCAAATGATCTCTGATCCTCAGCGTATCAACAGCACGCTACGTAGTTAGCCTTTCAGGATCCATGGAGGCAACACTTTTAGAAGCTTGTTTTGTACCTACGCCGTCTACATTTTTGCCGAAGCCCCTAGCGAGCTTAGTACGTGCTTTCGCTTCCACAACCCTGCACAAAACACTCAAGGAATCAAGGTTCATACAATTGTGTTTATTTAGACTTAAATGAAACACTTACATCACTTGATTCATTTTCCAAATCTATTAACTCTGGTAAGTTCGGCGTTCCTGAATATTTATTCGGATTAACAATTTTGTCATATTTTAATAAACAAGACGCATACATTTCTTCCCATTTAGCCGCACTTTTAGTTCGGTGAAGGTTCCAAAGGCTTTTTAATTCAGGGAATGGATAATCTCCCTCCAATTCAACCATGACGAAATGGGAAGGCGTATGGAAAAACGAAACGGTTTGATGGCGAGGGATTGATTCAGGATCCACTGTAAGTGGGAAGAACGTTTGGGGGCTGCTGTCATTACTTATATAATGAACAATGACACGAAAACGTTCAGCAATGACGAGTCCTGTTACAGGCATAAGCATCCATTTTGCCGCGGGTGCAGGAGATGAGCGACACTTTAGAGTGTTTCGTATCTTGTCGTAATTCCCGCCTTCGATTCTGTCGAAAACTTTTTTCCACATATCTTCCTTAGTATCCATCTCATTTAGTAGCTCAACCCGAATATGTTTCCACATATTTTCTTTATAGCCTAATCCCCTGGCTACCGCCCGAAAACCACAGTTTCCATCAGGCAATACGTCTTCTATACGTGAAACGTACTCGTGAAATACCTCTGAAATGTACTTACCATAACTATTGATCGCATTTCGAGAGCCCCTTAATAATGGTAACTCATATTTCTTTTGAGTCTCTTTCCCTTTAGCAGTTTTTGAACAACTGCGTTGCATCACCGGCTTTCTTGAGTTGTGTCCCGGTTCGCTAGAAGATTTGCATGCTGGGCAGTAATATTCAACCTTCTCCATATCCTTCATGTGATATAATTTTTTAAGATATATATATATATATACACACACAAAAAAAACATTAAAAATATAGAAAATAACTACCTTTAACACATCAGTGGATACTTTGGCGCACTGTGTATGTACACAAGTATTACAACCGTCACAGAATATCTAAGACAAACCAAGATAACAAAACAAATTAGTTTCTAGTCATTAGGGGGAGAGGGGCGCCATCGGGTACCATGAATCGGATACCATACCCGATTCAGTAACACCGCCGCCTATTAACAAATTAAATAGATGATAACATAAATAATTAAAACAATGACATATAAGTTATAATCTCTTACATAATCTTCACCATTAGAATAATCCAAAATCTTCTTGCAAATGCCACAAATTTGTTTTAATTTCTGCAAGTGCCAGTTTATTAAAACATTAATTTTGGTAACAAAAACAACTATATATAATATTATCCAGTTATCCTAATCAAAACTTTTGAGTTCAGTGCTGGTAATCTCAGAAATCTGAACCATAAATACAAATTAAGCATATAAGTTCGTACGAAAAATTAGTGAAGAAAAATGTGTAAAACAACTTGCCTGACCCCGGTGACTCGATTCTGGAATATCAGAAACGTTAACCACTGGAGTCTTAACAGCCTGAGGTGTTGTAGAACATTCCTCCTTGTCCTCAAATCATGAGTTCAAATACCCGTTTCGTGCTTGGTACGCCTCATGTATGGCGATACGAAAATCATCAGGCGTGCGTTCATGTAAATGAGTTTGCCCATGAAAACTGAACAAATATAATTAGTTAATAAACGGTCTTTAACATCTCATATAAAACATAACCCCTATGCCCAATTGTGTTACGGTATAAGCATTAATATGATTTATATACACACACCTTTCCAAGTACTCTAGAAACGGGTATATCATCCCATCTTTGATCCATCCAAATTTCTAACACAAAACAACATATATTATTAGACTATAAACTCAATTTTCATAACCATATTCATTAAATATTTTTTTAAAAGGTAACATATTTTAAAAATGCAAAATATTACCCTTTGCTCATTCTGTGTAAATCCATATAACATGACACAAATTGTGTTCCGAACACGGGCATTCCTTACACTCTCTGGGGCTTCTTGATCCGGGTCAATAACAATAGCGGGCCAGGCTGGGAGCTGCTTCGAGCACTTGGCCCAAACAATACTCCCCATACGAAAATCTTGTATTCTATATAACACTTCATTTGTCTCTACACTTTCGTCAACTTTCTTGGCTGACACATGTTGTTTCTTCGATGATGACGGTTTATCATCAGTAATCTGATTCTCACGTTTCTTCGTGCGCTTCTTCTGTTGTGTAAGTGAACCACTGAACTCACCTACTTGACCAGAAGTTGCAACAACTTCAACGTCGGAAAGAACATCATCTATTGTCGCTTCGCTGTCAACTTTGTCCACTTGGGCGGGCTTAACGTTAGTCATTTTAAAGTCTAGATTCGAACCAAAACTAACTTGACGTCAAACACGCAACGAACCGAAACTTTTTCCGCTACGAATTATCAAATCAACAATTTTGCATGAAACAGTGAACCGATCAACCTGACAACCTGATCAATCGATCAATTATACATGCAAGCTTTATTCGTTGAATCTAACCGATAAAACGGCTTTTGATTGATTAATTCGCAATGAATCATACAAAAAATCAATTGATATGCTGATCTAGAGCAAGTGAAACCCTAACCAGTGAAATCGAATACTGAAAGCAACACAGAGATTGAAACAAAGATCGGATTCAGATTCTAAAGCAAAAATCGATGTAAATTTCACAGGAAAACGAAGAAATCCACCGTCAAAGTTGCTAAAATTGAAGCAAAAACTTGACAAGATCAAAGTGTATGTGTCTGTGTTTTGGTGGAGAGGGAGAGAGAGAATTAAAAGTGTAGCAGGTGGGTGAAAAATAAATTAAAAATCAAATGCACTATTATTATAGTTGTGACGATGAAGATGACCAACGTGATCATTTTCCTTTTTTAAATTTTTTTATAGTTTCAACATTTTTTCTTTGCGAAAAAGTTCTATATATCCCTCTAAACTTATAAAATTTCATATATACGCAAAGTACAAGTTTTCAATGCATAATGTACAATGATATTGAAGCTTGATTTGGTTATATGTGATATTTTAAGTTTAGAGGGGTGTTATATGAAAATTAGTTTAATATTAGTAAACGGATGTCCGGGATTCGCTAAAAAAAGTATTACTTTTTTGGGATGAGCTGGCATATCTTATTCGAAATTTGATATAATATCATATTGACTCGAAATAAAATGATGATATTAGATGTATGCGGTATCAACTTTATGACGGTTTTACTTTTTCCTTCTACAGTATATTGAATTTTGAATGTACCGAGAAAGAAAGTTGTATAATAGTTAGATTATTAAGTGTATTTGATAAAATAGTTAAATACAAAATACTAAGCATTTAAAGTAGTATATTTAATATTTATTCTTTTTTATTATGTAAAAATGATGTATTAGCATCTACATCTACCTATTCTAATAAAGTAAAACAATTGTGACGCGTGTCAGTTTATGGTTAAACCTTGCAATTTTTTTTCTCCAAAACTATGATCTTAATTGACCATAATACATGTCCATATTCATTTACCTCTTTATATTTATACATTTTTATAAAAATAAATATTAATATATTATTTTACTATATATTTCAAAATACTTGGTGGAATCCAATTATTAACAACAAACAATGTTTGTTAAAGATTGAAAAAAATATATAATTTCAAATGTTATTATTAACATATTTTACTATGTATATTGTTGAATATTATAAAGAAAATAAAATTCGAACATGCTTTCATTTTACAAAATAAAATTTTTAATTATTAAATCATAAATCTATGCTTAAAATTGATCCATTTTTTAAAATCAATTCATTTATCTATTATTGTTATTATTGTAAATTGTCATATAAATTTATAAATTATAAATATATGCTTTAAATCTATCAATTTATTTTTTTGGTAATTTAGTAAACTATATATATTTTCAGTTAATTTAGTAAATATATACCAATAACTTTCATATAGAACAAAGTTTATCATATTTAATTTCTTGATTTTTATTATCAAGGATTTTTTCGGGTTTTGTGGAACTTAAATTTGGCTTTTACAGTAAAAAATTGGTGAATAGATTGTCTGGTACAAGTTAACTAAATTTGGGTTAAAATTTGTCGTTGGTCAAAAATGAGAAATCCAAGTATTTTTAAAACTTTGAGAATGCAAATAGATTTATCGTCAAATTTGTTACGATTTCAAATTGTTGACTTGAAATGTAAAACGGATGAAAGTTAGAACATGATTTGGGTTTTAAACTTATTTTCAATGACATTTTTGGAAAAAAATCAAAAGGTTCGGGATATGGTAAATTGGCTATTTTCCCTCAACTTTTAAAATTTAAAAATAGATAGTGAACACTTACGACAGGCCACCCCATATCAATGCTTTTAACTCGTATCACATTTGAAACATTGGTGCTAGCATTAACATTTCCTTAAATGATGATATGAACGTTGTATGGTAAGCATTTCATGCAAAACTATGCTCAAATGAAGCAAAATATTCAGAAAATTTAGGTTTAACATGTTATTTTTTTATATTGTCTAACTTATCAAAATCTTTTTCATGGTTAGCTCAGAAAAACATAGCTCTTGAAAAACATCCGTCGTTATAATTTAATGTTCTCCTTTCTTTCGATTCGATGGGTTGTAAATTGATAAATACATCAATAGGCTGAGTGGTCAGAACTACTATTGTATGACTATTGTATGAGAAGTCTTCTTCCTGAATTCCTTCAATTATACATATATGATACTGACAATGAAAGTTTCAATAAAAGGAGTGTTCTCGGATACGTTTTTGCACGTGTATTTTTTATTAAGTTCATTTAAAAAAAAATCATTTTGTGATATAAATAAAATCAATTTATATACACGAAGTATAAATACAAGCATAGATATAATACATTTTTACATATACGTTATGTAATTATTTTCTTACTTATAATTTTATAATTTGAATGATCCTGTGTTTTACACGGGCTCTAAAACTAGTATTCTAATAAAAGAAAATAACTTGGGACACATATCACTTGAAGATTCATTCTTAGCCTTAATTTTCACTCAAACTATTCTTCTATATTTAATGAAAACATATTTATGTCAGTGTAATCAAGACATATCACTTCATTATTTAATCACACAACTAATTAACTAAATTATATGGATTAAAAAGATGCTGATATTTATGTCAATATAATCAAAATGTGTATATCTTTAATAAAATCATATATATCTTTTTTTATTAATTTAATTTATATACACTTTTGAGTATAGGAGATGATTGTACGTGACATAATTGAATGAACGATATTTATAGATCTAAAATGATAAAGACAAGAAAAATTATGAATAAATAGTAGTTTTATTCTCACATATTCATACGGCCTCTATGGAGTCTTTATCCATCTCTTTCGAAACTATAGTACAAAAGCGTGTTTTATCCATGCTAAATTAATATATGATGTTCTTTTTTATATCATTCATAATGAAAGATCTTATCATTTTTTGTTAGAATTCACTATTTCATTAAAAAAATATAATTACAAATTATAAAATCACTAGGTGCATCTTTTCGTGATTTTGAAAAATTGATTAAGAATTAATACTCCACGTATTCGTATGAATGTTCCATTAAAAAAATATAATTTAAACCTATAAGACCATTTAAATTGATAAAATATAGGATTTTCTTAATTTAATCATTAATTTTCATAATATAAGTGTATTTCTTTTAAGTATCATGTGCCTCACACGAGTTTTAAAGCTAGTTTATAGTTATATTATAAATTATATTTAACAGTTATATTTAAATTTTTATATTTTAGGAAGTATCAAGATGGAAATTTTTTAATGAAATTTTCGTATATATTATGATATACAAATGTTTAAAGATTTGAAGCCATTCGATTTGTGTGACAAAAGCTTTTGTCTTTTGCAGGTGATGGTCGGTTAATTTGTATGTGTTTTAGTTTGTTTATTGTTTAGTTTTAACCGTTTATTCTAGAACTATCGATACTTCATTCGTGTATTATTGGATTTCAGGTCACAGGTGTTAAAGTACTCAATATGAACCTGTTGTGACACGGAATGAAGACCCAGGATGTCCAACACGGAAAACGATAAAAAGATTGAAGTTTGTTGTAGCAGAGTCCCGTCGCGGTACGCGAAGGGTTTGCTGAAGTCCCCATCGCGTACCGCGATGGGTGATAAAATAAACTTTGACTTTGGTCAATCGCGGTACGCGATAGGCATAGAAGACCCAGTCGCGTACCGTGACAGGAGGTGCAGACGGGATTTTTTAGTTTATATCATCTTTTTCATCATATGAAACCCTAACTCCGTTTTTGACGACCAAGAGGCGATTCCAGCAGTCCAAGAAGGCGATTTTCACTATCCTAGCTCGTGCCAAGACCCTACATATGATTCCTATCATCCATATCGAAGATTCAATGATGTCAAGGCTCGGCTAATCTCCTAGGATCGCACCCGGGATGTATAGTTTGTAACCTTTTTACAGTTTTTCTCATGTGATTTAGAACACTTGTGTATTGTTATTGATGATTGATATATGATTATTGATGTTTGGTATTTCTGTGTGTTCGGTAGGTTTAGGTTTACGTTGGTACGCGATAGGCATAGAAGACCCAGTCGCGTACCGTGACGGGAGGTGCAGACGGGATTTTTTTAGTTTATATCATCTTTTTCATCATATGAAACCCTAACTCCGTTTTTGACGACCAAGAGGCGATTCCAGCAGTCCAAGAAGGCGATTTTCACTATCCTAGCTCGTGCCAAGACCCTACATATGATTCCTATCATCCATATCGAAGATTCAATGATGTCAAGGCTCGGCTAATCTCCTAGGATCGCACCCGGGATGTATAGTTTGTAACCTTTTTACAGTTTTTCTCATGTGATTTAGAACACTTGTGTATTGTTATTGATGATTGATATATGATTATTGATGTTTGGTATTTCTGTGTGTTCGGTAGGTTTAGGTTTACGTTGGTTTGAACGATCTGTTACCAGTTGCTAGATAATTAGTCATATAACTATTTGGTTAGATTGAATACGATAAAACATACAATTGCCCTTAACTGAGTCACACTGGCAAGGACTGTTTGATAACCAGTGCCGTGTGTAAAGTAATTGTTGATGTATAAGGTTTTGACTGATTGATCAGTTTTCAGTTAATCGTTAATAATTAATCTGTTAGGTTGCATGAGATACTGTTGGTTGCTTACTTGAATTCCCGGGTGTGATTTGTTTTGTTAACTGCTTACAACTCGTTTATTTGTTCGTTGCTTAGTTCTCTACATTTACTAAAATTGCTTGTGTGATCAGCACTAAAAATCAGTCACTTCATAATTAGAAATCTGTTACACGAATACATTGACCACATACTCCTTGTGATACGATACCCTACTTGCTCTAACTATTTAGAATAATTAGGTTTTTGATTGACTCAAACGACGGTCATCAAAATGGCGTCGTTGCCGGGGAGTTAGTGCGCTTTGTGTTTTACGTGTTATTTGATTTTTGTGTTTAATTTTAATTTTAATTTTAGTTTTAATTTTGTTTTCAATTTTTAGTTTAAATTTTATTTATCTATATTTTACGCGAGTTGTGTTAGTTGTGCAGATTACAGGTTTATGCACACCCGCCATTCGAGCCGACAGTCTCCGTTAATTTACGAGCCCGAAATAAAAAGGTTAGCTCGGCAGAATCGAGTACAAAACAGAAATTCAGAAATGGCAGACCAGAACCAGAACCAGAACAAGAACCAAAACCAACACGAAAACCAGAACCAGAACAATGACCAAAACCAAGACCCACTCCCACAAACTAACGCGTTTCACCCAGCCAACATACCTGACCTACCAGACTTCAATAACCAAAATGACCAAAATCACTCGGCTCGTGCTTCCAGAACCCGAAACCAAAACCCAAGACGAAACCTAAACCTCAACTTTGACTGAGCCGGACCATCCGCTCCAAATAATAACCCCAACCGTCGAGTTCGGATAAATATCGATGATTTTCAACCAAGTGTTCCGACAGAAGAGGAAGACGAATGGGAAAATAATAATGGAAACGAAGTTTTGGAGATTGATAATGAGGTAGACAGATGGGTTAGAAATAATCGGGCAGTTGAGCCCGGGAACACGGGTTTTGAGCAGCAAGATGTGGGTTATGGTAATCGGAGTGAAGAGGTAGAAGAGTCGGTTAATCAAAGACAGGCTGAACCAGTTAACAGAAACGGAAGGGGTCGAGACAGGGTGAATCGGGCGGAATGGCCCGAGAGAGTTCGTGGTATTCCGGTTAACCGGGGCGGTTTGGGAAACCCCGGGGGGGCTTAGGAGGAATTTTATGGCTCCGGTTCACGGTGTTAACAGTCGTTTCAGACCGGCTATCTCGGACGAAGCATCCTCGTTGGTCCCACAGGAACGAGTGCAGGGACAACACACTTTTAAGTCCCGGCCATCTTACATTAACATCGTTCCTCATTTCCATGGGTTGGCTTCGGAAGACCCGTATTCACACTTGACAGATTTTTCGGCTATTTGCGGGTCTATTGGTGATGATACGTTCAATCAGGATGAAGTCCGGTTGCGATTATTCCAGTTTTCTCTGAAAGACAAAGCAAAACTCTGGTTTAATTCACTACCTATGCACAGTATCAGAAATTGGGCCGAGATGCAGCAGGTTTTTCTAAACGAGTTTTATTCATAGTCGAAGACTACCGAGGCCCGTTCAGACATTCGCAACTTTTCACAGTTCTCTAGTGAGTTATTTCATGAAGCTTTTACCAGGTATAAAGACATGATCAGGAAATGCCCACATCACCAAATCGAACTGTGGGAACTGGTAAAGTGCTTTGTTGATGGGTTGACATACGAGGACCGAAAGCATCTTAAGGCCTCGAGTAATGGTCTGTTGCTGAATCAGCCTAAGGAAGATTGTTGGGATTTTCTAGAGTTTATGTGTGAAGATTCGAAATCTGAAGCAGCAGCTGAAAGACGAAGACAGGGTAATTCATCAAGGTCAGTTAAGTCAGTTGCGAGTGAGTCTGAAAGAATTACTGAGTTGGAACGTGAACTGGCTGAGTAGAAAAAGGGTAAGAAAAGAGAGGTCGGGAAAGTTGGTGTTAAATTCCCGGTTTGTGAAGATTGTGGTGAAATCGGGCATAAGGCAGAAAATTGCCCCGAATATTATGATGATGTGGAGGATGGCACCGAGGAAGTTAATTATGCTTACGGGGATTCCAAAGGCCAAGGTTTCAATTCGAACACATATCACCCCGGCCTGAGGAATCACCCGAACATTCGTTACGGGAACGCGTCTTCTCTGTTGAACCTGAACTTTCAGGGATCGAGCCAGAACAGATCGCAGGGTAATTACCGCCAGAGCGGTTATCAGCAGGGTTCGAGTAATTAGAATCGGGGATATAATAGAGACAGTAACCGGGGTGGTAATTCTTCAGGTAATCAGGATCAGCATAAAGGGTCTTCGAGGAATTCGGATGAGTCGGTGCACTCAAAGTTGGGTGCTTTGTTGAAAGTCATGACTGATCATAAAACTGAGACGAAGCAACAGTTCGAGTTATAAGATAAGACGTCAGAGGCAATGATGAAGCAGATCGGTCAGCTCGCTTCAGATGTGGCAAAGTTACAGAATAACACGAGCCAACTCCCGAGCGACACCACAGTATACCCGAACCATTACAGTTCCAGTTCGAAAAAGCACATCAACCAGGTAAGTATTTTACATAGTGGTAAAAGGTATGATAATAAAGTTGGGGTTCCACCACCATTGGTTGAGGGGGTGGTGGAAGAAATTGATGAAAATCTCGTCAGTGATGACGAGTCGGAACCGATTAAACTAAATGAACCTAATAAAAGTGAAACTAAAAATAACAAACCGGTTCCGAAGGATGACACTAACAACTCTAAGGATAAGGAAAAGGTGAAAACCGTTCCATATCCCGATGCTTTGTTGGCGCCATCAAAGGCGAAGATGGCATCAAAACGAGGCCCACAACAAGAAAAAATGTGGGAAATGTTTAAACAAGTAAAAATTAAGATTCCTCTTTTAGATGCCATAAAACAAATTCCCGCCTATGCTAAGTACTTGAAAGAGTTGTGCACACAGAAAAGGAGTCATAAGATTCCTAAACAAATTGATTTTACTGATAACGTGAGTGCAATTCTTTCGGGTTCGCTCCCACCAAAACTACAAGATCCGGGAACGCCCATTATACCCATTCAAGTGGGTGATTTTAAAATGACTCGGGCGCTTCTAGATCTTGGAGCTAGCATCAGTATTCTTCCGGGAAGTCTATACGATCAGTATGACTTTGGCCTGCTTCGCGCGGCTGCCACCACGGTTGTTTTGGCTGACCAGACACCGAAACTTCCTCAGGGAATACTGACAGATGTTATTGTTAAGGTGGAAGACTTTTATTTTCCAGTTGACTTTTTGGTCCTCGATTATGTTTCGGGTGAAAGGACCAAACAGCCTACGGTTAATCTTGGTAGACCATTTTTGGCTACTGCAAATGCCAACATTAATTGCAGAAATGGTACTGTTGATATGGCATTCGGTAACCATAAGCTGAGAATTAATGTTTTTACACGTGGAAATAATTCTCCGGTCGATGACGAGTGCTTCATGGCTGATGTCATTGACGAGTGCATCCCGCTATACGACTTTGTCGTTAGTTCGGATGGCACAGCTGTCACACCCCGGCTTAGGGCCTAGGCGTATGACCAATAGTTGGTACATGTTTTGTAAATACATCAAAGTTGCGTGTTATTTTAGCGGAAGACTTTGGTTGAATAGAATATTAATTTATTTGAAAACTTCTCGGATAATAAATACCCGGTGTTTGATTTATAAAGCTTGTTGAAATACCGTTTGTAATATATTAAAAACTGAGCCATCATTACCTTGCGAGCATCTAACTCCATGAATGTCTTGCTACCTGTACTAATCTGTATTCCCTGAAATATGGAGAAAAATACGCCAGCTATATGCTGGTGAACACGTATGACTCTATAAAACATTTGAATGACAATTATAATACAAACATAGTTTTCTCGACAAACTCAGCGGAAGCATTACTACTTCCGGTATATGTACCACTGCCCTACACACACAACGGTATTCTCCGAGCCACACGGCCCTGAACAGAGAACTGGTCATGACCGTTTAGCCCTTACGACCTACTTGGCCATTGACTGATTGATTGGGCTTAACAGTTATGTTTGGATCCATACACATGCGTATTCGGTCTGAGTTGATTTTATTTTCTACTTTGTATTATAACGTTTTAGAGATTACTCGATCACATGTAGACATTTGATTGACTCGTTAAGACAAACACCTGTTCGTCTCATTGAGTATAAATATGTTTTGACTGATTGGAAAGGTTTGAACGTATTCACCTGTGATTGTCTGTTCTGAATGACATGGTGATTTCGTTTGAAACATTGACTGTGAATGAATGATTGATTGACTGACTGATTGATTGACCTATAATAAAATAGGTATATAAATATCCGGATCGTCTCTTGATCCGGCTATAGACCTTTAGTCTGGTTTAAATAGCTTTAAACCTTGATTGATCATTCGTTTGAATAAAATATTGAGACCTGTAGTCTTTCTGTTTATTTACCAAATCATATGATGAGTTTTTTCTTCATGAAGAAACATCAATAATCTGTTTCTTCTTCAAGAAGAAACATTCATTGACTGCTATGTATGTAAAATCTTATGTTTCTTACACATGAAGAAACAATGTTTTAACTATATTCTTTGTATACAAATGCTATGTTTCTTAATCATGAAGAAACTATATTTCCTTATGAATGTAAAACTGATGTTTCTTAATTGTAAAGAAACACTATTATAAGCCTTTGTATGTTTAAAGCTTATTTAAACATATTTATGATCAAGGTTTGGGCTATACCCCTGACTATGGTCTAAGCCATATAATAATATTACCATAATAACTTAGGTTAGAACCCTTATCTTACACGGGTATTCGGAGTTTGATTACTAAGATTGATTGAGCAGAACTTCTACTTTCTAATGCATACTAGAGCTTAGAGCATTCTCATCCAACCCCTCATATTATGTGAGGGGTGTTTTTATAATTTAGAGAGTGATTTAGGATGTTGTGAGTGAAGAGTTTTTATATTTTAGAAAAAGTAGTGATTTTTCTGTATATTTGAAAAGTTACTGTTCATCCCCTATAATTTTTTAATATATTTTGAAAGTGGTTGTGAGTGAAGGAAAGAGAAAAAGTAATGATAAAAGGTATAAAAAGTATTATTTAATTGAAATAGAGATAGAAAATAAAATAAGTTTTAGTGTAATTTTTGGTTTGGAGATAGGGAATGGAATGGGAATGCTCTTAGACTGTCGGGACCTTAGAGATTGGCACGAACTTCAAGGTTGGCATGCAAAACAATGCGACATATGTTGTTCGTCGTGTCGTGCACGTACTTCGTGATAGATTATCGGGTTATTCTCGTGTGACACGCACTTCGAGGTTCCGTCCGTGTATGGCACGGATTACGAGGTGACGTTTGTTGGGATATTGGTCGGCACGGAAATCGAGGTAGTGAGAGAGTATTATTCTAGATAGAGAGAATGTGGGTGTGAGGGAATGAGCTCGTGGCTTCCCCTTTTATAGCTGATTTTGGGTCCCATCATGGTACGCGATGGGTCCCCTTTTTTAACACTGTCGCGTATTGCGACGGGTAGATTTCGTGTCACCAGAGTGTGACACGTGTCCCTGAGTCATCACGGACCATCGCGGTACGCGATGGCCGTCTCCTTGGACTCATCGCGTAGCGCGATGGGTCACTGTATATTATTTTTCATTTTCAGTCCTTCATCTTTTGTAGCTTGTCACTTCTAGTCTAATTCTCGTTGTCCAAAAATACTAAGGCGGCTCTTAAAGCGGCTCGTGGCAATGCGAGCGTGCGAAGTACAAAGTGCGCCATCAAAGCGCCACATTTCGCCCTTCGCCCAACGCCCTTTGCCCTTCGCCCGTGCCCGAGCCCGTGCGCGTGCGCATCGGGTGCTTCGCACCCTTCGCTAGGACCACTGGTTGCATGCTAGGCATATAAGAATATTATTATGGAAAATCTCTTCCTTATAAAGAGCTTCTATTTCTTTACCACTTTTCATGTGGGATGGGTTTTAATTTCCTTATTTATACCCATGTGGAATGCTTCCACTTTCTTACATCTTTCAATGTGGGATGGAATTTACTTATTCCATATCCTTAACATAAGATAACTTTATTTATGGAATATTTTTATTTCCTTATAGAATGGTTTTATTTTCTTTATTTGAATTTTCTCATTACTTATTAGAGAATAATTTGATCCTTCAACTTTACTAAGTTGTCAAATTTGGACCAAAATTTTGGGGATGTTACAACAGCGGAGACGTATTTTTTGTTTGACAGGTTACAGGAGGAAACAGACAAGTTGCTGGAAGAGGAAGAAAAACAAATGGAGATCACAGCTGTGCAAGGAGACCGTCCACCATGGTCAGTTCAGGTGGAACCGCTTCCCGAGAAGATTGATACCGGGTTAAAACCGTCAATGATGGAAGCACCGAAAGTCGAGCTGAAAGAGCTCCCAAAGCATTTAAAATATGCTTTTCTTGATAAGAATAATACATTATCGGTTATTATAGCTTCTAATTTATCTGTTGAACGGGAAAATGCTTTGATGGCGGTGCTGGTTGAGCATAAGGAAGCCATCGGGTGGACGATAGCGGATTTGAAGGGAATCAGTCCCTCAATTGTGATGCACAAAATTTTAACAGATCCGGCTGTAAAACCCGCACACGATGCTCAGCGGAGGTTGAACCCAAACATGAGGGAAGTGGTAAAGAAAGAAGTGCTGAAATGGTTGGATGCTGGGATTATTTTTGCTATCTCAGACAGCACGTGGGTGAGCCCGACACAGACAGTACCGAAAAAGGCGGGCATCCAAGTCGTCAAGGACGACTCAGGTAACGAGGTCGCCACCCGGCCGGTAACTGGGTGGCGCATTTGTATTGACTATCGTAAACTAAACGCGGCAACATCGAAAGATCACTTTCCGCTTCCGTTTATTGATCAAATTGTTGAAAATCTATCTGGCCAAAAATTTTATTGTTTTCTAGATGGGTATTCGGGGTATAACCAGATAGCTATTCATCCTGAGGATCAAGAGAAGACCACATTTACATGCCCGTATGGTACATTCGCATTTAAGCGAATGCCATTCGGGTTATGTAAAGCCCCCGCCACCTTTCAGAGGTGCATGATGAGTATCTTTTCAGATATGGTGGGGGAGTCTTTGGAACTTTTCATGGATGATTTTTTGATTTTCGGCACATCTTTCGAGTCATGTTTAAACCAACTCGAAAGAGTTTTGAAAAGATGTGTCGAAACGAACTTGGTTCTTAGTTGGGAAAAGAGCCATTTTATGGTCCAAGAGGGAATTGTATTGGGCCATGTTGTTTCGAGTCGTGGGATCGAGGTGGATCTGGTTAGGTCCAAGTCATTTCTACTCTACCTCATCCCACCAATGTCAAAGGCATTAGATCGTTTCTGGGGCATGCCGGGTTTTATAGACGATTTATTAAAGGTTTTAGTTACATTACCAAACCCTTATGTAATTTGTTACTTAAGGATTCCCCGTTTTATTTTAACGATGAATGTGCTAAGGCATTTGACATTCTGAAATTGAAATTAGTTGAAGCCCCGATCTTGCAATCACCCGATTGGAGTTTACCTTTTGAAATAATGTGTGATGCAAGTGATTATGCAGTCGGGGTTGTTTTGTGTCAACGGGTTGACAAGAAACCCGTTGCAAGTAAAACCCTTTCGGATGCTCAATTGAATTATACCACAACCGAGACGGAGTTACTGGCAGTAGTATATGCTCTAGATAAATTCCGGTCTTATATTTGGGGTAGTAAAGTTGTTATATATTCTGACCATTCTGCTGTCAGGTACCTCATGGACAAAAAGGATGCAAAACCGAGGCTTATCAGATGGGTTTTGCTGTTGCAGGAATTTGATCTAGAGATTCGGGACAAGAAAGGGAGTGAAAATGTTGTTGCAGATCACTTGTCCCGAATTATGGTGGAAAATGAGGACACAGATGGGCCCATTAACGAGTCCTTCCCGGATGAGCATATTCTGGCAGTGTCATAAAATCCCTGGTTTGCTCATATTGTTAATTTTAAAGTTGCAGGTGATTTACCAGAGCATTGGCCGAGGAGAAAGAAGAAACAGTTGATGTCCCAAGCTAAACAATACATTTGGGACGATCCAGATTTGTTTAAAATCGGTGCAGATCAGATGATCAGACGATGCATACCCGAGGAGGATGTCAGAGCGGTGTTGGAACACGCACATTCGTCTGCGTGTGGTGGTCATTTTAGTGGCCAGAAAACTGCTCGAAAAGTTTTAACGAGTGGTTTCTTTTGGCCATCCTTATTTAAGTATGCTCACGAGTTTGCGACACACTGTTTAAAGTGTCAACAACTCGGGAGTATTTCAAAGAGGGACGAGATGCCCTTGAACCCGATCCTTGTTGTTGATATTTTTGATTTTTGGGGGATCGATTTCATGGGCCCGTTTCCTAATTCGCACGGTAATCTGTATATCCTAATGGCCGTTGATTATGTGTCTAAATGGGTCGAGGCAATAGCCACTAGGATAAATGATCATACAGTCGTTTGCAATTTTGTTCAAAGTAATATTTTCTCGAGATTTGGAGTCCCCCGAACTATCATAAGTGATGGGGGATCTCATTTTAAGAATTTTAAATTCGGGAAATCGCTTAAACGATACGGTGTTGACCATAGAATAGCAACTCCTTACCATCCACAAACGAGTGGACAAGTAGAGGTTTCTAATAGGCAAATTAAACAAATTTTGCAGAAAACCGTTCGGGCGGACCGAAAAGATTGGTAAGCTAAGTTGACTGATGCTCTATGGGCCTACCGAACTACTTATAAAACGCCAATTGGAACCACTCCTTATAGACTTGTGTATGGAAAGGATTGCCATTTACCAGTTGAAATTGCACAAAGAGCGTTTTGGGCTACTAAACAGGTTAATATGGATTATGATGATGCAGGTAAAGCAAGGAAATTGGCTTTGTGCGAGATCGAGGAGTTGAGAGACGAGGCATACGATTGTGCGTCCGCCTACAAGGCAAAGATGAAGAAAGTTCATGATGTTAATATCCGGTTAAATAATTTTGAAGTTGGTCAACGAGTGTGGTTGTACAACACAAGAATGAAACTATTCCAGGGCAAGTTAAGAAGTATGTGGATGGGCCTGTACTCGATTGTAAGAGTCGGGAATCATGGTCAGTACGAGATTGAAGATTTTGATGATCATTTAAGACAAGTGGTAAATGGCTATAGACTGAAGCCATATTTAGAGATGAAGGACATACACGAGCTGGATGAGGAATCGGTGAATTTCGTTGTGACTTCACCGGTTTATGAAGATAACTGAGTTCGAAGCATTGTCGAGTTGTAGACTTTAAATTCAGCGCTTACGAGAGGCAACCTGGGGTCTGTAAGTGTCTTTCCAGTTCGTTTTATTTTTATTGAGTCGTATACTTAGTGTTGTCTCGAGTTTTGTGCAGTAAACGCCAAGTGTGAGGAAGCTCCTTGAAGAATGGGAAATTAGAGAAATTCGGTAAGCATTGGTTTAGCACACGTCACTCCAGGTATGTAAAGGTATTTTGAGTTTTGAACGTCTCCAGGGTGATGTCGGGATGCCAAAACAGGTGCGTTTTCGGAAAATTTAAATTCTGATTTCGGGACCCATCGTGGTACGTGATGGGCATGGCATAACACCCCATCACGCTACGCGATGGGGTTAAAACCCTAATTATCCCAATTGGGTGGCGTAACGCGCTCGACTCTATTTTGACCCATCGCGGTACGCGATGGGTCTCGGAGCCCCGCCTGACCCGAGTGTTTATATACCTTCTTCTTTCTTTCTTTCTTTCTTATTCGTCTTCTCCCCTTCTTCTCTCTTCCTTCTTTCTCCGGCGAACCCCAACCACCACCGTCCAGTCATCATCATCATCCATCCATCCCACCACCAATCACCATCGTATCACCTACCCTGTCTTCCCCGTACCACCATCATCCGTCTCCCATCTACCTACCACCATTCAACCACCAACTCCACTGCCACCCCACCACCGCCGTCTCCGTCTCTGTTATTATTATTATTATTCTTTTTGGCTTTCCAATCCGACGTCGAGGTAATTTTTTATTATTATTATATTATTTTTCGTCGGTTTGTTGAGTTTGTTGAGTAAGTCTGTTGACAATTTGCGGGTTGGTTGGGTTTACAATATCGGGTTACGGGGTTGATTTTGAGGTTAGGCTTACAAGTTGGGGTAATTTGTTAGTTTGCTACAAAAGTTGTCAGGTGGGTTAAGACCGCGGCTCGGGTTGGTTATTCGGTTAACTAATCGAGATTGTTCAATGTGACGAGTCGGGTTTTGAGGTTCACATTTTAAATTCATTATTTTAGTATAAAATTAATGATAGTGTTTGTTTGATATTAAACGACTTTGTGAACGTATTTTTTTAAAAATATTTTATTAATATTTCAAAACCCGAATCGACATATTAGTTGTTTGCTTTGCACGTTTTTCGAGACAGCTGGTCATTTTGTGTCGGGTCTATTAGTTTGTCTTTTGTTTTGTTTGGTTGTGTGGGTCGTGTCGAGTCACGTTTGATTTTGTTTTTGTTAATCAAGTCTCGGGGCCACTTTGTTAGTTTGAAAATTGATAACTTTGAAATTTTAATGGATTACTCGCCCGTACTCAATCTCCATTTGGGCGGGTTAATCTGGTTTTGAGAGATACGCACAGGGTGTCCCCGAATTTTTCGTCTTTATTTATTTTTATTTTTAATATTTTATTAATATTTTAAGATTATTTTATTATGTGGGACGACCGCGACCGAAATGCTATACGGTTGTCGCCACATCGCCCCTGACATATCTAACTTGCTTGATTCATTTTACAGATATGGCTGATGCACCAGCGCCCCCCGGGGAAAGAGGCAGCGGACTGACCCTCGTGTCATCCGCTACGGTAGTGATGAAGTGCAGATTGTAGAGGGCATCGAGCCAGCGGATATTATGGGAGATGGACATATTTCTCATCAGATTTTTCGATTCGACTTCACATCAGAGGAGTATACGAGGCTCCAGCAAATACGACAGATGCAGCTACTTCACCACCGTTCATTCGATTGGACATTGCTACGTCAGTTAAAGATTGACGTCCAGGTACAGACACTACTGACAAGTCCGTAGGCAGATGTGCTTGCGTGTGACTCGATTCCGTATGTGGAGCTCTCACATGAGTTTTATTCGACATTTGACTTTACGCCCACGGAGTTCAGTGAGCCACGTGCGGTATCCTTCTCACTGGGACGACATCTATACGAGATGTATGTTCTCGATTTCGCTGTGGCCACTGGATTTTATACAGCCAAGGAGGTTCAGGCGCCTGCCTTTCTGCAGAGTGTCCGTGGTTACACGACACATCAGCAGACGTCCCGTGAGCACTGACTCACGGAGACCCATCTCGGCCAGTATTGGGCGGAGATCGCCGACGGGGCCCACTCCAGTGCTGTTGTGGAGTCATCTATTAGGGACCCCCGTCCATCGCTACATTCACAGGATCGTTGCCTGTACTCTCGTTGGCCGAAATTCAGGGCACGAGAAGTGCAGCAACTTAGATCTGTTGTGCTTATATTCTATCATTGGCCAGTGACCGGCCAATGTGGCGATGATCCTGCTCACGTCATTCGCTCGGGGTAGCAGACTTCAGGGATCCTCAGCACGCTTACCATTAGGGCCTTATATTACGAGGATCGCCGAGCGACTTGGGGTATTTGAGCGTTATCCGATCGGATGTTTTACGATCGGACCAGTTACGGGTGTGTTCGGATTACTGGAGGCCCGTCGGTCCGGGATCGTTGAGGAGCATGATCCACTAGCTTTAGTCTCGGTTCGACAGGGTCCACAGGCACCACCACCAGAGGGATCAGAGGCTGCAGTTTCTCTACAGAGAGGTATTCCAACACACCGACAGCGGGGCCCGACTCCACATATCATGCTACCTCAGCAGCAGCATCCACTCCGGGAGGCATCAGCATCTTCCTCAGGCCAGCCGCAGCAGCCCGTCACATTGGCTATGATATATCAGCTGCAGTCGGAGATCCTAGAGGAGCAGAGGGCACAGCGGGTCTGATGTGCTTGAAGTAGTCAAATAATTATTAACTAAATATAAACTAATCTAGACACTAAGTAATACCCTAGACCCTTAAATGTAACTAAAACTACTAACCGGCAAATGAACCGGTCGACTCTAGTACAGCTAAGTAAGTCCGGATATCGAACCCACGAGAGTCTTTAAATTACGAAACTAACAAATTAGACTCAACTACAAGACACGACTATTTATTAATAGTATTTGAGGGGGATTTAAAACTAATTAATTAAAACTCTAATAATAACTAACTAATGATTACTTTAATTAAACTATTAATAAACTAATTAATATAATAATAAAACAAAACCCTAATTATTATATAATAATAATAAAACATAATCATTACTTATTAATTAACTAATAAAACTTAAACCCTAATTAGTTTTAACTAATAAACAATTTAGAAAACTTGGATTGATTCAGATGATTAAAATAACTACCCAGGCCGGAATCCCCAAAGTTACAGTTATTAATTTAAATGGAAAAACGCAAGTTATGGAACCATGTCATAAGATAGACCCTTGACAGAAAACCCGAAAAGGACCCTTGAACTTCAAGAAGACGCCTATGGATTTCTAACAAGCTTTAAGATTCACCAGTTTTATATTAAACTTCCTTACGGTTATTTAATTGCTTATGTCTAAGTATCTTTTATGACGAAAACCTACATTACAGCACGGAATTCAAAAGATAACAAAGCAAACCCAATTAATTTAATAGACTAAGATGACAATCAAATCTAGACGGACTCCTTACGAAGAACTAAATCAAGCAATCCCGACAAGCAAAGATCTATTAATAGCCTATCACTTTACAGCTTTTTAGACTAGCAGCTCACTTTTAAATGTTTATTGATTTTGTTGTTTCTATGATCTTAATCGATATCAATCATAAACTAGTCAAGAACACATAGTAAATGACCTAACAAAACCCTATCCTATGAAACAATCAACAAGGGCACTGTGAAACAATAAATTCAAGTAAACAAAACCAAGCAATCATACGCATTAACTAAATAAAACTCAACCGTTTACTTAGAACATAATATCCATAACGAAGAGAAAATCCAAATAAAATCAAACCGAACTAAGGTTCATCACGACCTAGGCAGTCTATGGAATTTAGCCTAGAATATTAAAATCTAAATCAAACAAAACAAATAGTAACGAAAACATGGTGAAAGTATAAGAAACGGGGAATTGAAGATGATAAAACCCGTAAACTCGAACGTGAACGTGTAACTCTTCACTGGTTGTTCTCTCGCCTTCAAAATCACCAACAAACGCGTAAAATAGCTCCAAGAACTCTCCAAAATAGGCTGGTGGTTTTTAGGTTTTGTCCGGTTTAAGTTAAAGGTGTTTAAATAGCGAAAACAAGGCCCGACAACATGCAAAAATGAATTAAAAACCCATCAGCATTGCCTAGGCGCCGCGCTAAGGGCTTTTAGCCTTCCCCCTTTCATGTGGTCTACAATATACATAATATTATATAAAAATTTCCTATACTTTCAAGTATTTTTAGCCAGATTTTTATTGAATATATTCTATTTGGCTCATATTTAGATTTTAAAGGTTTCAAGAAACAACGAGCTAGAATAGAGTACCTTTGCTAAACTTGAGATCGAAAAGTAAAGCTTAAAACATATTTGCATATTTATTACTAAAATACATAATTTACTAAACCATACTTAATGTTTTTTTTATAATAATAATAGCAACAATAATAATAAAAGTAATGATAGAAAAGTTATGGTGACTTCATATTTGAATAAATATACTAATTCTCTTATATGTCTTAAAATTTTAAGGAAGAAGCAATGGTTCAACCTGTTTCAAGATATTTAATTTGAGAAGAGCTACTGTTGGATGAGACTACTAATGGGCCAACATAAAACGAATTAATACGTATAAACCTGAGTTAAGAAGAAGGCCCAGTTACTTATTAACCTAGAGATGTAAAAGGCATAATATAAAAAGAGGTTGGCAATTAACCAGAAGGGGGGACACAAGCTTGAAGGGGGACCACCATTGGTGGTTTCTCGAGATCAAACAGAAAGAAGAACAAGAAGCAAGCTAGCACGTCTACATAAGTCACGACAATTCAAAAAGTGAATTAATTAAGCAGGCAGCTAGGTCAATTAATTTAACCAGGCTAGTAGCTCAATCATGTTTATTTCTTTTACAATGAACTGCAGTATATATTTTATCTTTGTTTCATTCGTAATTATGATTGGCTAAACTTTTATACTGCCTGGGTTTGGATGAATACTTTTTAGACTCGTTTTATTTTTAGTTTTGGATTAGTTATTGATTGGTTCATGTTTTGGTAAAGTTTTTATTTTATTTAGTTGTGATGCATATGCGTATTTGGTATTAATTTATTATCAGTTTTTGTTCCATATGCGTCTTTGTGAATGTCTTTCATGTATGGATGCATATTAGGTTTACTGTGTGTTTACAACTAGTTTATTGTTAACGTATTCCACAGGAACGGTAATTGAGAGTTTAGAGATACCTTATATTCTGTCACTTGAGAGACCGGGAGGTAATTAAGTGTCGTCTGTTTTGGTCTTTTGTGGGTTTGGGTAGTGATTGCACGGGAGTGAGTTACCCTAGACTTCTTTAGATTCTTACAGATTCAAATTATAACCGAATTAAATAAGAATACCCCTTTACGCCTTAGGGTGTTTTGTGATTTAATCTTTGGGTACCTTAGCATAGTTAGGTAAGGTGAGACCGGGAGGTAATCCGAACCATTTAACCATTGAGCTTACATGATATTTAGGGTTTTTAGGTATTGTTGGTGAGACCGAGAGGTGATCTAGCATACTTTAGTTATTCCTTAAGTTTCATGTTTTTATAATATGGTACCAATCATAAATCCAATTCCGAGAGTTTACGAGTTGACTAGTAGGATTCCTTTCCTAGGTAGTTATTCCCCATATTTGAGTTCTAGTCCGATTTTTCCGTGTCAGTTTTAGTTTAAGTATTATTTAATTTATAGTTAATAATTATAAAAGAAAAAAAAACAATAAAATCAATTTATTTAAGTTATTAGTCAGAGTCTAGTTTAGGTGTCGCTAGTGTCCTTTGGGTTCGATATCCGGACTTCATTAGGCTTTACTACAGTTGATAGGTACATTTGTTTGTCTATTGGTCTAGCATTAGGATAGTCTAGATTTAAAAATTTAAAACTAGAGTGTCTAGGTTAGGTTAAGTTTTTATAGACCGTTTTGCACATCACCCTTCGTGTGGCGCGGATTGCTTCTCCAAAGGGGCCGGTCAGACCGGCCGGTTCTGTGTTCTGGTTCTTCCTGACGCGTTCCGGATCTCCGTTTCGGCTCGTTTTTGCTCGTTTTTCGCCCTTTTTAATCACGATAAAATCCCGGAACCTACACAAAAACTTTAGTAGTATACAAATCTTGACTAAAAACGAACAAAAACAATTAAAATATTAAATAAAATAAACAAGGGAAACATATAAATTTAGCATTATATCAAATATCCCCACACTTATTCTTTTTTCGTCCCTGAAAAAGTTTGATGCAGTTGGATCAAAATCGGAAAATTAAAGTCTAACAAACATATATGTTAATTTTTAAAGCTCAGAAAAACGCAAAAACCACGATCACCGATATTGTTGTCCACTTAAACTCATGCCTTAATCTTAACCGGGACAAATATGCAATTTTTTTTTACTCAGCGGTTTACACAATTAAGACCCGCTTATTTTCAGCTTTTACCGGACCAGACCACCCCAACTTGACTTAAACCTCAAAATTAGCAGATTTAAAACTTTTGTTACTCTATTTTTTTCATGAATAGCTAAGACGGTCAAGGGTATTGTTTATCTACCTAAGCTTAAGCATCAAAGTCTACCAAGCAGCCATTAGATACGATTAAGGTTCAATTAATTTATAGCCAGTGCTCTCCACAACATGACATACCCCCGTTATCAAGCAACACCCCAAATCCATCACCATAGGTGAGTATGCAAAATTTCATCTGTAGGGCTTACATGTAGCGTGTCCCTTGTGGTCCGTTTCTTAATGGTAATGAGACGTGAGCAAGGGGACCCCACATGGCTAACAGCGTGGATGATCAAGTCTCTAGTGAAATTGTACTTTTGTACTTTTGTGATCATGTTTACAGACTTAATAGGGTTTGCTCTTTTTGGCTTAATTTTAAATATTCACAACCCCATTTGGAATTGTGAATACCCAGATGAATAGTCGGCATACAGACCCATGGTCTCTGGACCCGAAACATCCCATCAATACAGGATTTAAGGTTATAAAACCATACGCCGATAAGGTGTAAAACACTAAACTAGCAGTTTTAAGTTTGTATCACAGGCTACACGGCATACTCTAACGTTAAACCTACCCAAACATCATATGATAACGTATTCAGATTTTTTAAAATTTATGATATTTCCACTTTTTCATACCAATAATTGAGGCTTGAGTATGGCCCGACCTTTCATTACTTATTTTCTACGGACAAAACGCTTTACCCACAAAAGATTTTCGACCCATTTTATCAAATTGCCCTTTCATTTTCAAGGCTGAGCCTACCGACACATCCCAAGTTAAGTGCGCTTTCTATTATTTATCTCATATTATTAGTAGTTTGAAAAAAACAATTTCCGATAAATATCATCATTTCCCACTTTAACGCAAAAAAACTATATTCAATGGACATTTTTTAAGAACTTTTTCAATTTTTTTCAATTTTTTAATTTTTTATTTTTTAAACAAAAATTCAATTTAAACTACGACTCAAATATCCTATCCCCACACTTAAATTTTGCATTGTCCTTAATGCAAGGATAAGGACGACTCAAAATAAAAATAAAATTAAAAATAAAATCGGACGACAAAAAACTAAAAAACTAAAAAATAAAAATAAAAGCAAAATAAAAAGTTAACAAGCTAGATAATGAAAAATACTTAGCTGGTAGTATGCGAATGGAAAATGATGCCAAAATCTTCTTTCCATGAATTCCTTTCAACTATGAACGTGCTCAGCAAATAGTAACTCCTTCTCTCACACACAAACGTAAGCGGAAAAAATTCAACAAACAATATCTAGAAATATATCTTATCAAACTGATAGATATTAAGCATTCAAAGTATTTTCACCAACCGATAAATATATAAAATAATCATGAATAATTATGAGCAAATAATAAATATAAAGTATACGGCTCCACTGCTACATCATCCCCACACTTGTCTTTTTCATTATATTCTTCCTTGGGATCGTTTCTCTAGCTCACTCAAACTTCAAACTAGCAAAACTTAAAAAAGCAAAAACAAAGACGAACTACAAAAACTACGTTAGTGACTCGATTAAATATACAAACTCCGGGAAACCTCCCCACACTTGAACTTAATCAGGAGGTTTCTCCTTTATCTGGACCCTATCTAACCCGTTTAGTTCCACCCGAAATTTATCAAACATTAATATATCAATGATGGAACCGCAAAATATTAAATTAGAATTAAAAGTCAGTAACGGGTCAGACCACCTATATTTAAACTTACCTGGCAAGAGTCGAATGCGTTGTAAGTATCGAGAAGACTGGTCGTTTTTAACATGCAAAGGTTTTTTCACTCCCGTAGACCATCTCCTAAAATATACGCAACTTCGGTTTTCAGGTAACCTATCATCCTCGACCTTCTCCCGTGGTTTTAATTCCCAAGAAGCATTCAAAACACAATCCACGAGTCGGCAATAGTGTTCTTCCTCTAACACCAAATCCTCATCTACACTGTCCTCTACAAGTAGGGCCTCGAAAAACGCAACATCCTCATTAACGTCCAATGTACCCCCCCCCCCCCCCTCGTCATACTCTGACAATCCATCCAACTCCAGATCAAGGAATTCATCTTCCTCACTCAATTCATTCACAACCTCTTCCTCAACGCCAAACATCAACTCAAGTGAATCCCCCAAATCCACGTAAAACTCTATCTCTTCTTTCTCCACTAAAGACCTCTGATAAGCAGCCCACTCTCTTCATTTATTTCATCATCAGAGTCACTGTAACAACCTGCAAAATAACCAACGCATATCTGTGTGGCCTGAGGTGGGACTTTATCAGCCACTCGTGTCTCCGTATCTAGAATGTTCTCCTCTGAATCATCTATATACTCCATGATTGGCTCTTTCCCTTCTTCTGGAAACATCGGGAACAACTCGCCCAACCGATTCATGTATCCCAAATAGTTTCCTTCCGCATCCCAGGTGTCGGCTGTTCCTCCAGCTGCACACTCTCCTCTTCGGTTTCTCGAATAAGTTCGCTATCTGACTCGTAAACGCATTGGGAGATCTGCTTCGTACCTTCTTCCACCTTTGTTAGTATTCCGGAGATTTCTTTAAATGCATCTTGGAGACCTGCAAAATCAGATAGTTGATTTTTTAGCATGGCATCATGTTCAGCTAATGTTTGTTGGTATTGGGCATCCTTCTCTAATAATCGGGTCAACAACTCCTCGATCTTATTCAAATACTCCTCAGAACCCCTGTTGGGGTTACTTTTGGAATGTTGACCATAATCTTGCCCTTGTTTGTATTAATATCCCTGATTTGGTTCGTTATAAAAATATGACGGGACCCTGTGAAAGATAAGACTATTGCTGCGCATAGGGATTAGTACAATAATATGAACATCTATGAGTTAAATGAAGACCACCACACGTATCATAATTAGGGTGAGCACTATAGTATGGACATTTAATGGTAAAGTGAGGACCGTCACAAATTTCACACATAATTACAAGAATTTAAATAAGAAAAAGACACAGACAATTAGACACCTACGACTCAAAGCAAAAAAATAAATACGTAAACATATATTTAACTAAAACCCTAAAAACTCAAAAGCAAAAACACAATAGCACGTATATAGCAAGTAAGTCCAATCAAAACTAATAACGCAATCGCCAAGAGTCCGCGGCAACGGCGCCAAAAACTTGATGTGCTTGAAGTAGTCAAATAATTATTAACTAAATATAAACTAATCTAGACACTAAGTAATACTCTAGACCCTTAAACGTAACTAAAACTACTAACCGGCAAGTGAACCGGTCGACTCTAGTACAGCTAAGTAAGTCCGGATATCGAACCCACGAGACTCTTTAAATTACGAAACTAGCAAATTAGACTCAACTACAAGACACGACTATTTATTAATAATATTTGAGGGGGGATTTTAAAACTAATTAATTAAAACTCTAATAATAATTAACTAATGATTACTTTAATTAAACTATTAATAAACTAATTAATATAATAATAAAACAAAACCCTAATTATAATAATAATAATAATAATAATAATAAAACATAATCATTACTTATTAATTAACTAATAAAACTTAAACCCTAATTAGTTTTAACTAATAAACAATTTAGAAAACTTGGATTGATTCAGATGATTAAAATAACTACCCATGCCGGAATCCCCAAAGTTACGGTTATTAATTTAAATGGAAAAACGCAAGTTATGGAACTGGGATCATAAGATAGACCCTTGACATAAAACCCGAAAAGGACGCTTGAACTTCAAGAAGACGCCTATGGATTTCTAACAAGTTTTAAGATTCACCAGTTTTATATTAAACTTCCTTACGGTTATTTAATTGCTTATGTCTAAATATCTTTTATAACGAAAACCTACTTACAGCGCGGAATTCAAAAGATAGCAAAGCAAACCCAATTAATTTAATAGACTAAGCTGACAATCAAATCTAGACGGACTCCTTACAAAGAACTAAATCTAGCAATCCCGACAAGCAAAGATCTATTAATAGCCTATCACTTTACAGCTTTTTAGACTAGCAGCTCACTTTTATTTGTTTAATTGATTTTATTGTTTCTATGATCTTAATCGATATCAATCATAAACTAGTCAAGAACACACAGTAATTGACCTAACAAAACCCTATCCTATGAAACAATCAACAAGGGCACTGTGAAACAATAAATTCAAGTAAACAAAACAAAGCAGTCATACGCATTAACTAAATAAAACTCAACCGTTTACTTAGAACATAATATCCATAACGAAGCGAAAATCCAAATAAAATCAAACCGAACTAAGGTTCATCACGACCTAGGCAGTCTATGGAATTTAGCCTAGCATATTAAAATCTAAATCAAACAAAACAAATAGTAACGAAAACATGATGAAAGTATAAGAAACGGGGAATCGAATATGATAAAACCCGTAAACTCGAACGTGAACGTGTAACTCTTCACCGGATGTTCTCTCGCCTTCAAAATCACCAACAAACGGCTAAAATAGCTCCAAGAACTCTCCAAAATCGGCTGGTGGTTTTCAAGTTATGTCAGGTTTAAGTTAAAGGTGTTTAAATAGCGAAAACAAGGCCCGATAACAAGCAAAAACGAATTAAAAACCCATCAGCATTGCCTAGGCGCCGCGCTAAGGGCTTTTAGCCTTCACCTTTCGCATGGCGCGGATTGCTTCTCCAAGGGGGCCGGTCAGATCGGCCCGGTCTGACCGGTTCTCTGTTATGGTTCTTCCTGACGCGTTCCGGATCTCCGTTTCGGCTCGTTTTAGCTCGTTTTTTGCCCTTTTTAATCACGATCAAATCCCAGAACCTACGACACACAAAAACGTTAGTAGTATACAAATCTTGACTAAAAACGAACAAAAACAATTAAAATATTAAATAAAATAAACAAGGGAAACATATATATTTAGCATTATATCAGGGTCCGATATGATGAGTATTTTCGTTTGTTGTTTGCTGCTTCACAGGTACCGTTCCCACGGTCATTGATCATTACAGTGGAGCGTCCAGTGGATCCGTAGGATGAGGCAGCTGATGACCCGCCAGCACAGTAGCTTTATGGTTACCTTTTTCACTTTATTATGTTTTTATTAGTATCATGGTCTGTATTATATTATATTATATTTTGGGGATTCATGTATGGGTAACTGGTTGGGCGTTATGTTGATATATCTTTTGATTGCTGCTGTGTTTAATTCATGTGTATATTATATTATAACCGAACTTTGTGGGTGTAGTTCACTATAAACCCTCACGAGACCCCACTCGTCCTCCCGGGCTACCGGGGGGTTTACAGGGCTTGTTGCATATGCTAAATGCAATCGTGATTCCTACGAAAGTGAGTTAGGTCTTTTAACGTTTTTAACTAACTTAACAAAATTTCTTATGAAATGACTTAATTTGGCTCGGTAATTTTTTTAATAAAATTAATAAATATTCATTTTCATAACTCTTAAAAGACCTATGTCTTACACTTGTGAGAAGCTTGCTTCTACACGTCTCGAGATTTTGCAGGTTCGATTGACAGTTTGGTAATTGGATGACACGAGAGTATACGAGTGTTTTTGAGAGTTCACGAGCCGACTGGTCCTTCTCCAGTCCCGTTGATATCAGGTGATTTCAGTTTCATAATTGGTATTGTTTTTATTATTTTAAACGTTAAAAGTGTATTTGTATAATTATTTGTTGAACCGCCACATTTGAGCCACGAATGTTAAAATTGCTTAATAGTAAAAAAGTAAATTTCAACCCCGTCCCTCAAATGTTCATTAATCGTTTCATCTATTTTAACTTTGAGGACAATGTTAAGTATTCTTACATTGAGGACAATGTAAACCTCAAGTGTGGGGATGGGGGAAATTTGAAAAATTTTAGCCCGATAGTACCTCGAAGAGTGTTCAGAAGCCAAAGTTGTTAACTGTTAATTATTGCCATTAATGCCAAGTTATAGGTTTCTGGTCATGGTTGGTTTTTCAGCTCATCGATAGTCTTACTCACAAATGCTTTCAAAAAGAGAAGTTGAAAATAGGGTCGTTTAGGCGGGGATAACGAGTCAAGGGGACGAGTATACATATTTCATATCGGCAACCCATTATTCCAGACATATTGTGAGATGCCCCCTATACTTAATACACATATTATATAATAGATATAAAACATGTCTTACACCACTGATTGAGGGAAACCAGTATGTTTTACAGAGTTAGAACTTGCTTGTCACATGCTTATCGAGATCTTAATACCACCAACTGTACGGAGATTAGGACTTTAGAAAACCTTTACATACACTTTTCATCCACTAAATAAATTTCCTTACCCGACAATATCCCCCTAGGAGCCCATTTGGACCTCATTCCTGTTTATTTGTTAAACCAGACATTACACACCATTTCAGCCTTGGCCTTCATTGTATTTTAACCCTGTGTGATGAAATCCAGTCCGTTATCGAGTTGTATATAGTCAGTTGTTGAGCATAGTACACAATGTACGTATGTCTCGGTTGAGTTGTATATGTGTGTTTGTCAGACTTGTATAATCATTTGCTTGAGTGTATTGTCTATCAGTATAAAAAAAATTAAATCAGCAAAAAGCAAAAAAAAAAAAGAAAAGAAAGTCAGTTCTTATTCAGTTATGTAATTAGCAATCTGTTTGTTTTAGTTTAGTTGTCAGTATATTTGTTTAACTGGGTTTCATCCACCTTAGTCACTAAATATGCCTATTCCGCACCCAACCCAAGCCTCAGCAAAACCTTAGTCCGAGTCTTTATGCAATCGGTGGGTAATGGGTGGAGATAAGACTGGCCTGCAAGCTTATTAAGTTGTAACTCATATTTGGTATTTAAGGGCAGAGACATATACTGGCACATCTTTTGCTAGTCCAGATATTAAACCGAGAGGAGTGTTGATAGTGTGAGGGGTATGAACATGTATGCCTTAACCGGAAACAAAGTACACTCGTCTGGGCGGCTCTATTGTTTTTATAATATCATTTAACCTTATTTGTGGGATGTCAATCTAGAAAGTGTCAGTCTGGGAAACTGGGTATGACCTTAAACCTTACTAGTATGAATGGCGATAATCTACATACCTATGATGGAGGTCGATGTTTGCTTTAGAGTTTTGCTTGAGGGCAAGCAAAAGATAAGTGTGGGGATGTGATGGTCGGTTAATTTGTATATGTTTTAGTTCGTTTATTGTTTAGTTTTAACTGTTTATTCTAGAACTATCGATACTTCATACGTGTATTATTAGATTTCAGGTCACAGGAGTTAAAGTACTCAATATGGACCTGCTGTGACACGGAATGAAGACCCGGGATGTCCAACACGCAAAAAGATAAAAAGATTGAAGTTTGCTGTAGCAGAGTCCCATCGCGGTACGCGATGGGTTTGCTGAAGTCCCCATCGCGTACCGCGATAGGTGATAAAATAAACTTTGATTTTGGTCAATCGTGGTACGCGATAGGCCATAGAAGACCCAGTCGCGTACCGCGACGGGAGGTGCAGACGAGATTTTTTAGTTTATATCATCTTTTTCATCATATGAAACCCTAACTCCGTTTTGACGACCAAGAGGCGATTCCAGCAGTCCAAGAAGGCGATTTTCACTATCCTAGCTCGTGCGAAGACCCTACATATGATTCCTATAATCCATATCGAAGATTCAATGATGTCAAGGCTCGGCTAATCTCCTAGGATCGCACCCGGGATGTATAGTTTGTAACCTGTTTACAGTTTTTCTCATGTGATTTAGAACACTTGTGTATTGTTATTGATGATTGATATATGATTATTGATGTTTGGTATTTCTGTGTGTTCGGTCGGTTTAGGTTTACGTTGGTCTGAACGATCTGTTACCAGTTGCTAGATAATTAGTCATATAACTGTTTGCTTAGATTGAATACGATAAAACATACAATTGCCTTTAACTGAGTCACACTGGCAAGGACTGTTTGATAACCAGTGTCGTGTGTAAAGTAATTGTTGATGTCTAAGGTTTTGTCTGATTGATCAGTTTTCAGTTAATCGTTAATAATTAATCTGTTAGGTTGCATGAGATACTGTTGGTTGCTTACTTGAATTCCCGGGTGTGATTTGTTTTGTTAACTACTTACAACTCGTTTATTTGTTCGTTGCTTAGTTCTCTACATTTACTAAAATTGCGTGTGTGATAAGCACTAAAAATCAGTCACTTCATAATTAGAAATTTGATACACGAATACATTGACCACATACTCCTTGTGATACGATACCCTACTTGCTCTAACTATTTAGTTTAGGTTTTTGATTGACCCAAACGACGGTCATCAGCAGGATAAACCAGGATACAATGTGTCAGTCGTCGTTTGAAAAAAGTTAATGGTTTTATAAGTATTTTAGTTGTTATTTTATGGCACGTCCTAAATTTTAACGTAATTGCATTTTATTGTTGGTTGATGAAAACAAATTTCCCACTTATTTTTTTTAGGTTGAATTTATTTTAAAAAATGAACACCAAAGTTGAGCATAAATAAGAACTTTTTAAAACTTTTAAGAAGCTTTTTTTTACATTTTATAAATGTTTATAAACGACAACTGCTTTTATTTATTATATTTTATATTTTTTGGATGGAATAATATTTTTCTGTGTTTCTTTGTATTTTTCAATTAGGTGCTTTTTTATTACAAGTGGTTTATCTTTTTGAATGAAATTAATGTTATGATTTGCTTTTGTGTACTTTTAGTCCGGCTTATGTGTACGTATGCCGACCAATCTCACTTTGATAGGTGGTAAGCTGGTTAAGATGTAAAATAGAAAAATAAGGATTCAATCTTTGTAAAATATTACACTTAGTCGTTAATAAAAAAAGATGTGTATGCATGTATGCGGATTGTGAGTGAATTTCACAAAAGTTATTTCAATTTATAAAGTAGAAATGCATGAAAACTAGAATCAGAAAAAAAACTCGGATTTTAAGAAAATTGGGTCAAATTAAAAACCTTATTAAACTGTTAAAGAAAGTTTTGTTTATAAATAACATTTATTTTTTTTTTAAACATGTAATACATTGTTAGTTTTTTTTTAAGAAGAGTGTTTTTTAATCTCTTTTTTAACAAAAACGTTTTTAACAAAAATGATTTTTGAGATGTGAAATATGATAAGTTTTATATGGTTTTTCAAAAGGAGGGATATGATAATTAGGGAAAGATGTACATTTAGTCTAGCCTCATGCTACATAATCAGAAAAAATGTAATATATGGCATTTAATAAAATATCAACACCATTGTATTTGATGATAAAATACATAAATCAAGGGCTTTGTATTTTCATTATTGGTATGTTTGGCAAAACTAGCTGGTGGTTGTTAGCTGAAAGCTGGTAGCTGTAGCTTTTTAAATATTTTTATGTGTATGGCATAGTAGCAGAAGTTTTTAATAAAACTAACTGAGTGCCCACGTGGTGCGGCGGAATGGACGTACAACCTAACATCAACCGCATAATCAGTGTCGGTACATGATTCACATGATGACTGTGCATACATAACCCGAATGTAGACGTGTAATTCATGGAAAGGCAGTAAGCGTGTAACTGATATCGAAAATCAATAAACAAAGCTGAAATATACAGTAGATAATTTTTTAAACCAACATATATTAATCTGAATTTCATTCTGAACAGGCAATGTTCTAATCTGAAACATGTTCTCACATGACCCTTTTCCACTCAAAAGCGTACCGACACGAATCAAAATTTTTTAACTCTTTTTGTATTGACTCGTTTTAACCCTAATTTGGTCTTACACATGACTCGAGCTCACCTGACTCGACTTGTTACCGATCCTAACCGATAATCACGTAGTATGTTAATTTTTTAAAGTTAAAGAAGTATAACAATATCATACTCAAATTAAAAAAAAAATAAATGCTCGTTTTTATGATGTAATTTGTTTAAAAAATTATTAACGTGTGAAAAAGTTACGGCCCCTAAAAAAGTCGTGGGGTGGTTAGTTTTGAATAAGGGTTAAATGTGTAACTATTATATAAATTAACAAAAGTTATTAGAGTTCAAGTATCAAACTTGTAAATTCAAATGTAAAATATTGTAGCTAGCTTTTTCTCAAACTCTAGTGATAGTAGCTTTCAAATATGGAGCTTTTTTTAACAACCTAAAAATTTGAAGCTACCTTAACAAAACAAAGCTTTTTATTGAATATGAGTTTTTTCTTAAAAGCTTGAGCTTGAGCTTTTTCTCAAATTCTAGTTAGAGAGAGTGCGAAGTTGAAGGGGTGAATGTTGAAAGTTAATCTTAAAACGAGTTTAAAGAAAATTGAAGGGGTTAGGCGCAAATTTAGTTTAATTCATTGGTATTTTAATGTTTAAATCATCTAGTTTGCTTTTATTAGTAAAGACAATGTTAGTATTAGATTATAACTAAGAGAAGTTTTTGAGTCAGGTTGGTATAATTTTTCAAGAATAAATAGACAGTGTAGGATAATTGTACTGTTTAGTTTTCATTCAAAATAATAATAATAAAAGAGCCGTGATCAGGGCCGGCTCAACGTCCTCGGAGGCCTAAAACTAACTAAAATGTTGAGGCCTTTTTTATTTTCTGTTCTTTATGCGTATAGCGCTAGAGAGTATACAAGAATCATAGAATATGGATGATATGCCGTGATAATGGATATGAAACAATCATTCTTAGCTTGTGGTTCATCATTGAGTTACTAATTCTAAAAGAACTCTACTTTCAAACAATCAATAATAACTTAATAATCCAAAAAACGCACGCAGCACGCTTTGATTACCTTCTTTGTTGTTTGTGTGTAGCATCATGCCATTGCACATATACACGTATATATATCCCATCATAAATCAAACTCAAATCCTTTACTCTTATAGCCATCAACCACCATTTGAAATCCAACCCGAACCCTTATTTTCACAAAACCCATCAATCGAGTCGATAATAACCGAAACCGGCATCCGGGTATCGATAGCATGCCCCGAGAAACCCCTGGCAAGCCATAATTGACTCAAATTACACAACGTCGTGGATAAAATCAAGAATGAATTTTGGTTTTGAGCAGTACCCATTTTGTGAACCGACCAATTGAAGAATTGAAGAAATGGAGAAGACGGTTTGGGTGTAAAGCTTGTGGCTTTTGTTGGATGACGGATTGGATGATGTCAGGGTTTAGATTATTGAGAAGATTTGAGGATGAATTGAGGATGTAAGGCCAGTTATATTTCCCTCCATGAATTGCCCTGCATCGTCCCTATCATCTAGTCAATAGACAACTCAGCGGCCACGTCATCAAAAGCAAACGTCTGGTTAAGTTTCCGTTAGCTTTGCATCCACATGCGTAGTTAAGGTTATTTTTTGTCATTTTCATATATGTGACTTATATTTGCCAATCAACATAGTTTGGATTATATGAAGCCTATACTCCAAAATTAAAATAAAACCTTGAATACCTTTTAGTAACTTAATATATAAAGAGCCTAATTTATTATATAAACAAAACTTATACTCTCTTTTTATATAAATTTGATTATATATTTTAGAGTTAAGTGTCATTTTAGTACATGTGGTTTGGCCAACTACGCAACTTTATTACTTTAGTATATATTTTTTATTTTGTACAAATGGCTACATCAGTTTCAAAAAACTTGCATTTCCAGTACTTTTTTTCTACCATCATCTATTTTTTCCGTTAAGTCATAGATAATTTGGTAACTTCGTTATTTTCTTTGTTTTTTTCTTTTCTTTTAAACACTTATATCTTGTAAACCTTAAATCCCCAAATCTTAACATCAAAATTCAAATCCTAAATCTCTAAACCCTTTCTCCATATCATCATAAGGTTTGAATTTTACGATATTTGAGGATTTAGGATTTGGATTTTGATGTTATGATTTGTGGATTTAGGGTTTATAAGATATAAGCGTTTAAAAAAAACAAAGAAAATAACGAAGTTACCAATTTATCCCTAACTTAACGGAGTAAATAGACGGGGTTAGAAAAAACGTATTAAAAATGCAAGTTTTTTGAAACTGAGGTAACCATTTGCGCGCACAAAACAAATAATAGGTACTAAAGTTGCGTAGTTGGTTAAACCACAGGTACTAAAATGACACTTAACTCTACATTTTATTTTTTTATATATGATTAAGCTCTTATAATTAACGTATAAAATTTCATGTCGTGACGGATAAGTTGTTTTATATGGATTTATGTTTCCGGCAATGAGCAAACCAATGTCACATTTAGTTTTGGGAATAAGGACCCACTATTTAGGGTTTAAAGATGCTTCACTTGATGGCATTTCTTGCTCTTATGTTCAACCATGACACGTTTTTTGTTTGCATACATTATTTCTTCTTCTTCTTCTTCTTCTTCTTCTTCTTCTTCTTCTGTATCGTAAATACCACATTGTTGAATGCGCTCAAGCCTGGTTGGGCAAGGATCACGTTATGACATGATTGCTACCTCTAAGGTTACATAGAATGATATTTGGCTAAACTAATTTGCTCTTTCACCAGAAAACTGAAAACCCCGTGTGGGGTGATGTGGGGGTGGGGGCACAAATAGCATGAGGTACCGCAATAATCAAAAACATCAAAATGTTATAACCTCCTATCAATGTTGTGACAATTAACGGTTTGGTGCATGACACGCTACCTTTCATTGAAGGGAATGCTATATATTGTATATTCTATCCAAAACAAAAGTCATTTTGATGTTTCTGGTGAAAGAGCAAATTAGTTTAGCCAAATATCATTCTATGTAACCTTAGAGGTAGCAATCATGTCATAACGTGATGTGGGGGTGGGGGCACAAATAGCATGAGGTACCGCAATAATCAAAAACATCAAAATGTTATAACTTCCTATCAATGTTGTGACAATTAACGGTTTGGTGCATGACACGCTACCTTTCATTGAAGGGAATGCTATATATTGTATATTCTATCCAAAA
The DNA here is from genome assembly GCF_021521415.1 of Bidens hawaiensis. Taxonomy (NCBI): domain Eukaryota; kingdom Viridiplantae; phylum Streptophyta; class Magnoliopsida; order Asterales; family Asteraceae; genus Bidens; species Bidens hawaiensis. The sequence continues at coordinate 1,475,284 of NW_027491379.1, read as the reverse complement.
CAAAAGTCATTCGTTTGAGGCCTTGTTGTTTGATTCTAATTCCTCCACGAATCTTTCAGTGTCGTTTAACCTTTTTTGCCTTGTCGTTTCCTTCGGCACTTTAGTGAGTATATGGGTGGAATTGATGTATTTGATTAAGTGTGCTAGCTTTTCAATTTTAATTATTTGCCTAACTTGCGCTTCATCTGTAAGCAATCCTTAATGCATCCTCTGTCTTTATGATACTCGGGGTAACACAATTGGTCTCGGGTTGCATTTGAGGATTATCGTTGTGAATGATAGAACATTATGTTCTATGTGGATTAAATATTGCTTCGCATCATGGTTATTGAGGTATCAAGTAAGATATTCCACCTTGCTAGCTTGATTGGCTCACCCTATAGGGGTGTAAAACTGTCAACCCCCCCCCCCCCCCCCTCTTAAGTGTAGTTGTAAAATTGGTGAATACGTATTGAATGTTTTGCAGGCTTGATGAATATGAGCTGAATGGCTTAGGGGTTTGTGTTACGACCCCATCCATATTTCTTGTTCATGACTTTGCATGTTGTCAAGTGATTCCATTTTTCCTTCTTTAGAGTATTCTTGTTCAAATCCCGATTTTCTATCTAAACAAATACTTTGGTCGCGGTAAACCCTTATGACTTATCCCCATGTAAACGGCAAATAAAGTCATCACTTATGATACCATGAACAAAACTCATGACCATGAAGTACTCGTCAATCCCCTGCCAACAAACCTTCATTGTTGCTAACTCCTTATCTAGATGTTGGGTTTGGAGGATCTTTGTCTTGTCTTTTGTGTATCTTTGTGTGTATGCATGCAATGTATGTTATGTTATGTTGTGTTATGTCTTATATATTTAAGTTTTATATTTTTAGATATATATGTTTTTATACGTAACTGGTAATAACTCAAAACATGTCCTAAAACAAACCTAAACGATTAGGGTTTCCAATCTCACGAACTAGTTCCAAACCGAACTGGTTTAACCTCGTAGATAAGGAACTGACTAGGTCCCAAACCTATATAAACTAGTATTGTCATATATACCCCTTCAGCTATTTACATATAGAACATCTAAACATGTTTATTTCTAAAATGAGTTTACCAATGAAGATTAGCATCTATCTCCCTACATCTAATTACAAAACAAATACCATCAGCCTCGCCACAAGAAGAGAGTTCTCTTAGTGGTCATCCTCTGACATTAGAGTGAGCATCAAAATGATAACATGAAAGTATTATATTGAATTTGGATACGTTTTGGGACAAAAATGAATGTACATGCCTTGCATGTTGTCACTCGTATATACACGAAGTATGGTTACCCATCACCGCCAAGGTGTGGTGGATACCCTTATCGTTCCCTACCCATGGATTGCCACCTAAGCAATTAGTTAGATGAAGTTTTAGTTCGTCTTATCTTAGGCATGCTAGATCTTCTCAAGTTTGCGTCCAATCCGTATCATACATGTTTAACTAGTTATGATATTCATCGGTTTCATACGTACTTGATACAAATGACTTGTGTTAAAATCATCTTAGTTTTACTTGTTTGTTTGAAAATTATGAAAGATCGTCTTGAATTAAGAGTCTAAAATATATAAAATGTTATAGATAAATAACGTCATAAAAATAGTTCATTTATATTTCTTTCTAACTACAGAAACCACTTACGATTCTGTAATTTTATATTCTCACATAACTCTTTTTATGTTGTGTGCATTGAATGGCATAAATGCAATTTATTAGGGGTGCGGGGCGTTGAACTCGCTCCCTTGCATGTTATTTTATGGGTTGTTGCGAGTTAGGTAGATGTTAGGTCGGTGATCTGGGTGAAGCAAGTAGGCTAGATTAGGTTGGAGGGTGAGTATGTGAACCCGAATTAATTATATGGAACTTAGGTGATTGTGAGGGTCGATGGAGAAAAATGGAAATGGGTTGTGGATACATCGACCACTAATTTGAGTTGTTGTGAGTTAAAAAACGTGACAGGTCCTTATTAAGGGTTGTGGGTTGAGGAAGAACAACCCATCCCCACCCACCATAAAGATTTGTTACATGTTAGAAATACATTCCACCTAAGTTTCAACTTACAAAAATGATCACTAAAAAGTAACTAGGTTTTTATGTATGCTAATGTGCATGTAATCGAATCACAAACATGTATGTTATCGTATTTATTATTGCGACGTCCTTGTTTTTTTAACTATGTTTCAATATAAGTTTTATTCTAAACTGAACGAGGCAAATATAATCGAACTTTTGTTATTTGTTTTCAATACACAAAAAAAAACAAAAAAAAAATAAAAGAACATAAATTAAATGTTGTTTTACCTTTGTAAATTTTGATATATAGTGTTTTTTACAGTTCCAAATAGAGTTCGGTTCCAAATTCATAAATTATATATTTTGAATATTCAAACAAGAATTCCGAATATGCTCTTAAATTTTTCTTTGTTCGAATTTCCAAGTGTGATTTAAAAAGTACGGAATTCCATGTAAGCATCATCAGGCGCCAAACACCATTACAGAGGAGAAAGGGGGCGCTAAGGGTGAGATAGTACTTTGTTGGGGCGCGTTTTTTTTAAGAATATGAATCTTGAAAAGTTTGATATGAAATTTGAATGTGGGATCGAGATGAACCATTGTTTTTTTTTTCTTTTTAATATAAAAAATGGAGTTGGAAGATTAGAGTTTTTTTTTTTTTTTTTTTTTTTTTTTTATGTTAGTTTATTTTGTAAAGTTTTAAAAAGTATTTCTACCTGCATTGTAACTTTTTTTTAACAACTTTATTATTTATTAAATTCGGGTTGGTATTTTATTAAACTTAGTGTTAAAAAATAATGATTAGCAAATGATTACAAAGTTAGTTAAAGTCTCTCCATTGTACTTGTTATTTGGGTTGGTTAGTCAACGCCTCTCTGTTTGCGTGGCACTGACATTGTATAACTTTTTAACTAACTCCCTTCACAATACATAGTAATATAGTATAAGTTTGTACATTCTTCTTTATACTTTTATTTAAGTTTGTTTTTAGTTTAAAACAATGGGCTTAATTAGTCTCCAGCCCACTGGCTGTTTTCTTTGCTTGGCCCAGATACAAACTAATGGGATCCAACTGTGATCTAAAAGTCTAGCCTAACTATTTAAGCAAGGCATAAAAAGCCGAATACGTTTTAAACTTTTAAAGTGATTATTTTAATACAATCGAACAACTTAATTAATGTTTTTAGGGTTGTAAACGAATCAAACAAACACAATATTCGATTAAGATAAAATAAATAAATAAATACATAAATGTACAAAAAACTTTCATGAACAACTTATACAAACGAACATGAACGAATATTCATGTACACATTATCAAACGTTTAGAACCATACATATATATAATAAAATAAACTTTGTACTCAATCTCTAACACTATAACTATCTCCCACCTTTATACTCTTTATTCGATTCACCTTTTATACTTCTCGATTGTCACGTTCATATGTGAAATCAAGATTACATCTACGTATATAAAGCATTAAAAACTTACTAATTTAGTAATCTTATCTTATAGAAAACACGCCATCTTTCTAGAAATATTAATTGATGGTGTTTGTTTCTCCAATGAAATGTTTAATATTGAATGGACTGGATACGGTTTGAGCCAACATATGAAGCGTGAGAAGCAACAACTGTCCTAATAACGTGGACACTCACTAATCAATGCAATCAACCGGTTCGACAAAAAGCCTCCGACCCATTGACCCAATCACCTTTTAATTCTCTAAAAAGTACATAATAATAATAATAATAATAATAATAATAATAATAATAATAATAATAATAATAATATATAGGATACCGCCCCACTACATTATATTCGTGAGTTGACCTCTTCCGTCCATTATACATTAAAATACTTTAAAGTATACTCTTAACTCATCCAATTGTAATTTTAGCATGTTTTATCTTTCAAACCTAAAAGATAATGCTATAGCATATAATAAAAAAAATGATTTTATTTAATAATATTTCTAAACACCCGTTTTTATAACCCGAGGAGGGGGGGGGGGTGCTCGAAAAAATTTGATAGTATGTTTATTGACATAGTTAAGTACTCGGTTTTATGGTTTTGAAGTAAGTATTCTAAGGCTAGAGTTGGTTTTGTTGATTGGTTAAAAAAAACCTGGTGTGGATCTTGTAATTTTTTTTTCTAACATCCCCCCCCCCCCCCCAAAAAAAAAAATCAACTTCTTGTTAAGGGTTTCTTGTTTCCGTAAACCTGTTTCGGAAGAAAGTTAAAAGGTTCATGGGGCCTGGTGACTCGATGTCAAAGTTTCTTAAGGGTTATCTAAGATCAAATATCATGTATGCAAACAAAAGTTTCATGAGGAGCGATTGCACCCCGTCCTCAAAGCATAACTACACTCCTGTTTATCGAGCAGAGACTTTCCTGAAAGTTATCAGTTTCAGATGTACTCTCACAAAAGCACAATTAACTGTAAAGTTCTCATGTAATCTACAACAAATACGCCTAAAACACGTTGATGATTTTTATGGTTGGATATTTCTTGTGAACCCATCATCTCTTTTATAGTGTGAGATTTTCATAAGGGATTATAGGTACATTGATTTTATGTTTTCTTAACAATTCAAGATCAAATATTAATATTTTATTAAACTTTTTATAATAAATAAGTAAATCCATGACACGCTCTTTTCATTTGATAAAACTAATGTAGCAAAAGTTAATCTAGAAAATTTATTATCATGACCTTTTACAAAATGTGTCCTTTAGACGGTGATAGAATACTATATTTAGAATATAAAAAACCCCATTTAGTGAATGGAAATATGTGTAATGTTCTATTTTATGTGTATGCATAAGCATTTGGTCCTAAAATTAACAGATATTAATGTGTGTGAGTTGCTACGTTATTTTAATCATCTTTTATACAATATGTAGCACGTGAAATAAAAAATTGAAGATAAGAAACAAATGAAAGTTAAAACATATGAAATGTTTATAAGATACTAACAAACCAACTTATCGAGGTAAAATGAATTGGTAAATGATTCTTAAATTGCGAGATAAATTTGTTAAGCCGTTTGTGTTACATAGTTGCATAAATGTTTGGTTCCATCTTACCTGAGAAACGGTTAACCAGAACCCAAAAGCTAGTACTCGTATCCATGGAACATGAATTATTCCAATTTGGTTCGGTTACTGGTTAATTACTCGACCCGTTTTGGGTTTTATACCCTACTACTATTAGTGTGCGACACAATGATTTATTCTACTATGTATAATTGTGTGAATCGTTAGTATTCCATCACAAACTCTTCGATTGACTTTCCATCTATTTCAAATTTTATGACTATTCAACTTCTAAGTATAATTATTTATTCTAATAATTCTGCGAATTGATTTCAAGTTCGTTCGATTCCATAAGTGTTGTTCATTCGTAAGTTGTATCCATAGTCGTTCTTAGCTATGAACAACTGAAGTTGATAATGTTGCTTTCACTCTTTTAGTTTATTTATTTAATTATATTTATTTTAAGTATTCTATGTCAATTTCTCGAAACCGGGCCCGATAAAACACGAACCCGAATAACCTAAACTCAAAGAATTACCCACGAGGGATTAGGGTCGATTGGGTGTCAGTTCTTTATATATTTAAGTTTCTCAAACCTGATGAATTCAACTTGGGAAACCCGAAACCTGAAAGTTCAGTCCAAAGAACGTCCATAACCTACTATTATACATAAGTCGAGACGATTGGTTGGAGGTTGAATCAATTGAGTGTGGAGTTTGAGTCTAAATTCAAATAATTCACTTCTTTTAATTAACATTTTTCGACTATAGAAACGAGTTTGAATCACTTAAAAGAGGGGTGCAAGGCTTACATAAGGAATGATGTTTTTAATCACCCACTTCTTTTTATAATAATTCTTTTATAGGAAGTAATAATAACGATTACTTCTTTTGTTGCGTTAAGCTGACGATCATTGGATATTTTAAGTTTAAAATTATATATACATTACTGCTATTATTTAAGAAAAAGAAAGTAGACATTAAAAAAATGTGACCAAACAAGCTAAAAGCTTGAGTGTAGGGAGTGACACGTAAACAAGTCGTGTTGCTTATGAGCTATTCTACATTGAATTGATACTGGCTTCAACGCGTTCAAGTCCTAGCTTTATGTGCCAATAATAGTTACACACGCAAGCCTATACAATTGGTTAATTACGAACGATTCCAATGTTTACTGTCCTTAAATATTTTACAAGTTTCACATTCTCCAACTGGAACCAACCCAAAACACTACGTGAACCGGGTTTTGTTCCCGAAACACAAACTTGACACGTGGTTTTTCCCAAAAACACGAAAGGAAAAGCAAGAAAAAACAAGTGATACCCAAGGTAACCGCTCGTACAAATTCAAAATGGATCTTGGATGAATAACTCGCATTGGCTCAGGTTTGGGTCGATGCATATCCAAAGACTGCTAATATGATCATTCTCATAATAAAAAATTCCGGTTCATCATATTGACTCAAAATGATCGTGTTTAACGTTTAAAACGTAAATGATAGGAAAACCCTGCATGCATTTTAGTGAAGCCGTGTGAAGAGGTTAGCTAAATGTACCTCATGTTATCATGTATATTACTACGCACATTTCCTAGTAAGTAAAGTAGAGATAAGATGTGACTAATTTAGTATGTTATGATGATCTACTCACTAAAAGAAATTTGAAATATTAGTTTTCTTTTATAATTAGAACTACTTTTGTGAAATATCAAGAGGGAGACATTTTTAGAATTTCAATTTGCATTGTGGATGCTTTTGCAGTTGTGAGTTGTCAGTGTTTTATATGTATTTCTATTTGACATGGCGTTTTTCCTCATTATTGTAAGATATACTTGTTTTTAAATTCCTTTAAAGTTTTTTTTTTGTTTCTTATTCACCTATAGAGTAGTAAACACAACAAATATCTTTTTATTATACATAATAAGCTCATACCATCATCCTTCTACCTTTCTCTTACTTGACGTTTGTATGTGAAATAAAAATGGACCATTATGAACAGATAAGAAAAAAAAATAGTGTTTTGTTGGTCAATGAAATGATATTTAACGATTATATAAAGAATCTTATTTTCTTTATATACGTCGAGCCGTTCATTCACACCCACTATTTCTTGGTCGTCTTATTTTTTGAAAAAAATTATTCAATTACTATATACAAAAAAAAAACTTTTTATTTATTTTTAAACTTTTAAAAAGTTTAATTTCTAACATCAATTTCCTTGCTAACATTAGTTTTAATTTACTTTTAAAACATAGTTAGTTTATACATCTAAAATCCACCATCATATTTTCTTGGTACCGACAGTAGAGGTGCAAATACCGGTTAAACAAGTTTTTGAATATTTGTTATTAATTGAAACCGGTATTGATCAAACGGTTAAAAGCGGTTATTGCCAATAACCAATTACGGTTCATAATCGGTTTTTGAGTGGAAAACCCCTAGCCTATTTAACGGTTGCAGTTCAGTTAGAACCATGTTGGTTAACCCATTGCAATTAACCTTATTCACCGGTTCCTAGGTGAAAATCTCTAACCGGTCCCTAACCTAATTTTTATATCGTTAACAAACTGATTTGTACATACTATATTGTTATTAACCGGTTTCAGTTCGTTTCATTTAGGTTAAGACTTAAGAGTTGCACCTCCAATGAGAAAAAAACCGGTGTAACTGACGAATAATCGGCCGGTGGGGTGTGAATGTGTGATAATCTTGCTAGAAAGATAAAGGGCTGAGATGACTTCAAAGGTTATGATATATGACTTTCCAAAATTGGCCGTGGATCTCATTCCCAAAGGCAAGTGGTCCTTTGTTACCTTAGCTGCATGCAGCTGCAAAAACGCCCAGTTTCTTGTTTTTATCCAAAATTAACCGAATCTAGAAAATATCTTTTTTTTATTTAACATTAATACAAAACAATGAATATATCTATAACCGGTTAAAGTAATTAAACGAATATTAATATATACTTTGACACAAGAAAAATTATAAAACATAGATTATAATAAGGAATCGTGTGTAGTGTGCTCACTTGCTTAATTAGTAACTACAAATAAGTTAAAAACTTAAAATACTTGCAACATAATTCAATTTTTATTATATACTGGACTATTTAAAGTTCTTAATGTCACGGAAACCGAAATCAGTTTTGTACTAGCCAATTGATGGAAATCAGACCCAAAAAACAAACACGTAACGGACTCTTTTTGTTTATTATAACTCCTAACATATATACTAAAGGGGTGTTTGGGATGTTGGATTTAATGGTTGGTTCGGGTCAAGTCAACGCGGACCGACCCGAATATGACCTGGTATGAGTTACACCGGAGGTAACGAAATATATAAACCCACTTAAATGTTAATTGGGCCCGACACAAAAGATTAGATGGACCGGATGATGGTTAAAGACTTTGTTTGATTAATTGGGCTTAAGCCCAATTGGTTTAATTTGATTAAACCCTAATAATACTACTATATATAGAATATGATATTATTATTAAGACCTTAACACAACAAACCCTAACATCTACCATCATTCCGGCGCCGCTTTCCGGCATCCCGGTTTTTCGGCGACCATTCCGGCAACCCATTTCTCTGGCAATAAACCTTCTCCGGTCACACCTGCTGCTGTCTTTCGCGAGCTGCTGCTGTCCGAGGTTGTTAGCCACCATCCGACACAATTCACAGCTCGTTTTCTGGCGACCTTACTGAGATTCCGGGAATCCCGTTTTTCCGGCGTACTCAAGTTCCGGCCATCTAGGTCCGTCCAGTAGCTGCTGATGCTCAACGACTATTGTTACTGTTGGCTCCGCTGCTGCTCCGTCCAGGACCACCACCGCAGCCACTATATTATTGGACCTACCGCCGCTGGAGCTGCACTGCCGCCGGAACCAGGCCACTGCCGGAACTACACCGCAGCCAGTTCTGCTGCTGTTGTCGTTCTACTGCTACTGCTTGCCGACGCCGCCGTTTGCCGCCATCGTCTGCCACCGCCTGCCGTCGCCGTCTGCCGCCGACGCCCGCCGGAACAGTTGACAGAATCCTATTAATTATTGTGTCACCGTCTAGCTTGTTTCGTTAGCCTTCGGTGTCTTCCCGGTTTCGATAACCGAGGTATAAAACTAAACTAATCTATGGTTGTTTGATTTATTTATTCGTGCTCGTATATTGTTGTAACCGGATCCGGGTTCGGGTTTCTGGTTCGTATTAGTTCGTTTATTTCCGCTGTGTTTTTATAACTCGTTTATATATTTGATTATTAATATTGATTAATAACTATTAAACGAAATCATTAACTAAAACGGGTTGAAAATGTTTGTCCGTTTTCGTTCCGAACCACCGTTGAAACCCAACAGTGGTATCAGAGCCGAGGTTACAACGTACGAGTCGATCCCGGTTCGCTTAAACCGGATCTACATCTTAAACTTTAAATCGTTTAAAGTTTTGATCTAGATTTGTTTTCGGGTAATTTTAGATTTGGACAAAGTTTTGTTTATTTTATTTGACCAAGTCAAAACGACCCGAAATTTTATTTATCTTGAATATGTAAATCCGGCCCCGACCTATGTTTGTTTGGTTGTGTTTGGTGTTTGAGCTTGTTTTAGCCATATGGATGGTTCAAAAGTTGTAAAAGGTTATTATTTATTTTTCGGTTTTCTTTTGGCCATAAAGATGGTTCAGATTTGTAATAGGGCAAGTTATTGTTAGTTTATAAAATTGTAATTAAGAAGACGCGAAGATAACCGAGGACGAGCTTAAGGATTTCTTGGAGTTAGTGGGAGTTCGGGCAAGATGACGGGATGCACGATGAAGTCCATCCTTGTGGTTGTTTTGTGTTGTGAACCCCTTGACCCGATTGGTCTCCCTAATTGGCTCTAGCGAGACCGATCACCTTTTGGCCATAAGGATTTACATATTATTTGCTATTGTGGTTGCTTGGATTGTTTATAATAGGATTAAAATATCACCGACCTAATACCAAATAAATTTGAAAATAAACATTTTATTAACAGATTATGTTTTGCAAATTAAAAGCATTTTGATTTCCAAAACTAATAACTTAATAGATTTTCTATTAACTTAAAATTGGTTAGTCATATCGCGACAAACTTAGTTTTTAATAGGTTATCTAAAACTAAGTGTCCTGAGAGATGAAACGGTTCATCTATTCGTCCCGATAATAAATACAGTAAAATTTGACTTTTACTCTATTTGGTAATTTTAAAATTAATCCCAATTTAAAACCAATAGTTTATGCCAATCCTACTACAAGTCACACTTAAGGCATACTGCGAAATTTCGAGTGTTTGGAGCTACAACACCACACTTGTTTTCTAGCCTATCCCATCAAGGTGAAAGCGCTTCGTTGACACATCCGGCCCTTTCACACATCACGGTACTAGGACAACTATTACTTTACTCTCCTTTTACGTGCTAAAGCTGTCTGGAGACTTAAAGTTGGCAAAGATGAGGCTAAACGTATCTATACAAACAATCGTTGTCTCTATAGGCCTCATAACCGAGAGTTGTGCTCTATTCACAATTGACAATCGTTGTCGGTTTGCCTAACCACTTATTAATGTTGTGTGCTACAGCTGCCTTTAATAACTGGAAGCCAGATTCTCATACTCCTAATTAATTAATGTTATTGGGTCATTAATAATAGGACTACAACGTCGAAAATACTAATTAAATTTACTTTTGCTTAATTAATCAGATGTCATCAAACGAATACTCACCCTACGCCCTTAAGACTATCCTTGAGAAGGATAAACTAAACGGTACCAACTTCATCGAATGGCACCGCAACTTGAGACTTGTTCTGACCATGGCAAAGCGCCCGTATGTTCTCGATGGACCAGTTCCAACCGAGCCTGAAAACAACACAGTCGCTGCACGAAAAGTTCTTGACAAGCATAAGGATGACTCGGCTGAGGTCTCCTGTATTATGCTAGCCACCATGACTTCTGAGCTTGCTAAAGGCTTGGAAGACTTTGGTGCCTATGAGATGCTTGAGCAACTCAAGGGCATGTTCCAGAAACAAGCCCGTCAAGAACGTTTCGACACCATGAAACAACTCATCAGTTTCAAGATGGTAGAGGGGTCTCCCGTCAGTGCACATGTTCTTAAGATGAAGGGGCACATCGATCAGCTTAAGAAACTTGATTATCCCCTTCCCGATGAGATGGCAGCTGATTTCATCCTCAACTCTCTCCCCAAATCATACGACCAGTTCGTAATGAATTTCAACATGAATGGTTGGGTGAAGACAGTGCCGGAGCTTCATAACATGCTCAAGACGGCTGAGATGAACATTCCTTCAAGGACCAATCAAGTTCTGATGATCCGATCTGCTGGTGTCAAGAAGCCTAATCCCAAGAATCGGGGTTATAAGGGTAAAGGCAAGAAGAATGTTACCATTGCTGCCCCTCGTGCCACCAATGCTAACAAAGGGGTTCCAAAGATACCATCGCCGCCCCCTGAGGAGCGCAAGTGCTACCGATGCAACCAAATGGGACACTGGATGCGAAACTGTCCCGAGTACCTTGCTGAGATCAAGATGAAGAGAGCCAATGGTGAAGGCTCTTCTCGAGGTATTTCCATATACGTTATTAAACTTTTCACTGTCTCTAGCAACACATGGGTATTTGATACCAGATGTGGTTTCCACATCGTTAATGTCTTGCAGGAGCCTGAGAAGTGGAGGAAACTGAATAAAGGCAGCATGGAACTCATCGTTGGAGATGAGAAGAGTACCAGTTCTGGCAACTGGAGTATTTCATTTTACTTGTCCATCTAGCCTAGTTTTTCTTTTGAATAATTATTTGTATGCTCCTGGTTGGATCAGTAACATCGTTTCAGTTTCTTTACTGTTTGAACAAGGTTTTAAGTACGTGTTTTAATGGCATAGCTATTTCTGCTTACTTAAATGACATCTTTTATTTCGAGGCTAAACCTTGAATTGATATATATAAGATTAATGTTCAAACTATTAATAACGTATATATAATCTTTCAAAAACGTATCAGATCTGGCATCAACGATACATTTCTGGCATTGCCGACTTGGCCACATAAGCAAGACAAGAATTAAAGACTCCAATCCGAAGGGATTCTTGAATCCACAAGACCGGACTCTTTTGACGATTGTAAATCTTGCTTAGCTGGCAAACTCGCCAAAGACTCCTTCACTCATAAAAGTGAACGAGAAAGAGATCTGTTAGGACTTATACATACTGATGTATGTGGACCTTTCAGAACCATTTCTAGAAACCATGAAAGATACTTCGTTTCTTTTATCGACGATTATAGTAGATATGCTTATGTGTATCTTATGAAACACAAGCATGAAACTTTTGAAATGTTCAAAGAGTTTCAAAGTGAAGTGGAAAAACAACTTGATAAAATCGTTAAGATACTTCGATCAGATCGAGGTGAAGACTATCTCAGCTCAGAGTTCATCACTCATATAAAAGAGTGTGGAATTGTTTCACAGCTCACTCCACATGGCAGACCCCAACATAATGGCGTGAGCGAGAGGAGGAATCGAACTTTGCTAAACATGGTTCGATCGATGATGGGTAGAACTAACTTGCCTCACTCCTTTTGGAGTTTCGCCCTTATGATCACCTCCCGCATTCGTTAAACACTACAACCAAAGCGGTTATTAGTTCTTTCATCCTGATACAAATATGATTTCTATCAAGAGGAAAGACCACTTCCTCAAGAAAGAATTTCTCGATCGTGGAACTGGAGATTATTTTGTCGATCTTGAAGAAATTCAAGAACCACAAACAACCGCTGAGAAGCTAGACTGTCTGATCAACAAGTTGTTGTTGCTGATACATCAGACATGAACACGAGCGTTCGCAGAAGTACTAGGACTCTCGCACCCAATCCTAGATACCTATGGCATCTGGATGGTCCGTAAGTCTTATTAGTAGCCGAGTCTGGCGACGATGCTACTAACTACATATCTGCAATCTTGGATCCGGAATCTGAGAAACGTCGAGATGCCATGAACGCCGAGATGCAATTTATTCATGACAATCAAGTCTAGAACTTGATTGAGCTACCCCCCGAAGGTCGGGCAATAGGGAGCAAGTGAATTTTAAGTAAGCATCTCGAAGCTGGAATCTTCACTTGATGAGAAAATCAAAGAGTTTGGTTTTATCAACAATGAAGATGAGCCTTGTGTTTACAGAATGGCTAGTGGGAGCACCATATCATTCCTCATCTTGTATGTGTATGATATACTGATAATTAGAAACAATATTCCTATGCTTAAGGGAGTTAAGCACTGGTTGGAATCTTGTTTTACAATGAAAGATCTTTGAGAAGCTGCTTATATTCTGGGAATCGAGATCTACCGAGATAGATCTAAGCGGCTTCTAGGGCTAAGTCAAAGTACATACATAAGCAAGGTCATGACACGCTTCTCAATGGACAACTCCAAGATAGGAGCCGTTCCATTGCTAAAGGAACTGTTTTAGCAAATCGCAATCTCCGGCAACGGACATTGAGACAAAGCACATGTAAGCAATTCCATATGCTTCAGCGATTGGCTCTGTCATGTATGCTATATTATGCACTAGACTTGACGTCTCGTAAGCGTGTTTGGAGGAGTGGAAGAGGAGCTCATTGTAAGATGTTACACTGACGCTAACTTCCAAAATGACAGAGATGCTTCTCGCTCATAATCTGCTTGGATGAAGAAATTCATAGCCAACCTCGATCTAATTCCAAGTTTAGGAAAATGATCGACAAGATATGTGATAACATAGGTGCTATTGCTCAAGCCAAAGAGCCCAATTATCATCACATAGCCAAGCACATTTTTAGTTCCACTATGTACGAGTAATACTGGAACGAGGTGACATCATGATAAGCAAAGTAGACACAGATCAAAATCTAGCTGACCCGTTCACTAAGCCGATGACTCATGTCACACCCTCAAAATCCACTAACGGAGTTTTACCGTCAGAGGGTGTGAACTAACAGGATCGGAATCATTAGTTATAATCAAACACCATAAATAAAGTTTTCAAACCACAAAAACATTTAAGTTTAAATGAGTGCGGAAGCGTAAATTCATAAACCAAGTGTTGCGTCACGCAGGACGACTTAAAACCCAATCAATAACAGTTTAAAAAAAAACAAGTTTGCAAAAACATTAGAGTTCAATGAAATGCATGTTCCTGTACCGCGCGCCCGCCTCGGCTACCTGAGAATAACATACTAAAAGTGTCAACACGGGGTTGGTGAGTTCACATATATAAATAAGGAAAATGTTTGCGTTTAAGTGTTCGCGTTTTGCGTTTGCGTTACCAGATAATGTTATGTCAATTATATATCGATAGTAGGTAGCCTATAAAACAAGTATTACTAAGTGTTCGACACCGAAGCTGACTGTTTATCAATTGTCTTCCCACCATGTCTACCACGACCATGGAAATGTGTTCGCCAAGATTACACCCACTCGACCTGCCGTCGAGTTTAGAGTTGGGTGGGTTTGTCAAACCCAGTAGTACTACTCAATAGTGACTCGCTATTATACAAATATTAACCGGTTCGATGTTAGAAGGACTTTGGTTGGTTTGTTTGCCACTTAGCCTTACAAGTGATATATAACTAATAACAAAATCTAAAGCGTTTTGGAGTATGTATTCTCCCCCAAGTAGCGTTTAAAAGAGTAAAAGGGGAACGTGAAACTCACTGTTTGCGAAGAATTCAAAAACAAGTCAACCGAGAGATGCGCGTCACAGAAAATCCTCACTAGCGTTCTAAAACAAGAATGAGATTTTCTAAGTGTTGGAACTATTATTGAGTCTCTAGACTCGGCACATAATACCTATGCATGAGATACGTTTCCTGTTTCGTTTGTGAATTATGTGTGACTCGACAAACACATTGGTGACACATTTCATGTGTAAACAACTACATAAGTATCAAGTACTAACATTATACATTACTAGCAATCATTCCCCCACAAGGGCAATTTAGTCAAAAACATAGCAATTATCTAGCAAGCACGTTTCATGTATTTTCACATAGTTCAGCAGCTAGTTTTATCAAGACAGATTTCTACTTGAAAGATTACTCTATTCAATAGATCATAACATATCAATTAATTCACCAAAAATCGTCACAAAAGCATACATGAGTTAGGTTTCCAGAACTATTTTTATTGTATTTTTATTCCACATAGATTTCTCACAATAACCAAACATTACAGTAAACTCACAGCAGTCAAAATCATGCGCAACAGAATGATATTTGTTATTCCCGTTAAATGGTAAATTCAATTAATGCAAGACCAATTGGGTTAGATTCTTAACTCAATATGTTAACTTCAAGAAGTGGAACTAACCCATTTGGTCTTGTAGTTTATGAGCTATGATAATTTCAAAACAGCCTAACATCAGACCTCATAATTCAGACTTGCACTTCAGTTTTGTAAAATAATAAAAGTTAACTTTTACACGTCCAAAAATTACAAACTTGGATTTTATAGAAACTAGACTCAACCTAGTACACTGTAGTGTTAATAATTTCGACCAATTACCACCTTAACATTCAGTTACAGTCGTTTAAACATAAACTTAACAATCTGTCGAGTACCAGTTTACATCAAAACTCAACATAACAACAATCTATGAACCATAATCCATGCATATAACACTCTAGTCACAATATTTACCAACCATGCATATCAATATCACATTACACACATAGTTAGGGTTTTTCTTGAAAGTTTAAATCAAAGAACAAGTGATTAACAAACAACAATAACACAACTAGTTATCAATTCACTAGCAAATCATCATCAAGCATATAATCAAACCCTAACTCATCTTAATCATCAATTTCGTGACTTAGGGTTTTGGATTAACCCATTCAATATCAAAATTAAACATATATAACGCATAGAGGAGTTGTTAATACCTTCCTAGCACCTTAATTCTTCAACCAAACTTGAAAATCCTTGTATGTGTGTGTAGTGTGACGGCAGCCAAGGGAGAGGGAAGGGGGGGGGGGGGGCGATCGGGTTTTGGGAGGGGGAAGGGAGGTTAGGGTTTTTGTTATTATTTAATAATAATATGTTACACAATAGTCCCTCTTCTTTTAGTTATTACTTTTTTTGTGTAAACAATTAGTTCTTGCTTCTTGTGTTAAGCATTAAACATAACATATCAAGTAACACATAAACCTAACACATAATTATCAATTACTTATTGTTTTGATGTTTGTTATTTGTTCACCAATGGTTTGAGTCAACTCGTTTGCGTTTCGGTGAAATCCTGAAAGACTACATGTGTAGTGATTGTCAAGCGTCATTTAAAACCCTAGTTTAAATGTAATGGGATGTGCGTTATAGATTAAGTGATCTTAAGTTTGTATTGATGGAGTTTGAATTAACGGAGTTAACCTGAAATTGACGAGTGTCACAACTCAGGACAAGCATGATCAGCATAGAGATGCTATCGGGCTTAGACATGCTAGTGATTTGTTTTGATTTAATATTTGGATGTATGAACATTCAAATAGTTGTACTTTTCAGTTCACCTTTGATTTAATGGTTAAATGCAAACGTTGAATGATACAACTTTGTTCATTTTAATATGTTTAATCCATGAATATTGTATTCTAAATTATCCGTAGTCGGTCAGACTCGTGGGAACGATTCTGAATTAAAACTATTCTGACTTTGGACTCAAGCAGTTGACTTCCAAACTCACAGACCTCATTATGAATGACGTTGGATGTAACTCACATCAAATCATCTTCATGGATCTTGATCATGAGATGTTTTGATAATAGTATGCTCATTTAGTATCCTAAGACCTGAGATACATATTAGAACTTTCGTTTACCGAGCAATTTTCTTTGATCATGTCAACCGCAATTGCGTAACTTTGCCAGCCATAAAGGCATTGATTGGGAATGTTCTGGAGTTTAGTGGGAGTTGTATGTAGTCAAGATGGGATTCTGTACTCTTACATCAAAATGTAACAGTTAGACATATTGGCGCCCTCGTTGATTCAAACTGGTAAAGTGTGAGGCTTCACCCAAACTAACTGTGTGTTTGATTGGACCATTTGACTCTATATCGAGAACTACAATAATTGAACACTATATGAGATTGATATGATCCATGTCTCATTGTTCAACTGATGTCTTATACAGAAAGGATAGATGACAACGATTGCTATAAATTCATTATCTTGCAAAAGGTATTTCAAGATACTTTGGTTATGGATTTAAAAATGTCATATTTGGTTGGGGACAGCTATGTGTAGCTAGAACGCCTCTGGCTGTTAGCGTTGTGATACTTGACCCAAATCCGTCCAAGTGGGAGACTGTTGGATTTAATGGTCGGTTCGGGTCAAGTCAACGCGGACCGACCCGAATGTGACCCGGTATGAGTTACAACGGGGGTAACGAAATATATAAACCCACTTAAATGTTAATTGGGCCCGACACAAAAGATTAGATGGACCGGATGATGGTTAAAGGCTTTGTTTGGTTAATTGGGCTTAAGCCCAATTGGTTTAATTTGATTAAACCCTAATAATACTACTATATATAGAATATGATATTATTATTAAGACCTTAACACAACAAACCCTAACATCTACCATCATTCCGGCGCCGCTTTCCGGCAGCCCGGTTTTCCGGCAACCCATTTCTCCGGCAATAAACCTTCTCCGGTCACACCTGCTGCTGTCTTTCGCAAGCTGCTGCTGTCCGAGGTTGTTAACCACCATCCAACACCATTCACAGCTCGTTTTCCGGCTACCTTACTGAGATTCCGGGAATCCCGTTTTTCCGGCGAACTCAAGTTCCGGCCATCTGGGTCCGTTCAGTAGCTGCTGCTGCTCAACGACTATTGTTACTGTTGGCTCCGCTGCTGCTCCGTCCAGGACCACCACCGCAGCCACTATATTATTGGACCTACCGCCGCCGGAGCTGCACTGCCGCCGGAACCAGGCCACTGCCGGAACTACACCGCAGCCAGTTCTGCTGCCGTTGTCGTTCTACTGCTACTGCTTGCCGACGCCGCCGTTTGCCGCCATCGTCTGCCACCGCCTGCCGTCGCCGTCTGCCGCCGACGCCCGCCGGAACAGTTGACAGAATCCTATTAATTATTGTGTCACCGTCTAGCTTGTTTCGTTAGCCTTCGGTGTCTTCCCGGTTTCGATAACCGAGGTATAAAACTAAACTAATCTATGGTTGTTTGATTTTTTTATTCGTGCTCGTATATTGTTGTAGCCGGATCCTGGTTCGGGTTTCTGGTTCGTATTAGTTCGTTTATTTTCGCTGTGTTTTTATAACTCGTTTATATATTTGATTATTAATATTGATTAATAACTATTAAACGAAATCATTAACTAAAACGGGTTGAAAAGGTTTGTCCGTTTTCGTTCCGAACCACCGTTGAAACCCAATATGGGATTCCTTATTTTAATTCCTTATAACTTTTTATTAAGTTGATAAGTTATATAAGTGTAACTTATGGAACTTTTCTTCTCACAATATAAGTAATCTCAAACACCTTATTACTTTTCAAAAGTTTATAAGCTATAAGTTACTTCTCACAATATAAGTAAAAACGCAATTAGCAAGTCGGTGGATTATGTGACTGCCATAACATTATGTCTCATGTCCACTTGTTGGTATTACTATTCATGACCGAAGTCGACATCTGCCTAATCTAATTACTTGTGGTGGTGAGTTAGGGGGTGATATCAACATAAATATTTTTGTGTGTTGGGTTGTTAATACTAAATATAACATGGATGTATGGTATATATAGAATATCATATATATATATAGAAAATAATTGTGCAATTAGAGTAAAATGCGGTGTGATTGATTGAAAAAAACTTATATCAAACTTCGGAGATTGAAGTTGAATCGAATTAGTGTCAAGCTCAAGCTAGAGCTTGAAGTAAACTAAAGTTTCTTTTGTCCATGAGCTCAACTGAGCCATGTTTTAAAGCTCAAGTTTAATAAATCGATATTTTGGTTCATTGAACTTGACTCGAGTATTAGTACTAAGACTTGAATACTAATATTAATTGAGGTAACATTTAAATACTAATATTAATTGAGGTTAATTAACATTAATGGATTACATAGCACGACAATGTAGTAAATTTACTTCTATACCAAACGATAAAAATGTAAAATGGCACACTTAAAAATTGTCATTTGGTAGCACACATATTTTTATGATATTTAGCTTTCGTATCGCTATTTTAGGTTTTAATAAAGCTTTGTGGATGCCATATTATGCCATATTTACTTGGCAAAAGCTATTAGTGGCATTTAACATTTGCACCACTAAATTTTAGTTTAAATGACACTTTGCATATGTTATATATGTTTGACACACACTTTTAGTGACATTTAACATTTGTGCTATTAAATTTTGGTTTTAATGCACTTGGTGTGTAAAATATTTAATGGCTCCGTGTACACGTGCGGCCATGGTGTCTATGGTACCTTACTACTCTCCTTCCCGAATCTCTCATTTCTCTCTTCTTTCTTACGAGCTTCCCTCCATTTTTCCGTCTTTTCACTCTCACATAATCTATCATTGTATCCCACGTGTCACATGATCACTGTCTTTTTATTCCACGTGGATAAGATCCTTCTCTCTTACACATCCATTCTTCGTAGAATTGCTATTGGTGTAAAATTTTGTTTACGAACCCTCTCTAGCCATAATTTATTCCTCATTGCTTTATTTTTTTAATCACAAATACTATTCTTCCAAACTGTTTTAGTCATCTTAACACCAAAAATGTTCACACTTAATTGATTTTTGTACCTTGGGCAATACGAATGAGTTGAAATAAGTAAAAAACATAACATTTTGGAGTTAACTAGCTCGCATAGGACAAACATCTATTAGATAATATTATAAATTATATTATTCGAGTTTTAGTGTGAAGATTGTATTTGATTATATATACTTGTATTTATCTCTCTTGTACTTCTATATA
The DNA here is from genome assembly GCF_021521415.1 of Bidens hawaiensis. Taxonomy (NCBI): domain Eukaryota; kingdom Viridiplantae; phylum Streptophyta; class Magnoliopsida; order Asterales; family Asteraceae; genus Bidens; species Bidens hawaiensis. Next base: position 1,455,187 of record NW_027491379.1, on the reverse strand, counting down.
TAATTGATCAATAATACATTGGGTTTTCATTATTTTACATTGAATCAAAGCCTTAGGGTTCTGGTCTGTTCCTTTGTCTTCTTGTTCTCGTCCTGCCTCGTGGACGTTCGTACACACATATATCATTGACTACGGTCTACACGTTGTCGCATTTTGATCAACCGCTGTAGATTACAATCTACCGCCACCGCCCTGGGCTACGGTCTTCTCTCCACGACACTCACCACCTACTTTTTTTATTCCCGTTCTATCTTAGATCTACACGCCTACGGGCTGAAGTAAACAACACCATCGCTAGTATTATGTTGGTTCAGTTTTTCGGGTGACATATCAAAAGATGGTTGCCATCTGTATCCCGACGTGCCGTCAATATTGTTCTTTCAGTTTGGTCCCAACTTCCACGCGTATTTACAAAACCAAAATTTTAACGGATGTTTTATTTTATAACTTCTTCTTTCTTTTCTTACCTTACGGGGAGGTTGTAATTTTTCGAACAACTTATTTTATATTTAGTTTTTTTTTCCTCTAATATATTTAGTTTCTTTTTTTTTCCATTCACAAAGGATTTTTCCACTTTGTAATTTATTTATTTTTTTTCCTATCATTTGTTTAGTTAAATTCTTTATTTCTCTTATTTATTATTACGCTGTCGTTGTGCTACCAAGTCATTACTTCTGCTGACTTAGTTTTAGCTCATGCAGTTGCAGTCGAAGCTCATGTCATCATGCCTATCCGTCGTCTGACTACGGTCAAGACAATGCCGATCTTCTTAGATCCTACAATCGATCGAGTTCCTGCTCTACGTGACAGGCGATCGAATATATTCACAAGCTTTGCACTCCAGACTGAGCGTCTAATTTCCTACCGCTCTGACTGTGAGGGAATATTAGAGAACATTATAAAATATATTATTAGAATTTTAGTATTATAGTGTTACCATAAGTAGCAGATCGTATTTGATTATGTTTCCTTATATTTATCTTTCTTATACTTTTATATATAATTGATAACTAATATATTACACCTGACGTGGTTTTTATTATTTCATATATATATATGTGTGTCCTAATCTATTTGTGTTTCCTTTTATTATTGTGCATCTTGCGGTATAGTTTGGTGGACTGTGGTTTAGTTTGCATTGGTTTGGTTGTTATTTTTTATATATTGATTTAGAAGGAAGTTGTACTCAAGTGGATGATATAGAATTATAGATAATTCGAGAGACAAATTGCAATGATAATAAAACTATCAAATTTATGTGTACATTTAAAAAGCATTTTTTTGATTAATTAAAAAGGCATTGATATTAAAATGGATAAGAAATTACTTATTTTGTGTAATTTTTAATACTTATTTTTAAGTTAACACTTAATCTATGCAACTATAGATACATGGATATTATATTCGTACATCCTTTATGTGTGTGCTATCACAATTTTTCAGTGTTTGCCATACACTTGCCATACGAGTCGCGTGGTCTTATACGACTCATATGGTGGATGTTTAAACAGTTCAAAGGATATGTGAATAATTAAAATCATAGATATATTAATCAATTATAATACATTTTGTTCTCTTCTAACGTACGAACATTCTATATAATCACATTTCAAAATGTGAGTGGTTTTTAATGACTTCTTACTAGAGTGTCTTTTACCTTTTTTATTTTCTTATTTCTTTTGCACTGTCTTTATTTTGTCTTTATTTAGGTATATGCTGGGTTTTCTTCCTTTAAGCATGTTGCTTACCTATTGTTGTAGGTTTGATTGGTGTTTGACTTGAGATGTCTTTGTTCTTGCACAAGTTTGAATGCGTGTTTTCTTCCGCTTTTCTCTATCGTTTTCCTGTAGGTGAGTAACCTTTCATTTTTTTGTTTCTTTTGATTTCCGTTTATGGACTGGTGAATTAGGTTTGCGAATGTTTGGCTTTAATCTATGGTTGCGTTGGTTTTGATTTTTTTCCTATCACAATGCTCAATGATGAGTAGAAATTCGATAAATTGTCTTTGCGCATTTACCGACCGTTTTGTTTTGTGGTATTTGATGATGGGTTTAATTTCTTGGTAGCTCTTTTGGGTTTCAAATTTGGTTTACAAAGGCACAGTTGGGGTCTGTGTTGTAAGTGCATAGTGTTTTGAAAGTAAGATGGTTATACAACCTATGAATATAAATCAAAAAAGTTCATAAGAAACACTAGATTCAGACTAACATATTCTTTCACAAATCACAATATTAATATGTCTGTTTCATACCATTTTATTTATTACTTATTCAAAAAAGCATCACCTCTCGCAATACGCATGATTATAACCGAGTTTACTATAAATTACTAATAGAAAAGTTCATTTCACTTTTATTCACCACCAACCATTGACTAGATTATCATGCATAACTTAATTACTTTGTTTTCTTCAAGTGAACATCTTGTTAGTTAAAAGAGTCTTCCTCAAAACCAAAAAGCTTAAAGTCAAGACTTAGAAAAAAATTCAATTACTTGTTAAATGTTATCCTTTCCAATTCTGTCACAATAAAAAGTGACTATTTGACTAGTGAAAATTTATATATTTATTTGATTTCCTCTTTTTGTTTAATAATATATATTCAAAATTGAATAATAATATGTCCAAAGCACAATCTGACCATTAAATCTCAACCCTTCCTTCCTTATCACCCACTCACCTCCATCTCTCACCTCTCTATATCTTGTTTAATTTCATCTTTCCAATCCACTGCTTCATACTCTTGCACACACTACAACACTCATAAACCCTAAAAAGCACACACACAACACACAACACACAAAACCTTAAAAAAACACAAACACACAACATACCTTATCTTCTGTTTTTCTTCTGCTTCAAGAGTCTTTATTGCTCTCCACTACCCTTTTCTGGTAATTGTTATTAATATTAATATCCATGGCCTTTTCTGTCATTTCACAATTACTTAATATTATCTAGCTAAAACCCATGATGAAAAATAATATAATTTGCTTCTATTAATCCGTTTACTCTTGTTTCTGTTGTATTGAGTTCAAAACATTAATTGCCTTCTTGTTAGTATGTGTTCCGACCAAGGTCATATTTGTCATTTCCTAACTAAATTTTAAAATTTTCTGGTCATTTTTGTCGTTTCCTAATTTCATTACATTTTCTTGAAAAACCCCATTATTCTTCACAATTTTATTATTTTTCTCGTAAAAAAGTCATATTGAAGGTTTAAGTCTTCATAATTTTTCATAATATTTCATAATTCAATTAGTTTTTATTTTATTTTATTAATATTTAGAGAAATGGCACCCAAGAATGGACGTGGAAAGACCAAGGGAGATAAGAAGAAGAAAGAAGAGAAGGGTATAATTTTAAAATATTTAAAAATGATAATTAATCATTGAAATTATAAATTATTATTTTTGTTATTAATTATTATTTTTTTATTTTGTAATGTTCCAAAATAACTGCAGTGCTCCCAGTTGTGGTGGATGTAACTGTGAACCTTCCTGATGACACCCATGTTATATTAAAGGTTTGTACTTCACTTTTCTTTTGTTATATTAATAAAAGATAACTAAAAGTTTAATAAATTTAGAACTCAATTGGATAATGGATAAAGTTAAGGAATTTTACTGAATTGGAGCCTTTAATTACAGTTCAGGGAGTAAAAATTATTAATGGTCTGGTTGGGTGGATTGGTCACATCTTTTACCGTTTTGATGGTTTAATGGTTTGGTCTTGCCGTTTTTGACAATATAAACCGGTATTTTTTTTTCAAACCATTAGTTTGTATCTTAGAATATGACTGTAATATATATATGTCATATAACTATGTATTTTAAAAATTGAAATAGGCTGGTTTGGTTTACACGACATGTTCTAGGTTCCAGTTCCATACTGGATCGAGCCATTTCAATCTCAAACTAGCCGCCTTGCTATGGTTTGTGATGTTTAATCCTTTTAAGTGGTTTGTAAACACACGCAAGATAAAGTGATAAACCATGATAAAAAGAGTTTATGTTTTTCAATTAATAATTATAAAAGTCTTTTTTGAGAATTTTATTTTGCTGATTTAACTCACATATTTGAATTTTTATATTTGATGAGGTTGATATTTGAAGGATAGTTTATAGATAATTATGGACTATCCATACATTTCCTATAATGTGACCAAAATGAAATGTGAATAGTGAAAGGTAGCTAGAATGTTAGATAAGAATTTGAAGGTTTGCGACTTTGCTTGTAGATAGGGTCAAAATGTCACTAGCAAAATATTTCGAAGTTATCTGAAACGTTACGTCTCCGTCAACGGAAACGTGTTACCTATACCGTATATTGAGCTGTTTTCAAAGAATTCAAACCTATATACTTCACCAACGCTACCTTACAAACAAGAGGTGTACAATAAACCACTTAAATCTGGTCACATAAGTAACATGCTCGTTTTTTCTATATACTTTCTAGATCATTTATCTCATTAATAATACCGTATTCAAAAATAGTCTACCAGAAATGTTGATGTGGGTCCATTTCGTAAATACTAAATAGAAGGAATTGCATTTATAAAATATTTGTCGATTATATACTTTTAGACGCTACAATCTGTGTGAGATGAAATACATTAGTTTGTTTATCCTTGACAGAATACATCAGTCCAATCCAATATAAAGTAAAATAACGAAAATGTTCCAGTTTCCTCATTGACGTTAAAGTAGTCCAATCCAATATAAAGTAAAATAACGAAAATGTTCCAGTTTCCTAATTGACGTTAAAGTATTTACTTTCTAACCATCTATATTTTTTGATTACAGGGAATATCAACCGATAGAATTATTGATATTCGTCGATTACTATCAGTGAATACAATAACATGCAATATCACGAATTTTTCATTATCTCACGAGGTAAGAGATTGCTACTAGAAAAATAATCTTTTAGTATGTTTTAGCTAACGTATTATAGATAGTGAGTAAATTATATGGACGGTAACTTTGCCAGGTTAAAATTTCATTTTTTATTCTAACTATTAAGAAATTATAGATATGGTTCGAGATAGGTTTTATCAGATAAAAACAACAATTTATTTGATTAAATATTAAATTTATTAACATAATTACAAAATCTTGATATGGGCCACCTTATCTATTCAACTCAGGATCATTTGGCCCAATAACAAAAAGCCTACTTACATTTCCCATTTTACCCTTCTCGTTTAAACAGGTACGTGGCCCACGACTGAAAGATACAGTGGACGTTGCCGCATTGAAGCCCTGCACCCTCAATCTCATAGAAGGTATGAATAATAATAATAATAATAATGAGTTTGGATCACATACAAATAAAATTAACATGCGTTAGCGAGAATCAAGTAGAGTAATTATGCAATTATATCATAGTAATAATTACTCTATGATATAATTGCATAATTACTCTGCCTAATTTTCACGTTTAACACGTTAATTGTGTGGATCAAGTAGTGTAATCATATATACGAATAGTGTAATTATTTAATTAAATCGTAGTGTAATTACACTATATTATAATTACAATACAACAAAATTATATGTACTGTACATATAAATACACACTACTTGATCTGCATAGTTAGATCGTTATGTTATATTTGATCCAAACCAAATAATAATAATAATAATAATAATAATAATAACATTTAACACTGCCACATGGACACATTCATCCACGCTGTTACTATCAAATGACAAAACTACCCTCACATCTTTTCTTAATTCACAACAGAGGACTACGACGCTGTAACTGCCACAGCGCACGTGAGAAGGTTGTTGGACATCGTCGCGTGCACGACGTCGTTCGGACCGTCGCCGGTGGTCAAGGAGGATTCCGGCAAGAGTTCACCGGAAATTAAAGCCGCGAAGAAGACGAGCAAAGCGCATAATAATAATAATAATAATAATAATAATAATAATAATAATAAACGTTCGTCGACGGTGCAAATTACACCGGATCCGATACCGCAACAATCTCCGGCGAAAGATGTTAATGTTGACGGAGATGGAGAGCTGAGTAATTCGAGTCCGAAGCTCGGAAGCTTTTACGAGTTTTTCTCGCTGTCGCACCTTACGCCTCCGATACAGTGTAAGTAGAAACATATACATATACACATACACATTACACACCGCGAATTATGTTATGTTATTATCGGCTTGTGTAAACGAGAGTCTGAGCTCTTTAGGCTTCTCGCTGTCTTAGTTTAAGAAAGCTCGAATTCAGCTTGTGTATCTTTGGGCTCGAACTCGGCTCGTTTTATTTTAAGAGAGCTCGAGTTCGGTTCTTTTAGAGTTGTATTTTCGTAGAGCTTGGCTCATGAATAATTTTTTAAAGCTAGAGTTCGGCTTGTTTATTCATTATTAGTTATTTAATTGTTTTATTTTTTATTTATATATTTTTATAATAGTTGCATGTATATATATTACAATTTTACATTTGATATAAATAATATATATATATATATATTATTTATTATTATATAAATATATTAAATAAAATTGCATAAATAAAAGGCTCGTTTAGGACGGCTCAATTCGAGTTTTAAACGAGCCGATTTTGAGTAGTTTGTTTAGTCTCGAGCTTGGTTCATTTTAGTTTAAGAGGAATCGAGGTCGGTTTGTTTAGAGTTGTATTTTTAGAGCTTGAGCTCGGCTCATGAGTAGTTTGTTAAGCTCGATCTCGGACCGTGTTTTATTTGTATATTTTTATAGTACTTACATATATATTACTGGTTTACATTTTATATATAGTATAATACATATTATTTAATTATTTTTTTTTATCATATGTTTATATATTATAATAGTTATAATATAAATAAAACTACATAAAAAAAGCTGGTTTAGGTTTGTGAGCCGGCTCGAGCTCAAGATGTGAAGCTCGGGCTCGAGCTCGTTTAAGCTCAGGTCGATTCGAGTTTTTAACGAGCTTGTTTAATAGATCAAGTTTCCTTGAATAAGATGTTGGATTTGATTGTTACATTTTCATAAACCTTTGCAGATATAAGGAAGGTAACAAGGCAACCAGAAGATGGCAGTTTAATTGACAATCATCTGTTCTCCCTTGAGGTAAGAAAATCATATAACATTTTAAAGTAATTATTACCTGTAAAAAGTTTGCAGTGTTGCTTATATCTTAAACTTTATGATAAAGGTGAAATTGTGCCATGGAAAGCCTGTCCGTGTTGAAGTTTGTAAAAATGGATTCTGGAGCAATGGAAAGCATCAAATATTATGTCACAACCTTGTTGATTTGTTGCGGCGAGTTAGTAGAGCCTTTGATAATGTAAGTTTCTAAATGAACATTTTCTAGGTCACATTTCAAGTACTGTCTTATCTAAACAAGTGGTATCCATTTTCAGGCTTATGAAGATCTCATCAAAGCATTCATTGAAAGAAACAAGGTATGATTATGGATATAGTCATTCATTTTTTAAAATATTTTAAAATTAAAATGCTGACAGTTTCTTGACTATATGCAGTTTGGGAATCTTCCTTATGGTTTCAGAGCCAACACATGGCTCATACCTCCGGTTGCAGCCCAAGTACCTTCAGTTTTCCCACCTCTTCCTGCCGAAGACGAGAGTTGGGGAGGAAATGGGGGCGGTTTAGGAAGAGACGGAAAAAGTGACTTGCATCCATGGGCTAGTGAGTTCATGTATGTTGCATCTATGCCTTGCAAGACAGCAGAAGAAAGACAGATTCGAGACAGGAAAGCTTTCCTATTGCATAGCTTGTTTGTTGATGTTGCCATTTTCAAAGCGATTTCTTCCATTAAACACATAATGGAAAGCCTCAATTCAAATTGTTCTGATTTAAGTGGTGATGCTATACATACCGAGAGTATTGGGGACTTGAGAATCACCGTCTTTAAAGATTTCCCTGATGCTAGCTGCAAAGTGGACACAAAGATTGATGGACCCCAGGCTACTGGGGTGGAGAAAGAGAGCTTGGTGGAGAGAAACCTGCTTAAAGGAATCACTGCTGATGAGAACACTGCTGCTCATGTAAGAAAGTATTTCAAATGTGTCAAATATTGTTTTTATTTCATATTTTGGATTAGTGAGAATGAAGTCCTTAGCGCTTGTGTTTGACCTTTTATGTTTGAAAGCAGGATGTTGCTACTCTAGGTGTAGTCAATGTAAGGTATTGTGGTTATACTGCTGTTGTGAAAGTTGAAGAGAGAGAAGATGACAAGAAAGTTTCTCCATTGCCATACATTGAGCTTTTAGATCAACCAGATGGTGGAGCCTGTGCCCTCAATATCAACAGGTTCTTTCTCACCAAGTAACATATGTTTATAACATCCTTATGTTATCAATAGCTTATTTTATTTTAATTTTTGTTGCAGTTTGAGGTTGCTGCTACACAAAAAAACTTCACAACACAATAATGTTCTCCCTAATTTAAAAAGATCCGAAAGTGAAGAGCTCAACACTTCCCGAGGTTTTGTTGAGAAACTTCTAAAAAACAGTCTAAGTAAGCTCCAAGAAGAGTGTGTAGGAACTGACAACTTTACAAGATGTGAACTTGGAGCTTGCTGGATACAACATTTACAAGACCAAAAGAAAACTGAGAAAGACAAGAAAGTTTCCACTAAAAAAGGGAAGAATGAGATGAAAGTTGAAGGGCTCGGGACACCTCTTAGATCCCTCAAGAACAAGAAAAAGGATTTAGAGGGAAGCAATATAGAATCAAAAGTTGCTGATGTTGTTAATGGGGAAGTAGAGAATTCTGTGTTAGATTTTGCAGAATCCCAACTGGAGGCCAGCGCGACTGAAAATGAGGCTGCTTTAAAAAAATTGTTATCTGATGCTGCTTTTAGTCGTCTTAAAGAGTCAGATACAGGACTCCATCGCAAGGTATGCTTGAAATAAGAGATGTGTTGTATGATTTATATTCCTTGATAGTAATCGAAAATATAACCGACGGCTTGTCACGTGTAGTCTTTGCTGGAGCTGATCGACCAATCTCAAAAGTATTACAATGAAGTTGCTTTAACAAAATTGGTAATTCTAAGCCACAATTATCATATGAATCTTATCACAAGTGATCTTCATACAAGTTTCATATCTGACAAGTTATAACACTTTACTTGCAGGTTGCAGATTTTGGTTCATTGGAACTATCACCAGTTGATGGACGAACTTTAACTGATTTTATGCACACACGAGGTCTCCGCATGCGTTCTTTAGGACAAGTGGTTAGTGCCCTCATACACCTTCAATAGGAATTCAAGAAAATCTTTTTGGTTCATGAAGTTTTCTATTTTGTTCTATGCTCTTTGACTCTTTATATGCGTACCCTTTGCTTGTAATCTTTGGTCTTGGCAAGGATCTCTCTTTTTATTTTTAGTTTTTGGTATTTGGAACTTAGAATCCTTGAACTGACTTTATGTCGCTATTACTCTCTTTGATCAGGTTAAGCTTTCAGAAAAATTATCACATGTGCAATCTCTGTGCATACATGAAATGATAGTACGAGCTTTTAAGCACATTCTACAAGCGGTGATTGCTGCTGTTTCTAAACCAGAGGAAATGGCTGATGCAATTGCAGCTGCACTAAATCTTATGCTTGGGGTTCCTGCAAGTGAGCAACCTGTTGATCCTCTAACAAGAACATGGCTTGATGTTTTCTTGAAGAAAAGATATGACTGGGATCTTTCCAGCTTTCACTACACAGAACTCAGAAAGATTGCTATATTACGTGGCTTATGTCATAAGGTAGTTAAATCACTTATTACCCTCTCTTAAGGATCATTAATATTGGTGATCTATATTAGCTTAATAAGAGCATTAACTGTTTTCTGTGCTTTTAAACTTCTGAGAAATTGGTTAGCTGTAAACAAATTTGTTTTCGTATTCCAGGTTGGAGTTGAGCTGGTTCCAAGAGATTTTGATATGAATACTCCTAACCCTTTCAAAAAAGAGGACATCATCAGCTTAGTACCAGTGCATAAGGTGATGAATCACACCATTACATAACGGCAACATAACTTTATTGTACTTGGTTGGCTAATGTCCATATATTAAAACCTTTTATTTTATGCAGCAAGCAGCATGCTCGTCTGCAGATGGGCGCCAACTTCTGGAATCATCAAAAACAGCTCTGGATAAGGGAAAACTTGAAGATGCAGTTAGCTATGGAACAAAGGTACCAAAGTTCTAAAATGAACCAACCTTGGTTTTTAGCACTGTTATTTTAAAGCATAGTAAGCTTTGATAGAATGATGGAATAACTGACATGTCATCACTTATCCTTTGTTTCAGGCTCTTGCAAAGCTAGTAGCAGTGTGTGGTCCCTATCACCGAATAACAGCAGGAGCTTACAGCCTTCTCGCTGTAGTTTTGTATCACACTGGGGACTTCAATCAGGTATTTATTTACTAACCAGAGAGTGTTAGATTTATATATTTGATTACTTATTTTATGTCTCTTATGTTCTCCAACTAAATGAAGGCCACAATCTACCAACAAAAAGCTTTGGACATCAATGAGAGAGAACTGGGATTGGATCATCCAGATACCATGAAAAGTTATGGAGATCTCGCTGTCTTCTACTATCGCCTTCAACATACAGAGTTGGCTCTGAAGTAATTCTTTTTTTCTTCATATTTTATATATTCTAATTCAGATCACATCTTTGTTTGGAAGAGAATGACCTTATGAATTTGATCAATGATCTCAGGTATGTAAAACGCGCATTGTATTTGCTACACCTAACTTGTGGAGCATCACATCCAAATACAGCTGCAACATACATCAATGTAGCTATGATGGAAGAAGGCCTGGGAAATGTCCATGTTGCCCTCAGATATCTCCATAAAGCTCTCAAGTGCAACCAAAAGTTACTTGGTCCAGACCATATCCAGGTTTCTTACTTCTCCTTAGAAACCATGACTCCAGATGGTGTATGTAGAAAGACAATATTAACCCTACCCTTTGTGCTGCTTGTTTTTCAGACTGCTGCTAGTTACCATGCAATAGCCATTGCACTCTCTTTAATGGAAGCTTACCCTCTTAGTGTTCAGCATGAACAAACCACCTTGCAGATTCTACGTGCAAAACTGGGCCCAGATGATCTACGCACACAGGTAATATCTATTACACGATTTTTACTCTTATATGTCCTTACATTATATCAAAAATCAAGGTATTCTAACTCCAAGTAAATAATTAATTGGTTCAGGATGCTGCTGCATGGCTTGAGTACTTTGAATCCAAGGCACTTGAACAACAAGAAGCTGCAAGAAACGGGACTCGGAAACCAGATGCATCCATAGCTAGCAAAGGCCATCTTAGGTGTGTCTTCAATTCCAATTTCTTAATATCAAACATTGATTTATTTAAATGAAGGATATAGCTTTACTATTATTATTGTTATGATGACGTGCAGTGTGTCGGATTTGCTTGATTATATTAATCCAAGTCATGATGGCCAAGGGACTGATGGCGCAGGTTTAAGAAGGAAAACATACATCCAGAAGGTATGTTTAATGTTTACTTATATATAATATTGATATAAACTAATGCAACTAATGCTATATGTTTTATTTCCAGTTAAAGGGGAAATCTTACCAAAACATGGAGGTGGCAAATTCTGATGACTCGTTATCAAAAGATCTCGTGAAAGAAGTTTCAGATGAAGAGAAACAAGATCCAGCCCTTGAACATGAACAGGACATAAAGGTGAATGAAGAACCTGTCGAGTCTACTCCCATTGACTCGGGCCCACCTACCAAGGAAGAACCCATTTTTGAAAATCCAATTCCAGCATTGGAGAAACCTGCTGCACAAAATTCTGTTATTGCCAATGATGTCTTTCCTGAAGGGGAAGAAGGGTGGCAATCCGTTCAAAGACCTAGATCAGCAGGCTCACATGGAAGGCGGTTAAGGCAGAAGAAAGCAGCTTTCAACAAGGTTTATAATTATCAAAAGAAAGAATTACTTCATGATTCCGAAGAGAAATTGAAGAACAACTTTCAAAACGGTAAGTATCACTTTATAAAGAAACGTGCAAGTTATGCTGATTACCACACTGCAAAAGTTCCCTCTCCTAATCATAAATTTGGAAGGAGAATCGTCAAGGCGTTGACTTATAGAGTTAAGTCAGCGCCAGTATCTACACCAGAAGAAATTGGTACAAGTGGCAAAGAAGAATCTAATTCTTCACTTGAAGCCGGCCCCATACAAACGACAAAAGAAGCAGCTCATGCACCTCAAAGAAGTTCTTTAGTTAGCATCGGGAGATCACCTTCGTACAAAGAAGTAGCTCTGGCCCCACCGGGCACCATCTCCTTGTTGCAGTTTGAATCGCAAAGTGATACTCCTGATGACAAGGAAATTGATGATGGTAAAAATGAAGCGATTTCCGAGTCTGAAATTAAGGAAGAGAAAGTTGAGGTAGAAAATTTGAAAGGTGAAACTGAAGAAACTGAAGAAACTCATTTGAATGAGTTAGTAGTAAATGAACATACTGAAACCGTTCCTGAAAATGTTGAGGGTGATAAGATAGTTGACAAAAGTGTCATTGACATACACATTCCATTAGTTTCAGATCTATCCGAGAAAGATTCTTCTACTAATCTGATCCTCGAGGATGATAAAAATCCAGTTATTTCTCCAAATTACACTCAAGAACTCCCAAACAAGAAGCTATCTGCATCAGCCACACCGTTTAACCCAACATCACCAACTGTACGTTTTGCACCGATTCCCATAGCTCTTCCACCTGGTCCCACCCCATGGCAAATGAACATGAACCTTCACCCGAGTACCACCAATGTCTTACCTGGAGTAAATCCAATGTGTTCATCTCCTCACCAACCTTTCCCTACACCTCCAGGTACGCCAAATATAATCCACCCGTTGCCTCTTATGTACTCCCCTACTGGCCCGCCTTATACACAAGCCCCATCATTACCTATAACCACCGGTCCCTTCCATCCGAATCATTTTGCATGGCAGTGTAATATGGGTGCTAACGGTCTACAATATGTTACTGGCCCTGTTTGGCCCAACGGTCATCCAATGGAATTCTCCGTCTCACCACCTGCAGTACGGCCCATTTCTGACCCAAAACAGGTGGAGGTCGAAACTAAGGAAGACATCAATATTGAAGGGACAAAAGTTATTAATGAAATTGTTGGTATTAAACCCGAGAACTGGAATTTGGGAAGCAGTGGGGATAATCATGTGATTAAGCCGCCTCAAAAGGTTGAGAACGAGAAGACGTTTAATATTTTGATTAGGGGGAGAAGAAACCGGAAGCAGACATTGAGAATGCCGATTAGTTTGTTGAACAAACCGTATAATTCTCAGTCTTTTAAAGTTGTGTGTAGCAGAGTGATTAGAGGAAGTGAAGGTCCAAAGTCTACTAGCTTTTCTTCTGAAGGAAATGGGGCAACTAACTGAACTACTGAAGTGCAGTTTTATAATTTTGACCCGCAGTCAAATCAATCATGCATTTTTTAGGTATGAAGTTACATGGATTTCCGATCATCAGTTCAAGAGAACTTACAGGTCAGCTTAAATGCTTATTAGCTTGTTATTTTCTTACATGAGATATATGATATATTTTACTAATTATAAATGAATAATGATGATAGATTGTCAATTTGTTAGTTAGTCATTTTACTAAAAAAATTGGGGTTTACATGTGTTTCGTTTCAGGTTCAAAACCAGAGGGTTAACAAGGATTTCCGAGACGTTGAACATTGGCATGAACACAAGTTTTTTCGATTCTTGGTTCAATATAATCATTAGAAGACTGGATTGGGTTATAGTTGGTGATATTTTAATTGGATTAGTCATGTATATGGTACCATTTTTGTTGAAACTGAGATTTGATTCATGGACACGAACGCATAATAAATGTCTTATGGGCAAAAATGCTGGCTATTGTTACTTATACTAATAATAATAGAAGCCATTTATAATTCAGGTTATGATTTTTTGTGTTTTTCATTCTTCTATCTATATATTGAATTATCATCAATGATTTTGGACTTCTGATAGTGTAAAAAATGGCACTAGCAAAAAATGTGTTACTATAAGTATATTGAGATGACTTTAAAGAATTCAAACTTGTATACTTTAGCAACGCTAACTTACAAACAAGAAGTAATACGTTTGTTTTTTCAATACATTTCATGCATTACTACATTAGTTGTCAGTAGTAAGTGGTAACATAATTAAAAATAGTCCAATTCATTACTAAATGGAAAGGAATATATTTAGAAATGTATTTAGCAGGTATTGAGTACATTAACTAAAATTCGAAATATAACAATACTAGTTATATGCACATATATAAAAATGTAAACATTTAAGCTGTTTCAACGATAGGTAGCAAATGAGTAGGAGAAAGATCATATCTCCTGTCTCCATGTGTTTTAAATTGTTTCCTTGGTAGGTAGCAAATGAATATGTATCTCTCTCTCTAATACCATTAAGTTACCATCAAGGTAACAATTGGGATATTCAAATTCAAATATAAGACGGCGGGCTTGGATTATTTGAGTGAAATTTAAAAACGATACTAGAAATATTAGGTACCTCATGTTAAGTTAATTTTTCAAGCAAGTCTAGACAAGAGCGAGGTATGAAGATATGTACATACCAACATATATATATATATACATAGAGAGAGAGAGAGAGAGAAAGATACATATTCATTTGCTATTTACCGAAAAATCAACTTAAAAACATGAAAAACACATGAAGAGATAACTGTTAAGAAAGAAGTTTATATATAATAAACACATGTGATGATGAAGATATAACGTTTTGAACGTTTACAATTTTATATATATAACTAGTATTGTCATATTTCGAATTTTAGTTAATGATGCATGTTGCTAATTCTTGTATTTAAAAAATCAAGGTTTTCTAATACCAAAAAAATGTTATTGTTACTAGAAAATTGACCAAAAGGGGCATAGTGTTTGACTTTCCCCCTTTTCACCAATTTCATTATTTATATGTATTATTACCATTATCATGTCTGCTAGTAATTACATTTTTCTTCTTAGTAATTAGTCTTTATTGTTGTATGCTACACTGATAGCAGCTAGCTGGTTATGCTGTGTTGAATTCAACTTTAATTTGTGGTTTTCTAAGCTGTTTTTTAAAATTATTTTGTGGGTGCACACCAGGTGTTTGTGAAAAGTCTTGAGAAACCCTTATTGTAGTTTTAGACCAGTAATGTTTATTTTGAGCTTCATTGGTAGCTAACTTGCTAGTAAGGGTGTCAATCTTGACCCAAACCCTTTCATACGGGTCAATTTGAGTTGTTTTAAAAATTAAATGGGTTGGTTTGGGTAAAAGATTTTAACTAAATGGGTCAAAATAAGTCATTTGAAATTCCATCTTGTTATTTTCGGGTCAAAATGGATCGATGTGGTTTAGTGTTCTAAGGAAATGTGCCAGGTTTCGGATCGGAACGGGTTTTTGTACAAGACAGGTTTCAGATTGGAACGGGTTTGGTTCAGGTTTCAAGCCAACACGAGTTTTCACACGGGACGGGTTGGGTTTTGTTTTTCTTTTTTGTTTCTTTTTGGTCGATTCTAGACTCGTTTTTGCCCGTTTTTTTCACTTTCGTTTTTGTTCTGTTTAAATGTGATGCTGCTAAAACCACACAATTCTTTTAGTTGCTATGGTTGAATTGACGTTTTAACTTGTGATTATTATGTCAACTATTTTCTTCATTTTGTCGGTTACATTACACCTGCTTTGTTACCTGTGGTTCTGATTTCGTCGCCGGCAGTTGTTGGACAACACCCATGGTAGGAGGAGTTTCCGTTGCCGGCGGTCGTTGGACGACACCTATGGTAGCGGGGTTTCCGTTTCTGCTGGCAGTCGTTCAACGACGCTTATGGTAGCGGGGATTTTCCGTTGCCGGCGGTCGTTTGACGACGCATACAATACCAGGGGTGGCCCCGGCCCCCTCCGTTTTTCTTTGCGCGGCAGTTACCTGTTTTCGTCCGATATTTTTTATATATAGTGTAAATCTACCCGTTTCTAACCGAAAATTTGATCCCGGCCCCCTCCGTTTACGGTTTTTTTAATGTGTATTTTCGTCCGGCCCCCTTAACATCTTCGTCCAAGCTTCGCCATTTTACAGTAGCGGCGGCTTTACATTTGTTTTATTGCATTTATATACATGTTTCTGGCCCATGGCTTAGATTATTCCCTTCAATATTTTGATGTAGGTATTTTTATATGTTATTAAACATTTATTTAAACTGTGGCAATTGTTTTGCAATTGCAGCCTAATGTTGAAACTGATGATGGCATTAGTCCTTTGCTTTCAGTGGTAGTTGCAGTCTCACTCCAATGTTTAGATACTTCCATTCCATTCATTTATGCAGGTATATATATGTACATTATAATTGAATCTTATATAAATTTGTAGAAATAGTTAGAAACTTAATTGCTTAACTATAGTATATGTACATTATTGAACCCAAGCCAACTTACATGTGAGCAAGCAAGACCAATAATTTCTCTGTTTAGATAGGATAACAAACTAATTGCTTCACTATAATAAGAATTTGATGTTTCAAACGGGCTGCGTCTTTCGTTAATTAACTATCGAATAAACTTTCACTAGAATCAGAACCGTTTACGATTTTGGTGGATGGAAAACCTGGTCAGCCGGTTTTGGATCGGAGTTGTGGCAATCGAGTTTGGGTCAGTTTCTGTAACCGATTAGGGTTAAAAACAATACCGGGTTTAAAAAAAGAAAAAAAATATATTTTTGTTCTCGGGTTTCCGTTTTCCTGGGTCAGCGTTTCCGTTGTTGTTTAATTAGTTTCCGGGCTGCGTCAGGTTGGGTTCGGTAGCTTTTTATGCATAATCGGGTCCGGGTAAGTCAGGTTTTGGATGGCTTCGGGTCGGGTTCAGTAATCAAGTTTGGGTAAACAATTAAATTTCAACTATATATACACAAGCACCACACCAGCCATTTCTACTATGACTTTGGTAAACAATTAATTTCCAACTAAAAAAGCACTTCAATTTTTTCACAGATTAAAAACCAGAAGACATTAGCTCAATACCAGTCAGTTAAAGTGTGTTTCGGTAGCATAACCATAAACTATGTATTGTTTAAAATCCTAATTATTCTCAGACGACAAAGGAGGCAGTATCATGTCCATCATCACTGGCTTGGGGCGGACAAGGTGCGGGAAATTAAGCATAGCTTCAGACCTGAAGAAACACTAACCGGACCCCGGACAGATTACTGATAACCTGGGGGTTAGATAGATGTTTCCCACGAGGGGTTAGACCCTGAGAAGATGGTTCTTCTGATAACCTGCAAAACAGACACCGTGAGCTTGTCACTGAGAAGGGGGGGGGGGGGTTCCTCCTTGTAACCACCCTCCGGCGTGAGAATCAGACCAGATTGCTCTTTAACTATAAGTGTATATTAAGAGATTGCTAGAGCAGATATCAGGTATAATATGATGATACAAGATAAGATATGATGGTCATACCATTTGTGGTATTTATAGCCGAAGGTAGGTTTCCAAGGAGGTGTGGCCGGCTGCAACAGTGTTCCTGTTCCACCAACAGTGGCCTACGCACGTGCCCTGCTAGTAGTTGGTGGGTAGGCAGCGGCTGATAGTGACCAGGCCTGCTGTGTACTATTCCTTTTCCACCAACTGCCGGCTACGCACGTGGTATGGCAGTAGTTGGTGAGTAGGCAGCGGCTAATAGTGACACAGTACAGGAGCATGCTGCTCGCCATACTGTGTCAGTAAGCTGTCGTCTCTTTAGTCAGATCTTTTTCCCATACCTCGTCAGGTACAGTACAGAAGATCTTCCCGTATCGTACGGACTGGCTTATTTGGGCGGGAGTATTCCCCCTCCCGCCCTTGTGCGGGATTGTTCCCGGCTTTGCTCATTCCTTCAGGTGACACTGAGTGATTGAGAGCTAAGTGCCTTGTGCGTGTAGCCTTGCTGCGCGGGTGGCCTTCCCTGATGGCTTGTATCCGAGGCTGCGGGGACAGGTGGAGTCCTTCACCATTGGGAGGCATTTCCTGCTGGACCAGCTTGCGTACTGCGCGTAAGGACGTCACGTCTCTGAGCATGGTTGGTCCTGCGGATCCAGTTGGTTTCTGCGCAGACGTTCCTCTTCAAGGTGAGTCTTGCGGGTCCAACTGGGCTCTGCTGGGACCTACCTCTTCAAGTCCCCCCAGTCCAATGTTCTTCTCATGAGTGTTTAATAAAGTGAGGTGAACTTTTGGACTTAAGCAAAGGGTTTTTGAAAAGGGTTTTTTAAGGTTTTCCATGGGGATTCCTCCCGCGGAAGTCCTTGTCACTTGCAGAAATTCCCGAGTTTCCTGCTTGGTCTTTGGGTATGATGCGGGCAGGTCTGTAACCTCCTCGCAAGTCAGGAGCGTTGAGTCCCACTTGTGTGGATTCTCCATGAGGTTTTGGTAGTTTTGAACATAGTGATCAATTATGTTAAAACCACCAATTCTATCCTGGAGCTTCAAACAACGTAGTTCTCGACGTTCCCGCTATGCGGGGATGTTATTTCCGTTTCCGCAAGCATTGCCCAGAAGATCCTTCTTGGTTTCAATTCCCAGCGGAGCGCTAGGTATGTGAAGGGTTTTGCCTTAACACTGTACCTGCGCTCGTCTTACGGTTACTTTACTTCCAAGGTATTCCTGGCGTCAATTCCCTGCGGGTGCTAGGTATGTGAAGGGTTTTGCCTTTACACTGTACCCGCACCCGTCTTATAGTTACTTGGTTGCCGAGGTACTTGGCTTCAATTCCCTGCGGGTGCTAGGTATGTGAAGGGTTTTGCCTTAACACTGTACCCGCATCCGTCTTACGGTTACTTGTTCGCCAAGGTTCTTGGCTTCAATTCCCTGCGGGTGCTAGGTATGTGAAGGGTTTTGCCTTAACACTGTACCCGCATCCGTCTTACGGTTACTTGTTTGCCAAGGTTTTCTTGGCTTCAATTCCCTGCGGGTGCTAGGTATGTGAAGGGTTTTGCCTTAACACTGTACCCGCATCCGTCTTACGGTTACTTGTTTGCCAAGGTAAGGGGTATTTTCCCGCCTACTTTTTGATCTTTTTGAATTTTGAATTTTGAAATTCGAAGAGTTGGTGGAAAGAAGAACAGTCCAAAACTCTGAAACGTCGTGCGACGGTTTCTTCTGACTGTGTCAGATCGTGCAGGAAGTTATGGTGACGTGACAGTACATGGTCATTACAGACGCTTTTTCAGGCGCGTGGGCGCGATTTTTCGGGCGCGTGGCCGCGAAATTAATGGTATGCGTCCTGTCAACAGTTGTTGCCAGCTTGCTTTTTGCCACGTGTCATAGTTTCATTGCACCTTCGTTTTCTCTCTCTTCCGCATTAATTTCATCGCATTAATTGCGATTAGTATATAAAGGGGTAGAGGGCTCTTTGTAATCCACACTTTCACTCTTCTCTTCATCTTCTTTGCGATTTCCGGCGAATACTCACCTTTTCAGGCAAGCATTCTCCCGAAATCGTTTTCTTCTTCTTTTACAAGATGTCTCGTGATCTCGAATCTGCAGTCGATGACAAGAGTACTGCTGGCGAGTGCCAGTGTGCTCTGCCTGGCGATCTGTATCGGTACGTCGTCAGGAAGTTCATGCTCGAGTCTCTCGAGCCTGAGTTTCCTGAACCCCACCAGACGGTGTACGATGCCCCCAGAGGCAAGATCGGGGTATATGCTGCATTCTTTGTCTATGGGAATCTTAGGTTCCCATTGACAAAGTTTGTTTACCGTGTCCTTGAGAGGCATGGTGTTCATTTGACCGAGTTGCACCCCATGGCGATCGCCAAGATTCGCCACTTCGAGTGGGTGTGCCGGATTTTGGGCGTTGAGCCCTATGTTGACCGCCTGATGACCTTCTATACTTGGAGGTGCATCCAGGGGTGGTACACATTGACAACCCGGATTAAGGGTTTAAAGATCTGCGCGACCGAGCGCAGTCTTCGCTCGTGGAAGCGGGAGTTCTTCTTCATATCCGCTCGCGCCATCCCCATTGCCATGAAGTTTAAGAATGGGCAAGCTCTCCCAAGCCTTCACACCTCCAGCTACCAGGAGGCGGAATGGTTCTCGAAGATATCTCGGGTCCAATCTCCGGTTTACCGGTTTGCGGAGTCCGGGATGGTGATGCTGGGGATGAGCCGGGTGTGGAAGGCTGCCGATGCGCAAAAGATCCCAATCGTCCTCGAATACGGTTCGAACTCTGTTCCTTACGGTATGCTTTCTTTCTTTTTGTTGATTTAGAATTTCTTCTAACTTTTTTCCTGTTTATTTCAGAGGGGAACGACTTGCAGTCGCTCCTGAACCCGCGGGAGGCTGACGGTCCCGCTCGGATGGGTACTCGTGCTCTGGACGAGAACGAGTTGTGTAGGTTCCTGAACGCGGATCGTACACGGGAAATCTCTAACAACGCAGGTGCGGAATCCCTGCGTATATAGGTACGAGTGTAGATATTGTAGAGATTGAATACACGAACAATGAACACGAGCTATAAGGTAAACACGTTATATTGAATAACTAAACACGTGACAGTAAGTCACTGTTACAGAGAACAAAACGAAACAAAGCGTAACCAAAAACCCTAACTCACCTCCTCTTCTGTTTCGGCTGAAACAGTGTATTTAAACACGACAACTTCGCCACTGGCGAAGTTGTCAGTAACCTCGCTAAATCAGCAAGTTCGCCATAGCGAACTTGCTGATAACTTCGCTAGTTTACAAAACAAAACATAAACAAACCATTAACTATATTACAGACTCGATAACAAATACTAGACTATGAACTACTGACAAACATGTACCAACAGACTCCCCCTTGGCAGTAGCTTCATATCTTGATCTCTGAGTCTTGTAATCTTGCACTTTCACGCGTGCGCCCCTTCTCTCACACAAACCGACACAACTCCTTGATATTTCCTCGCTTGATCCTTCCAAGCAGGAATGTAGAAGATCTTCTTGTTGTTCAGCACTTCCAGATCAGCCTGCGATAGATTAACAAGATGCATCGGGTCATAAACCCGAAGAACTTCTTGTTCGTCCTCATCTTCCATAACCGCCTCAGCTGTCTCGCAATCCACATACCACCATTTCAGATCTGTTAGGACATTCTTGGGCATGACTCTCATTGGTACTTCCTTCAGATGTCGGACTGGTTTATACTTCATAACCATCCATGGTTTTCCGTCAGCCCTCATTCCCCTATCTTTATCTTCTATTAATCTTCCTTTCTGAGGCTTTAGCAGTTCAAACTTTTTGTCTTTGATGGCTTCTTTCCAGACGATCTTTTCAATAATTCTCGCCATATTATCGTTACTTCTGTTAATTAGCCCCAGTCTTGCTAACTCTTTCACCTCGCATTCCGGTAGGGAGTTTAGGGATCTCAATAATCTTTTAAAGTATTGAATGCCGTCGTACCTTTTGATCACAAATAATTTCAACTCTTTGTCGTACAACCAGCATATAATACCTTTCTTCGACTCTGCATAGCCCTTTATATTATACGTCTTTCTAAACATTGTTGGCACTGCAAGCTTCTTAGTTTTAACAAACCATTGAGCACACCCTTCTTTCCAATTTGGTTGCTCCTCCCATACCGTATCATCTACCACATTCTCATCTCCCAAATCTGCTCTTTCAACAGCTGGAATCTCATGTTCCACTGCGTCATCCACGATCTCTCCTTCTTCCAACACATTCACCACATCAATATTTTCTCCAATCCTTTCAATTTCCTCCACGGGCAACACATCATCGTCATCATCATTCACAAAGTCATCAACCTCCTCCTCATCTAACTCCTTCAAAGCATCGATGACGTCTTCAACATCAGCATCGTCATCAACATCCACAACATCATCACCCGCTGCATCAGTTGACTCCCCCTCAGCTGTGGAAGCCCCAAGATCCTGAGAGGTTCTTGGCAGCTCACCACCTGCACCCGAAGGTGCGTTGGGATCATCGTCATGATCTTGTCGTCTCTTTGTCCTCAACTCATCGCCCCTGCAAGTTGTCTCCCCCTGAGATGCCAAGAATTCCTTGAAGGCATCGATAGTTCGTCCGTGTTCTACCAGGAGGGCGGCTTGGATTTGATTGGCTTCCACCAGGCGGTCAATGGTCTTCGATTGTTCAGCAACAATACGCTCCAGCGAAGCAATCCGTTCAGAGTCTGAAGCAGGCGTTGGAGTTGGTGGAAAAGTAGCAGCTGAAGTGACCGCAGGTGGTACACTAGGTAACCCTGCAGTTGTTGTAATTGTTGAGTCGACGAAGCGTGCAACTACCACCGGGGGATCAACCAGTTGGGGTGGTAGCGACACAACTGCTGGTGCCGACGCCTCGACCGTAGTAACCTGTGCAGTAGTAGGCAATAGAGACATACCTGACAAGGCAGGCGGAGCAAATCGTACGAACCTTGAAGTCTCCCCCGCTCCAGTGGCCATACCTTGTCGTTCTCGACGTGAGCGTTTCAGCACAAGTCGGACTGCCTCTTCCTCATCTTCATCATCTTCATCCTCATCCACAGCCCTCGGCCGCTTACCCGATATCCTCTCCCGAGTCACCAACAACCGTCTGGCCTCAGCAAATGTTTCATCCAGCTCGGTTTCAGCTACCGAAGTAGCCGCTGAGGTAGTACCCAAAATCTGAGAACCCGAGAGATCCATATCGAACAGACCGTGTCCACTGAAGGCAGCATCCAGATCAATGTTTGCAGCAGCAGACACAGCCTGCGATGAAGTAGCTGGCACAGCAGCAGAAGTGACAACAGGCGCAGCTGATACAGCATGAGGTGCTGCCGCCTGATGTGGTTGGGGATCCCTGAACTCATCCCCGCCTGCATGGACATACTCTGGGTTAATTAGATACCCGAAAAGAGGAGTATGCCTGGGACGACGCTCAGGGTTGCTCCGAGCGCTTGACGTCCTGCACTGAGCGAAGATACGCTTAGTGACACACTCAACGAATCGTATCGGGCGCCTTTGCGGTAGAGACGGAGCAATGTGATTGATAATCATCTGCAAGAAGCGCGGATACATAGTGAATCGCTCGCGCGCCGCAGCCCGTATTTGGCGATCAATCTCATAGAATATCATCTGACTAAATAAGTATCTGCGATTATAAGTCAGCGCAAGCATAGCCGATTGCATCGTTGCCCCCATTCCGTCTGTCCCTCCCTTCCTGCCGGACATGCAAACAATCAACACATGCATCAAGAACCGCCATTGGTCCAGCAGAAAGCCTTTCCTCCTTTGTGAGTCCCCCAGCGGACCCGAATAACCCATTCTCAAATATGCTCCATCACGGAAAGGAGCTGTGAATTCCGTAGGGTCATCTCTGGTTTCTGCACCGAACTGCAGAGCCAACCGTATATCCTCAGAAGAGAATTGTATGTTTTGGCCATTTACGGTTGCTCGTATCACCGAAGGCTCAGCCCTGCAATCAAGGTAAGCTGTCTTCCAGAAGTCCTCAATGTTTGGCAGGGAGATGGGCAGTGTTGTCGTTAAAGCATGAAATATCCTTGATCGCTGGAGAAATGTGATAATCTCCCTGAAATCATCTAAGCCTCGTGCATCTGGATCTAAGGTGATATATTGGTTGTGGGATGGAAAGAATTGTCGTTGCTCATCACCATCATCACCACCAGTTCCTCCAACTGCAGCCATATCTGCACAAAACAAATCAAGTTAGAGACGTTTTACGTAACTCACAAGTTCGCAGTGTAGCAAGTGCGAAGTTGTGATGTAAGATACACAGGCGAAATTAAAGTTGAGGCGAAGTTGGGGACAACTTCGCTTCATCAGTAAATTCGTCTACAAAACAGTTAAAAGAAAAGGATATAGGCGAAGTTAAGGATAACTTCGCCAAGGCGAAGTTACAGTTAAGTTCGCCAAGGCGAAGTTGTGGATAACTTCGCCAAGGCGAAGTTGATGATAACTTCGCCACGGCGAAGTTGTGGTTAACTTCGCCCAGGCGAAGTTGTGGATAACTTCGCCCTAGGCGAACTTAAGCGTCTGGCGAAGTTGAGATTAACTTCGCCAAAACCATAACTTCGCCTGAAACAGAAACGGCGACTGTTCGGATTCGGAGGTCGAAATCCGATGTTTTTGGACCGATTAAACGATATACACAAGAAGAACATCATATTTCAATGGTGTATGGACGTAAAGGTCGTCCATGAACACGTAACGTGAGGTCGAAAACCTTGGTTTCGAGGGTTCTTCGAGTGTTCGACGACCCGAGGTCTCGAACCGGATAAAATTATAAAGAGAAAGAAAGGATGTTTTGACAACACATACCACAAGTAAAGTAGAAAACACAGGAACACAAGATCGAAATCGAAATTGAAAACTAAGATCGCCGGAAAAATTTAAGGGTTAAGTTCGCCGGAAAAAAAAAGTTAATAAAAAATTTTACTGTAGAAAACCCCTTTTATAGGGCTGAGTTGGTTCAGGCGAAGTTATTCTTAACTTCGCCTAAGCGAAGTTAAGTACAACTTCGCCGATTCAACAACTTCGCCCGATAATTACAAAAACAGCCCTTTCAGTTTGAAAAAACTTGAATATATCTTATAAGTTACCAAAAAGAGTTAAACAAAAATGATCAAGACCCAGTAACCAACAATAAAAATATAACAACAAAAACAGAAAATACTTATAAAATTTTAACGAAATAAGGGATCAAATTTCAGTCTAGTCAGGGACCACTCCGTTTTAGAGAAGATCCGAACAGGAATCATACTAACTATGTGACTGTCACTTGGATCCGTGTTTGGCTGTATTATGACATAGAGAAACAGGTTGTAAGCATGTAATAACTTAAATGGTTTTCATTGTTTCTGTGATACGGATTAAGGTTCAGTTAAGCTCAAAAATTTAAGTTGGCAACAACTCAGAGGTAATGATGCCTTCTATCTATTCTCAAAGCGTATTTGGCTATACCCAAGTCACCCCGAATTGACTTCGACCCATAGTGTCTGATTAACTTGTAGATACTCGTTGTCTGCTTCCCGTTTTCTTCTTACTCCAAACTTGAGAAATCTTGAGAAGTGTCGGTTCTCGTGTTTATTGTCACTACTTCTCATAAGTACATTTTTTTTTTTTTTTTTTTTTTTTTTTTTTTTTTAATCACACATAAGAGTTTTCATCGGAGTACTAAACTACTGCAAGTCCCGAATCTGGATCACTGCAGTGTCTTGAAATGCTTTCTTCACGGGAATCAGAACACTCACGGGCTCGTGTATGACTGGGTAGTTGCTTTTCTGCCTATCCTTCGAAAAGATGTGTATGAAGACATGCAAAACTCTTAAGGAGTTTCCACATTAAATTCGAGTAAATTTAGGTTAGTATCACATACACTTTTACGCACCATTAAAATTACCATGACATACAATGACTGTTCTAAAGCCTTTTAAGCTTAATAACTTCACTAGTTAGGCACACATAGTCAGTATACATATCATTTTCCAAGGGTGGATCAATTTTCTTTTAAACACAGCAAAGAACTTCTTACGAAGTAATAGACTTGAAAAGTAATTTCATTTCCCAAAATAAAGTTTTGAATTCAATTGCCCCAATCATGTCAAAGTCATCAGGTAAACGGCTATCCTGAAGATCCATTGGATCAGCTGGACCGACCACATGCAAGTATGTGTCCTTCTTACTAAGAATGACCGACTAATTTTCAGCAACTGAAAGAAAAACATGTCAACACTGCCCCAGTTACTTTCAGTCTTCCGGTTAATGGCTATCCTCATTTCCTAAGTCGAAAACAAGGACCAAAACATATCCGAGGAGATGTCCATCAAACCGAGGTAACCGACTAATTTTAAGCAATAAAGACTCATTTTTTTTTTTTTTTTTTTTTTTTTTTTTTTTTTTTTTTTTTTTTAAATCAAAAACAAAGACATGGTTACTCGGGATTGATCATCCCATTTAGTTCAATTAGGTTTTGAAATCTGGATTTATCAAACGCTTTTGTAAACAAGTCAGCAAAATTTTCAAGTGTATCAACTTTTTCGATCTTGATCAGTTTCTTCTCAGCACAATCCCGTATGAAGTGATGACGAATGTCAATATGCTTAGTTTTACTGTGCTTCACGGGATTGTTAATTACTGAGATGGCGGCAGTGTTATCAATTAAAATAGGAGTGAGTAAGAAATTCAGACCATAGTCGCGCAATTGTTGCTGAATCCATAAAACCTGAGAGCAGCAGTTGGATGCTGCCATGGATTCAGCTTCGCAAGTTGAAATTGCGACTGATGTCTGTTTCTTGCACTGCCAGGAAACTAATCTTCCTCCAAGAAACTGACAGCCTCCTGTTGTTGACTTCCGACTCTGATTACAACCTCCATAATCAGAATCAGTATATGCCACCAGTTCAACGTCTCCTCCCTTTGGGTACCACAATCCTAGTTTCGGCTTGCCCTTGAGATACCGCAAAATCCTCTTCACACCTTTCATGTGAGATTCCTTTGGGTTTGCCTGAAAGCGAGCACAAAGACAAACAGAAAACATTATATCAGGCCTAGAAGCAGTTAAATACATTAAAGAACCTATTATCGCCCGATACAGAGTAGGGTCCACATCTGCGTCACCATCTGATTCAGCTCCCAATTTGTGATTGACGCAGATTGGAGTGTCATATGGAGAACTGTCCTCCATCTTGAATCTTTTCAGCACATCATGAACATACTTTGTTTGATGAATGAACATTCCATCTTTCTTCTGATCAACCTGCAATCCTAGAAAGAAAGTTAGTTCACCCATAGCACTCATCTCGAATCGTTTCTTCATGACAGCCTCAAAATCTTGACACATGGATATTCTTGATGCAGCAAAAATGATGTCATCCACGTAGACTTGAACCAGTAAGAAGTCACATCCTTCTCTCTTCACAAACAGCGTACTGTCGATCAAACCCCTTTCAAAACCATTTTCCAGCAAGTAGTCCGATAACGTTGAATACCAGGCACGAGGTGCCTGATGTAAACCATATAACGCCTTGCTCAACCTGTATACATGATCAGGAAAGTCTGGGTCAGGAAAACCCGGTGGTTGCTCAACATACACAACCTCGTCAACTTTCCCGTTAAGAAACGCACTCTTTACATCCAACTGAAACACCTTCATCTTTTTGAAAGCAGCAAACGCCAAAAACAATCGAATCGCTTCTAACCGGGCAACAGGAGCGAAAACCTCATTGTAGTCAATACCCTCTTGCTGATTAAAACCTTTAACAACCAGCCTCGCCTTATTTCTCACAATAATCCCCTTTTCATCTCTCTTGCACTTGAACACCCATTTCGTGCCTATAGCGTGCACATTCTTTGGTTTTTCGACCAAAGTCCAAACTTCCATTTTCCCGAACTGAGCCAACTCTTCTTGCATAGCTTCGACCCACGAGCTGTCCTTCAAAGCCATTTGATAATTTTTCGGTTCAATTTGGCTTATAAAGCAGGAGTACAAACATTCATTCATTATACCTGTTTCTTTTATGCTTGAATAAACACAGGTGTGCTCATTCAGGCTACTTCTGGTTTGTACACCCGAGGACACATCACCTATAACATTCTCCAAAGGGTGATCTTTGTGAATTCTCGTGGTCGGAACAGCACCGACATGTAAATTGTCTTCCAAGTTTGAAGAGATCTCATCTATGGTAGTTTCAGGCTGAGAGTGAAAAGGATTAATAAACTCATCTTCAGTTGAGGCCGCAGGGGTATCGATAGGGTTTGATGTGGAAGGCTGAGATTTTTCTGTCATCTGATGTTGCACTAGCTCCTCTTCCTCATCAAATATCATCTTCGTCACAACTCTTTCGTCTTCTTCAGCAATTTCCAAATTAGGTACGTTAAACGACTTAAACAGTTTAACATAGTCAAAAAGCTCAGCAGGTCCATTGCTTGGTTTTGGCGGTTGATAACTAGTAATGTCGGTGTTACAAACCACCTCCACCTTGCAAGTTGTCGTATTGAAGACCCGTCTGTTGGGAGTCCCAACAACATAACCGACTAGAATTCCCTCATCGGCTACTTCACCAAATTTCGAGTTAGTCTTCAAAATCGAACAAGGAGACCCAAAAGGTTCAAGACCACACAAGTTGGGCTTCCTTCCGTGCATAAGCTCGTAACAAGTTTTTCCAAGTCTCTTAACGGTTAACACCCGATTCAGAACATAGCAGGCTGTAGCAACTGCTTCAGCCCAGAACATCACAGGAAGCTTTGAGTCGGCCAGCATAGTTCTGGCTCCTTCAATCAACGTTCGGTTCTTCCTTTCAGCTACTCCGTTCTGTTGTGGAGTATACGGAGCGCTATATTGATGCTCAATACCCTTCTGAAGACAAAAGATTTCCATCTCAAAGTTCTTGAACTCTGTCCCATTGTCGCTTCTGATGAATTTAACTGATTTACTCATGACGTTCTCGACTTTTGTAATTAGATTCTTCACCATCTGAGTCGTCTCGTCTTTCGTTTTCAGAAAATATACCCACGAGTATCGTGAGTAATCATCAGTTATCACCAAGCAGTAAGAAGTACCGCCTAGACTTTGTACATTCACCGGACCGAAGAGATCCATATGAAGTAGTTCTAGAGTACCAGCAATTGAGTTGATCGTCTTGGTGAGATGGCTTTTCTTGTGTTGTTTTCCCTTCTTGCACGCTATGCATTTATCTTCAAAGTTAAAACTCTTTAAGGGAACACCCATCACAAGCCCATTTTTGACAATGAAGTTCATCTTACGAAGATGAATATGTCCCATTCTCCTGTGCCATAACTCTGATTCTGATTCGCTTGCCTTTGTCATTAAACAGGATTCTCTGGTGGCCATTTCAGTAGACCTCATATCCATCACGTATGTATTCGTTTCACGTGGAGCTTTCATTACTATCCATTCTTCTGGTATATGAAAACCAGGCTTCAATACAATTGCTTCATTCTTAGTGAAATGGACAGTATATTCTTTATCACAGATCTGCGACACACTCAGCAGATTGTGCTTTAATTCCTCCACAAAATTTACATTTTCAAGTGTCATTCTCCCATTCGACACTGTTCCTCTCCCAGTTATTCTTCCTCCGCTTTCACCAGCAAAACTAACTCTAGCTCCCTGAACAGGTTTTAAATCTTGCAACAAGTGTTTGTTGCCAGTCATGTGCCGGGAACAGCCGCTATCTACAATCCAAAGATTGTTGGCAGCCCTGTTCAACTGTTCCTGCACAATAAAACAATGAGTTAGAATCTTGGGACCCAAGACCAGTTGGTCTTGGATCGATACATCCCGTACCCTGGCTTTCTCAAGTTAGCGTCAGGATAATTTCTGTACGTCCTGTTAGGGAATCTCCCTGCAGATTGAGTGTAATGCCTTCCAAACCTTTGAGAATAGAAAGTGTTATTTCTTGTGGTTTGGTTGTAAAAATGAGGTTGGTTTTTATGAAAACTTGAATTCGTTACATTTTGGCAATTTTTAAAGTTTTCATTTTTAGCTGGAATAAAATGACGCTTATTCTCATTTTTATTTGGCTTCACATCTCTAAATCTCGGTTTCAAAGGACAATCTGCAACAAGATGTCCTAACCTGTTACATCTAAAGCAACATCTACTCTCCATTTTCTTGTCAAATGTTGGTTTGGATGTAGAGGTAGTATTACCAGCCGTTCGTCTCACATAAGGTGGGACGTACGGATTGAGTGGAGAACTCTTTTTAGAAACTTTATCATTATCTCCACTGGTGGGTAATTCTACCTTTTCTTTTGTCTGACCAGATTCGGACAACATATCCGAATCTGATGAGACTGGACTTGATACAGAAATATTCACACTAGAAACAGGCGAACTTGTTTCGCCACAGCTAACACTTGGTTTGACACTAGTAATTCTAATTGGGGTTGACTGAGCAATCTCAAAATCAACAGATTTCTGAACACTTGGATTATAAGTGTAATTATGGTTAAAGGGTGGTGGAACCTCGTGGTATCCGATTCCTGCCCTCTTTGCAGAGGTACTTGGATCACTCACAAGGTGATCAAGGATAGCCGAGGAGTTTCTGAACTGCTCAAGTTTGCGGTTCAGTTCCACCACCTTTACCTGGTGGTCAGCAATCTGTTTATCTCTATCAGCAATCAATTTTGTCTTTTCTTCCAAAACCTCATAACTAAGATCAATAATTTCTATTTTCTCAGCAAGTTTAGTTTTAAGACTTTTAATGTCTTTTTCACAAGCCTTTATCTTAACTTTATAACTGTTTTCTCTTGCTTTAATGAAATGGTGATCTTCTTTAACAGTTTTAAACTCAGCATCTAATTTGACATACTGATCAGTTATATTGGTTAGTTGCTCAGTCAAATTTTCACAATTAGCACAAATAATTTTGGGACATACCTTGGATCTACCATCCTGATCGTTCGCCATGAAAGCAGTTTCTTCTTCATTTGCTTTCTTCTCTCCATCAACCTTCTCAACTTCTACAGCTTCAGTCTCAGCCATGTGTGCTTGTTCACCCAAACCACTTGAGTGTTGGTTCCAGTTGTATTCTCCTGCCTCTCTAGTTAACATGGCATTGATCTCGCGGTTAATTCCAGAGTGTTGGTTAGGCCTAACTTGTCCCCGTTCAACTCTCTCATTCCTACATTCCCTAGCAAAGTGCCCGAACTGTTGACAATTGTAGCACCTTACTTTTGATTTGTCAAATCCAGGCCTACCACCAACAAACTTTCTTCCTGTTTTGTTCATAAAACGTTTTACCCGTCTCACGATCATTGCCATTTGCCATTGCAAATCCATTTCTTCCAAATCGTCAGCATCAATCTGGTCATAATCCTCATCAAGAACGGCAGGGTCCACAATCTTCCCCTGGATATAATTCTCGTATGAAGCAATAAATGAAGCGTAGACTGCAAACTGCTCTTCAGCAGATTTTACACTCATAGGCATCTTGGTGTAATTATTGCTTGTGGGACCAGCTGAATAACCACTTGTAGAGGATTGAGGCTTTGAAGCACTAGATCCTCCAGCAACAAAACATACGTCCCCATTTGAGTTCACAGAAACATTTCCTTCATGTGCAGAGTCAGAACCTGACTCCCCCTTCGAATAAAATGCAGCAGATTCAGGCCTTGAACTTGAGCCTGAGTTAACTTTAGCACCATACATACCAGGGTCTTGTATCTGGTCTGTGGGTGTCTCCTTTCGAACCATATTTAGCTCATACGTTCTGAGCTTGTTCACTGCAGTTTCTAAGTCACAGTTAGGAAAGTCTTTGTCTTCCCTCATTAACACGGTATACATTTCCCACTTCGGTGGGAGAGCATCTAGAAGCTTTTCAACGATCTCCTCCTCTCGATAGGCAATTGAATAGTTGCTAAGCTCTGTCATTAAGTGATAGTATCGGGTGATAATATCATCTAAGGATTCATTCTTCAAATATTTGAAGACGGAGAATTGGGTTTTTAAAAGTTTAATTTTTGAGGCACGTATACCCACGTTCCCCTCGAATCTGTTTTCCAGAGCATCCCAGAGCTCTCTTGCAGAAGTGTACTTTCGGAATGTATGAAGAACTTCTTGAGGTAGTGCCATAGTAATAGCAGCATGGGCCTTACTCTCAGCCTCATACATTTTCTTCTCCTCGTCATCCATCTTACTGTACTTCTTCACCACATCACGTCCTTCGTATTGCATGGTTGGAGGTACATATCCATCCTGCATGCACACCCACATCTTGGCGTCCTGATATTTGATATACTGGATGAACCTGTCCTTCCATGCCACGAAGTCCGTTCCCTTCATCAACCTCGGGGCCTTAGTGGCTGACCCCGCCTCTACCTCCATCTTGACTAAATCTGAGATGTTAATCGCGGACATCCTTGCGAAAACCTGAAAAACCTGAAAAACACACAAAAAAAAATATTAAAACAGCTCAGATGGCGAAGTTAAGAATAACTTCGCTGGAAGTTAACTTCGCTGAACAAGAACTTCGCTGGATCTTAAATTCGCTTGACTTGGCGAAGTTAAGAATAACTTCGCTTAGAATGAGCGAACTTAGGATGTAAGCGAAGTTGGGTGGTAAGCGAAGTTACGGATAACTTCGCTTTGGCGAACTTATGAGGTAAGCGAAGTTGTGGTTAACTTCGCTAATCCTTATATCTTCGCCGAAACCCTAATCTCCAGTGACGGCAACTTCGCCTGAATTCAGCAACTTCGCCCGATGAACGCGAAGAACAGTTCAGATCTGAAACTCGGATTTTAACGAGAATTTTGAAGGTTTAAAGGCTTAAACACACTGGTAGGTAGCTAGAATGAATAAACACACCAAAAACTCGTCCCGGTAACACCCGAAATGAAACGAAATCTACACCCGCGTGAAATCCCGAACCTCACAATCGAGCCGATGGCTCTGATACCAATTGTAGGTTCCTGAACGCGGATCGTACACGGGAAATCTCTAACAACGCAGGTGCGGAATCCCTGCGTATATAGGTACGAGTGTAGATATTGTAGAGATTGAATACACGAACAATGAACACGAGCTATAAGGTAAACACGTTATATTGAATAACTAAACACGTGACAGTAAGTCACTGTTACAGAGAACAAAACGAAACAAAGCGTAACCAAAAACCCTAACTCACGTTCTCTTTTCTGTTTCGGCTGAAACAGTGTATTTAAACACGACAACTTCGCCACTGGCGAAGTTGTCAGTAACCTCGCTAAATCAGCAAGTTCGCCATAGCGAACTTGCTGATAACTTCGCTAGTTTACAAAACAAAACATAAACAAACCATTAACTATATTACAGACTCGATAACAAATACTAGACTATGAACTACTGACAAACATGTACCAACAGACTCCCCCTTGGCAGTAGCTTCATATCTTGATCTCTGAGTCTTGTAATCTTGCACTTTCACGCGTGCGCCCCTTCTCTCACACAAACCGACACAACTCCTTGATATTTCCTCGCTTGATCCTTCCAAGCAGGAATGTAGAAGATCTTCTTGTTGTTCAGCACTTCCAGATCAGCCTGCGATAGATTAACAAGATGCATCGGGTCATAAACCCGAAGAACTTCTTGTTCGTCCTCATCTTCCATAACCGCCTCAGCTGTCTCGCAATCCACATACCACCATTTCAGATCTGTTAGGACATTCTTGGGCATGACTCTCATTGGTACTTCCTTCAGATGTCGGACTGGTTTATACTTCATAACCATCCATGGTTTTCCGTCAGCCCTCATTCCCCTATCTTTATCTTCTATCAATCTTCCTTTCTGAGGCTTTAGCAGTTCAAACTTTTTGTCTTTGATGGCTTCTTTCCAGACGATCTTTTCAATAATTCTCGCCATATTATCGTTACTTCTGTTAATTAGCCCCAGTCTTGCTAACTCTTTCACCTCGCATTCCGGTAGGGAGTTTAGAGATCTCAATAATCTTTTAAAGTATTGAATGCCGTCGTACCTTTTGATCACAAATAATTTCAACTCTTTGTCGTACAACCAGCATATAATACCTTTCTTCGACTCTGCATAGCCCTTTATATTATACGTCTTTCTAAACATTGTTGGCACTGCAAGCTTCTTAGTTTTAACAAACCATTGAGCACACCCTTCTTTCCAATTTGGTTGCTCCTCCCATACCGTATCATCTACCACATTCTCATCTCCCAAATCTGCTCTTTCAACGGCTGGAATCTCATGTTCCACTGCGTCATCCACGATCTCTCCTTCTTCCAACACATTCACCACATCAATATTTTCTCCAATCCTTTCAATTTCCTCCACGGGCAACACATCATCGTCATCATCATTCACAAAGTCATCAACCTCCTCCTCATCTAACTCCTTCAAAGCATCGATGACGTCTTCAACATCAGCATCGTCATCAACATCCACAACATCATCACCCGCTGCATCAGTTGACTCCCCCTCAGCTGTGGAAGCCCCAAGATCCTGAGAGGTTCTTGGCAGCTCACCACCTGCTGCCGAAGGTGCGTTGGGATCATCGTCATGATCTTGTCGTCTCTTTGTACCAACAAGTTGCCCATCCTGGAACAAACGGCGGATCGGTTCGTGGAGGTCTATCCGCTAGGCCATGAGATCCTTAGCGCCCGTCGGCCAGGTAAGGCGCTCTTCGACCCTCGACCCCTCAATGTTGAAACCTCTGCTGGAATTCCTCTAATCGTATGTTCTGATGAGGAATCCGCAGATGGTCCTCCGTTGGTGCGGAAGAAGAAGGCTGCCGGCGGGAAGGGGAAGGAGAAGGTGGCCTCCACAGCCGATCCAGCGCCTCGGTCTGACTCGGAGACCGAGAGTGAAGAGGTGGCGGGGAATCCCGGTGGTGATAAGACCACAGCTCCAGAGGTTGCGACTGTCACCTCCGGAGAGCCAAAGAAGACGACGGTGACCGGCGCAAAGAGGCCGGCTCCATCGGGTCCGTCCCCGCCTCTCCGTACCTTCAGGCTCAAGAAAACCCGTAAGTACAACTTTCCTTTAGCTTTTATTTTCATAGTTTGATATCATTTAACACTTATCTTCTTTGTGCAGGCGTGGATGTTGACGCATTCCAGGGTGGAGCGCAGAGTGGTACCTCCCCGCCAATGACGGTAGGCTTGGTCAGCCTACCTGAGGCATCGACCCAGGCGCCTGTTCCTGCTTCCGCTGGTTCAGTTGCTCACTCCTTTGAGCCGACTGTTCCAGCTGAGATGACGTCACCGCCGGCTGTGAAGGCTATTTTTACAGCATCCTTCACCGAGCCGGCGGTTACTATTGCTGCGGATTCCGCGGCGGCGACCGCGGCGGCTGCTACCATGCCCCCGCCATCGGCAACGACGGCCGATCCATCAGGTACGCATGGGGCTTCTCGCCAATCTCTGCCACCTTCCCATCTGCCTGACCTCTTGAATGGATTTCCGTTGGGTTCAGGTGATGGGTTCGGCGGCTATCGGCCTGTAATTGACCCTACAGGTGCGTAGGGTTATTTTGGCCTATTTTTATATATTTTTTCTTTATCATCTTTTCCTAACTGCTTTGTGTTTTTGCAGTGTCGGATTCCAATGAAGTGTATGTTCCACGATGGAACATTCGCCGAGGAACAACCCTTCGTACCCCTGTGGAGTGCGTGGAATGGGCTCGTCACGCTGCTCCCAGTGGTGCGTTGGGGGAAGCCATGGCTAGCTACCAGGAGGGTAGGCTTAGCAATGAGCTTCGGGTTCTCCTGGCCCGGATGCAGCCGCGCGTCGAGCTGCTTTGTCGTGAAAACGACAAGTTAAAAGCAGCTCGCGTTAAGGAAGTAGCTCAGGCGCGGGCTGTCCGGGAGGAGAACCAAAAACTTACCCCAGTGGCTGCGGAGAAGGAGAAGGCCTTCAAGGCCCTCGAGGTTGAAGTTCAGGCACGACTCGAGGCCCGTTCCAAGGCTGCCCAAGCTGTTAATGAACAGCTTCGGCTGGCCAAGGAAACTGCGAGGAACGCAACTGAGAGGGCCACCAAGGCTGAAGCTGTTGCTGAGCCTCTTCGCGTGGAGAATGAAGAACTTAAAGCCAAATTAGAGGCTCTCCAGCAGGCTCATGATGTCTTGGCGATGGAAGACGCCAAAAAGCTCCAGGAGATCTTGGACCAGAGGGGGGTGCTTGACCATACTGAGCGGAAGCTAAAGGGCGTCGAAGAGGCTGCGGCTAAAGAAGTGTTGCTTGCCAACCTCAACAAGAGTGAAGCCGAACGCGCCCGTAACGAAGCTCAAGCTGCCCTCCAAGAAGCTCTGGTTGCCAAGGAATGGCTTCTTCGAGAAGCGTTGTCTCAGGTATGTTTTTCATGTCTTTACGCTTTTCTTTGTAAACAGAAAAGGTTTTGACACTTGTATATTTTCTTGTAGGTTGTGCATCGGGTCTTTGCTGAGACCTCTTACGATGATGCTATGAGCGCAGCCCTCAACGCTTCTCACGAGGATGGGGAAAAGGTCGGCTTCCTGCTTGGTCTAGGGTTCGTTGAGAAAGGCATCCCGCCTTCCAACTTCCCTTTGTACAATGTTGATACTGAAGCTGTTTACGACCAAGCAGTGAATCAGTACGCCGCCTTCCCGCATCCGGTGGTGGAGAAGGTGAATCAAGTTGCTGCTGCTGATGATGGGTTAGCTATCCTTAAAGCTTTCCTTGAACTGCCACGATCTACTGATGGTGCTGGTCCAAGTGGAAGTGGCCCTGAAGCCTGATCCCGAAGATCCCTTCCCACTGCTAGGATAGACTTAGCTTGTATAGATTTATCTTCTTGTAGGCGGGTAGTTACCCGGCCATTCTTGTAATGAATACTTATGAAATATAAATCTTTGTGCGGGTAAGACCGCTTCTTTTATTGGATTCCTTGCTTTATAAACGTTATATGACTTGCATACTTTAGTTTAAATTAGCAATTTTCCAAGTGTTTAGAATAAGTTAACCTTTGAACGTGGTAGATAGGTGTGAAGTTTTGCTTCCTCTTCCGTGATTGTGCGGGTAGGACCGTCACTTGCACGTAGTAGGATGGCTAAACTTTACCTATATCTGACCTGCGTGTAGGTTTTCCTCATCCTTTTGAGGATAAGTTAACCTTTGAACGTGGTAGATAATAGGTGTGAAGTTTTGCTTCCTCTTTCGTGATTGTGCGGGTAGGACCGTCACTTGCACGTAGTAGGATGGCTAAACTTTACCATCTGACCTGCGTGTAGGTTTTCCTCATTCTTTCTGAGGATAAGTTAACCTTTGAACGTGGTAGATAATAGGTGTGAAGTTTTGCTTCCTCTTTCGTGATTGTGCGGGTAGGACCGTCACTTGCACGTAGTAGGATGGCTAAACTTTACCTTTATCTGACCTGCGTGTAGGTTTTCCTCATTCTTTTGTTAGAAATTCTGTTTTGAACCGTTCGACGCGCGGTTGTCAATAGGTTAGTGTTCAGTTCCCTTTTTCATGATTCATGCGGATAGACCGGCACTTTCATTTAATGGGAGGACTGAACTTTTCCCCTTCGACTGACCTGCGTGAAGGTTTGTCGTTTTTTGGGTTTATGCGGGTTTTGCCGCCTTCCCCACGCAACGACTTTCCACGTATTTATGCGGTGAAAACCGGCATATCCGTGTTGAATAAATTAACCGTTCGACGCGCGGTTGTCAATAGGTTAGTGTTCAGTTCCCTTTTTCATGATTCATGCGGATAGACCGGCACTTTCATTTAATGGGAGGACTGAACTTTTCCCCTTCGACTGACCTGCGTGAAGGTTTGTCGTTTTTTGGGTTTATGCGGGTTTTGCCGCCTTCCCCACGCAACGACTTTCCACGTATTTATGCGGTGAAAACCGGCATATCCGTGTTGAATAAATTAACCGTTCGACGCGCGGTTGTCAATAGGTTAGTGTTCAGTTCCCTTTTTCATGATTCATGCGGATAGACCGGCACTTTCATTTAATGGGAGGACTGAACTTTTCCCCTTCGACTGACCTGCGTGAAGGTTTGTCGTTTTTTGGGTTTATGCGGGTTTTGCCGCCTTCCCCACGCAACGACTTTCCACGTATTTATGCGGTGAAAACCGGCATATCCGTGTTGATAGTTCATAAAAATGTAAAATCATCAGCGTCAATGTTTTAAGGAGAATCATTTCCATTAGAAGTGGCTCTTGGCCTTTTCTTTACATATTTGGAATTGATTTACATGCAAACTGTGTAAATGAGCTCCCTTCCATGTTGTTGGGATGGGAGTGCCATCGAGCCGATACGCACCTGGTTCGGGATCTCGTTCTTTACGCAGCATGTAGTCTCCACATTGAAGCTGGAATTTTATTCGTGTTTTCCCCAGCTGGGGTTCTACACGCATCAGCCTGCTCAGCGTTCATTGCGCCACGAGGTGCGCGAGCGTCCCATCTCTGACGAAAGCTTCGACCATGTCCTTCACGTCTATGCATTCTTCGGTGTTGTGGCCTTTTGTCCTGTGAAAGTCACAGTATTTGCTCCGATCAGCATTGTGACGGTGTCGGATTATTTGAGGCTTTGGCCATGGGAGCTCCTCGGTGGCGAATATCTCGGTGACGCTTTTGGTGAGCGGCGTCCATCTGGAGTTCCTGTTTGACTGTTCGTTATCCTTTCCGCCTAACCGATGCTGCAAGCCGGATGAGGTGTCAAAGTTTACCCTTGACTGCCAAATGCCTAGCTTTCGCTTTTTGTTTAATCGGGCGGTAAGGACGTTGTCTTCCCTTGTTTTCTGGGTATAGAGGTTTGTGCTCTGTGGGAGATCTCTACCCAGTTGCTTCTCCGTTTCCGCAAAGCGTTTAGCTGCTGTCATGATGGCATCCCATGTGGATGGCATGCCATCTTTACCCGTTAAGGTGCGGATGAGCTCTGGGTCGTTCGCGCCCTGAATAAAGGCAGCGCGAACAAGATCTTCGCTAATGTTACCCAGACTTAGCTTCTTCGAGTTGAAGCGAGTGATGAAGTCCAGCAAAGATTCATCTTTTTCTCGAATGCACTTGAGGATTGTCCATTGCTCCTCGGTATACTTTCTTTGCTGGCTAAAGTGTTGGCTAAACTTCTGTTGGAAGTCTGCCCAGTCGTAGATGTGGTTGACCGGTAGACGATCGAACCACGCTCTAGCAGCCCCGACAAGCGTCATTTGGAACATGTAACACCACGTGGGTTCCGTCCAACTACTGACGGTTGCCCCCGCTATGAATCTGTTCAAATGGTCATCTGGGTCGGATATACCATCATATGTGCCTATGCTGGACATTTGTTTGGCACTTTTTGGGGCAATTGCTTCTGCAATGTCCCTTGCAAATTTGGACGTTCCCGCATTTGCAACGTTTGGTCTGAATGTTTTGGAGAAGTCTCGTGGACTTCCACCTGTGCTTTTTGGTTTGAAGGCTTGTCCAAAATGCCTTCTCGGTTGGGAGTCCGTTTCCTTACGATTCCCTTTTGCCCTATGGCGAGGGTTCGCGTCGGAGTCGGATTCCTCCGAGTCATCCAAGTAATCTTCGAATTCGTCAGCCTGTTGGACGGAACGCAAGCGTTCGTCCAACTCAGCTTG
The DNA here is from genome assembly GCF_021521415.1 of Bidens hawaiensis. Classification (NCBI taxonomy): domain Eukaryota; kingdom Viridiplantae; phylum Streptophyta; class Magnoliopsida; order Asterales; family Asteraceae; genus Bidens; species Bidens hawaiensis. Next base: position 1,416,112 of record NW_027491379.1, on the reverse strand, counting down.
GAATTCCCTCTGACGTGCCTCCGCCCATGCCTTAACTTCATCGAGTGTTTGGCGGGGGAGTCTTGTTCGTTTCTCTAACTGGGTATCGGTGATTCCCAGTGAGCGATTATTTACTGCACTTGCCCAAGCTTGGGTAACTGGGGTAGTGTTCGTAAAATTTACTTCACTTGCCCCGGCTTGGGTAGCCGGGGTAGTGTTTGTAAAAACTGTGTTGTCGGTATTCCCCCCAGTAGCTGGGGTTGTGGTTACCGGAGTTTCTTTAACCATCTTAGAAGTTTGAAAAAACTGGAGAAAAACAAAATTCTAGCTTTATGCACGGATGGCGCCAATGAAGAAACACTAACCGGACCCCGGGCAGGTTACTGGTAACCTGGGGGTTAGATAGATGTTTCCCACGAGGGGTTAGACCCTGAGAAGATGGTTCTTCTGATAACCTGCAAAACAGACACCGTGAGCTTGTCACTGAGAAGGGGGGGGTTCCTCCTTGTGACCACCCTCCGGCGTGAGAATCAGACCAGATTGCTCTTTAACTATAAGTGTATATTAAGAGATTGCTAGAGCAGATATCAGGTATAATATGATGATACAAGATAAGATATGATGGTCATACCATTTGTGGTATTTATAGCCGAAGGTAGGTTTCCAAGGTGTGGCCGGCTGCAACAGTGTTCCTGTTCCACCAACAGTGGCCTACGCACGTGCCCTGCTAGTAGTTGGTGGGTAGGCAGCGGCTGATAGTGACCAGGCCTGCTGTGTACTATTCCTTTTCCACCAACTGCCGGCTACGCACGTGGTATGGCAGTAGTTGGTGAGTAGGCAGCGGCTAATAGTGACACAGTACAGGAGCATGCTGCTCGCCATACTGTGTCAGTAAGCTGTCGTCTCTTTAGTCAGATCTTTTTCCCATACCTCGTCAGGTACAGTACAGAAGATCTTCCCGTATCGTACGGACTGGCTTATTTGGGCGGGAGTATTCCCCCTCCCGCCCTTGTGCGGGATTGTTCCCGGCTTTGCTCATTCCTTCAGGTGACACTGAGTGATTGAGAGCTAAGTGCCTTGTGCGTGTAGCCTTGCTGCGCGGGTGGCCTTCCCTGATGGCTTGTATCCGAGGCTGCGGGGACAGGCGGAGTCCTTCACCATTGGGAGGCATTTCCTGCGGGACCAGCTTGCGTACTGCGCGTAAGGACGTCACGTCTCTGAGCATGGTTGGTCCTGCGGATCCAGTTGGTTTCTGCGCAGACGTTCCTCTTCAAGGTGAGTCTTGCGGGTCCAACTGGGCTCTGCTGGGACCTACCTCTTCAAGACCCGTAAAGCTTAAACGCTACTTTATCATAAGCAACAGCTGCGAGCTTCGGTTTCTTATAAGTCCCTAGGCATACCAACCGACCATCCGGATATACTATCTCAGCAAAAAACATTGCCCCCGACACCGACTGCTTGACACCGTAGTACAGTCTGTTATCACTTTCTTTCCTTCTCTTCCACAACAAAACTTCCTCCACTCTTCCATCGGTTTCTTTTTGTTATTCGACTTCTTGACACCGTACAACTTCTTCTCTTTCTTTTTCTCCTCCAACGGCGCTTCCTTGTTCAGCTTTTGTGACGTTTCCCCCAAAGTCATTGCCGTAAAAAGGTTTAGGATATGAGATTCTGACATGGCTGACTCTACGAGAAACGTAAAAGAATTGTAGTTAATGATACTCAACACCATCTGATCATTACTAGCATAATATGTCTAAAGGAGTTAAACAGGAATGACCTAAACGCAAACACGAACCTGTTCATTAACACGAATGACACAATCAAATAGTTTTGCTAAAAGAACAATATTGAAATCCCAGTGTAGTTGAAAATCAAATTATATTTTGCATATATGAAATTGTTTATCAACAATCTAAGTATGAAGTGATCCATATATAAGAAACTGACGTACGATTTACACTGCTAGGGTTTCAACTTTCAAGAGATAGAACGAATGAGAGATGCATCATGAAACTTGAATATATATATATAGAGGTGGACAAATCGGGTTTTTTAAATACCCGGGTTGGGGTATGATCGGGTATTAGAAAATCGGATATTGGTAAAAACCGGGTCGGGTCCGGGTATTGCCTCTAAAAACCATACCCTATGCATCGGGTTCGGGTAGGGTATAGATACGGGTATTCTAAAACCGGGTATTTGAATACCTTATTTTCGGGTATTGAAAAAACCCTATTTGTGGGTTTTTGTGGGTTTTTTCGGGCTTTTTTCCGGGTATTTTTCGAGTATAGATTGGATTTTTTAAAAGGTTGTACTTTTTAGGGGTATTTTCGGGTATTTTTAAGATATTTTTCGGGTATACATCGGGTATTTGAAATAACCGGTTTCGGGTATTGGAAAAACCCGCATCCGGGTATGGAACCGGTTCGGGTTTTCGGCTATTACCGGGTACAAATCGGGTCCGGATCGGGTTCTGGTTTTAGTGCCGAAATGCATACCCTATCCGTACCCTACGGGTAGGGTCGGGTACGGGTTCGGGTATTAAAAACCCGGGTATAAAAAAAACCGGTTCCGGGTTTTTATTTCTGGTCCGGCTCCGAGTTCGGGTTTTTTTGTGCACCTATATATATATAGATCATGGATGGGCTTTAAGATTTATATATATGGAAACTTTATATTAACCCGTAGCGTTGCCTGGCGGCGCACTATGCTTATTCTGTTGGTATTGCCGTATTTGGTCGTTATGGGTTAGGTTCGTTACGTTACCGACACTAAACCTAAAAAATAAATTAGCTAAACCATGGAATAGTAGTGAAACTCGTATAGTTTATGAGATCAAATAATAACATATTCAAAGCGAAGTTTATTCGATCGGTAAAACCCATGCATTGTGGCAGCGATTAGACACAAATTCTGTCGATGTCGGATACATTTGTTTCAATCTGTATTGGTTACGTTCGTTATTGTAATGAACTAAATGGTTGGTAAACCCCTGGTGTTGCGGTGGTGAGTCGACGTGAAGTTGATCGGTATCAATTAGGTTTGAATTATCATATTACTGTACTGGATCTAAACCCAACAGTAAATCAAACAAATAGCACTGAAACTAAACACAAAATATATTCATCAACGCCCAACCACACATTCGATCAATATCCATTTGGGTTTGTTACAACACGATATCCTAACCGCTGAATTCTTATATTAAAAAAATGAAAATTCTCAAAATGATCCCTTTTTAGAGAGAGAAACATAAAATGGCCCTTAAATTTTCGTTATTCTAGAATTGTCACGTGGAATTTGTGACGTCCCAATAACTGTCACGTGGAATTTGGACGGGGACGTCACGTGGGAAGCGTTCCAACATGATTTGCAAGCCAATAATAAACTGACACGTGTTCCAACATCAAGGTCCCTGACAATTTTACAAAATTTACGGATTAATCGGTTACCATTATGTAATTTGTTTTTCTTTTATAACTTTTAACGTAAAACTTTTACAAAATTTTGAATATATAAATATATATTAGAAACGAAAAATGTAAAACAACTTTGTAATACGAAGGATAAAAACTAGCATGTGTATACGAGACATTTAAATTGTAATGTTCACAAAACAATTCGTCTTCATAATATTCTATCTATATATCGAATTGCCATAAATGATTTTGGAATATTGACGGATTAGCTTAAGTACTTATTAGCTCGTTGTTTTCTTACATGATCATCAAATTCTTCTATAGAAATGCATTTTTATGTTTGATAATTACAACAACTTTTAGTTCGGGGCCCATAATATTATTTAGACTCGAATCTTTTTGGCTTTCAAGTTCAAAACCAGAGGGTTATGTTAGGGATTCGGGTATTGTAAAACACACACACAAATAACCTACAAGAAAAATAATAAATGAAGATGAACATGCAAGATTACGTGGTTCAGTCGGCTGACCTACGTCCACCGACTGCAACCAGGATACTTTAATTATTGGTTTCTGCCTCACTCGTGATGAGGATGTTACGAGTACAATGAATGTATATAAAGAGCATACCAGAGTTTACAACCTACTAAAGGAAACTAATAATGGGCTATAATTAAATAAACGGACCAGGCTTGCCACTAGTTTTCAGTTTAATACTTTAATTAATCTGCCACTAAAGATGTCTTCTAGCCCGGGCCCACTTAAGCGTCCATCCCAACAGGTTAATAGGACTAGACGTCAAATAAAGACACGAACGCAAGTTTTTTGGATTCTTGGTTCATATGATCATTAGAAGACTGAATTAGTGTGCCATTTTTGTTGAAACTGAGATTTGATTTATGGACACAAGTACATAATAATAAAAATTTCTTATATGCAAGTGTTGCTACTAAAAACAGAAGCCATTTATAATGATTTGTGTTTTTCATTCTTCTTCCAATTCATAATCCTTAAACCTACATCAGTATGTTAAAACATGTTTCGGTAGCATAAAGTACATGTTATTTAAAATTTAAAAATTAAAAACCAAATTGTTCTCAGATGACGACGGAAGCGGTGTCATGCTGCATGACCGATTTCTGGCTAGGTGAGGGTAATTAAGCATAGCTTCAGACCGTAAATCTTAAAAGCTGTGCTTCATCGTAAGCAAAAGTTGCGCGCATCGGTCTGGTATAAACCCCCAGGTTTACCAAACTACCATCCGGATATGCTATCTCAGCGACATACAATGTCTTTGACACTGAATACGGCCTCAGGCCTTCACTTTCTTTCCTTCTCTTATACAACTCGCTAAACTTCGTCTTCCTGACACCGAAATACTTCCTCTCATTCGTTTTTACCATCTTGAACTTCCTGTCCTTCAATGTCATCCTCTCAAAATGCTTTGAGAGATCTAATTCTGACATGGCTGACTCTGAGAGAAACGTAAAAATATTTTAGTTAATAATCCTCGATCAATACAATCGATCTAATTACTAGCAAAATGTCTAGACATTAGGTATATATCAAGGACGGTGATCAAATCAATTGATTATGAAAGAACAAATTGTGTTTGGTCAATATGTTGGAGTACGTGATTGTCTCTAAACAATTAGTTTGCATATAATTTGTATATAATAGTATCCCTAGATATTACTCATCGTATTGTATTTATATCTCTTGATGTAATTGAATAATTTGTGGTTTCATAATACATTCAAAACGTTAATAGTAGACACATGTCAATTACTTAAACACGAACACGAACCTATTCATTAACACGAATGACACGACAAGTGATCGACAAACAAAACCTTAAATTGAAACTACATTTGTAATCAAATTATTTTGCATATATGAAATTGTTTTTTATAGATAACTAATTAATTCTTGCCTCTAATAGACTAATAGTTTATCCATTAAATATATAACTTAAGTCAAAAGAAACGAACCTGTGAATTACGATGAACGAGCGATCGATTGCTACTACTAGGGTTAAAAGTTCAACTTTCAATAGAGACGTGTGAAACCTGAATATATATATATATATATATATATATATATATATATATATATATAGTGCATGGGGTGAACGACCTTTGAGATTTATACGGAAACTTTATGTTGTTATGACGGCTATGATAAATTAATAATAATAATAAAAATAATAATAGTAGTATATATTTGATTATTCAAACACCAATATCGAAAATTAAGGTATAGGTTCGGTATCATGACGGTATGGTATTTGAAGGGAGAAGTAAATAAAATATCGGTACCGAAACTATCGATATAGTAACCTTAAAAAGTGGGTACTAAAAGTATGAACCCGGTACGATATCGATACCATTTGTTCTTTTCTAGCTAAACTTATGTTATACACCAGGTTAGTTATCTGTGTTACATATGGATGGAAAATAAAGAAAACGTAATATGTAGGTGTATGTTATCTATTTTAATGAATAATGTCAATTTTATAAGAACGGGTAAATTTACATAATTAAGTATAATTAAAACATAATAGTTATTTGATTTTTTGTCAATAAGAATAAGAAAAAAAGATATAAATCGTTTGAATATTATACAATTTGTATATTGTGAATTATAAAAATGTCAACAATTAAATATAATTATGGTTTTATATTTGAAGAGAATACATATATATATATATATATATATATATATATATATATATATATATATATATATATATATAGAACTCCTTTTAAATAGAGAACTAGTAAGGAATTATTTTTATCTATTTTATAAAAATTATTTTATGATTTTTTTTCTTTCCTCCTTCTAATAAGATGATATTGTTCCTAAAAAAACCGTTGATGTAATGCGTATGTGCATTAATGTGTATTGTATATATAAAATAGTGTTTTATTGCATATAATACAACACAAATACATTATTTAAATACACATTATTGAATATATGCAAATACGACACTAATAATTGTATGCAAAACACATTATCGCATATATGTAATACAACACTAATACACATATGCACTATATCGATTTTTTTTAATTTTTGTATATAATATAACACTATTGCAAATATACAATACAAACAACTATATATATGCTATTCAACACTATTTCAAATATCAAAATGCACACTATTGCACATATCCATTATAAAAAAAGTCGGTGTATTGCATATATGCATTACTCGTTAATTTTTTTTATTTTTTTATTTTTTTGTGGTGAAGAATAACAAAATATAAGAAGGAAGAAAGAAAAAAATTTAAAAAATATTTTTTTTAATTAAATTAAAAATATTTCATTATTAGTTCTCTAGTTCTCTCCATAAAAAGGAGTTCTCTCATGATCCACTCCATATATATATATAGGTTTAAGTTCAAGAAAGAAATGAAATTAGTGCGAGAAATGCAAGAAATGAATATGAGCCACTAGTTTTATTTTAGATTTTAAAAGTTTAAATATAAATGAAAAAGATATAAATGCAACAATAAATGCACACTCTCTCTCCAATTAATACAACTAATATAACCATAATAAATCTCTCTCTAATCAATATATCTACATAATTTAACTAAAATAATTAAAAAAATAAAAACCCTAATTTATTTTTCATAAATAATAAAAAAAATGTCATACAAATGTGTCCGTTAAATATAAACAATAAATATAAACAACCTACACAAAGTTATATAACCTACATTTGTTTTGAGCAATAAAAACGTACAATATACAAAAAAGCATACAACTTACATATTAAATTCGACATCAACAATTATATAAATTACACAAATATGCACATATCCTACACGTGAGTAGGTTATATATTTTTCGTGTGTAGGTTATGTTTTCTTATTCTTAGAACAAGTGTGGGTTATATGTTATAGTGTAGGTTGTATATTTCACATTTAATGCAAACATATGTAAGATAAGTTTTTGTATTATTCATCACAATGTAATTACGTGTTGATTTATATTGATAAGTTGAGTTGGAAGAAATTGGTTTTAATTTTTTTTTAATGTCTGAATAAATTGTATTTGTGTAGGATAAAGTTTTCATGTGTATGTTATATGTTTTCGTGTCCTTGTGTATTTTATTGATGATGAATTTTGTGTGTATGTTATATGTTTTCTTATTCTCAGAACATGTGTAGGCTATATATTTTTGTGTATGTTGATTTTTTTTGTTGATATTTAATGCTAACACATGTAAAATAGTTTTTTATTTTATTTATCACAATGTAACTACGTGTTGATGGATATTTATATATTGAGTTGGAACAAATTTGGATAGAAAGTAATTTTAACGTATGAATAAATTGTACTTGTGTAGGATAAAAATTTGGATAGAATATAAATGAATTCTTAATATTTTTCAATTATAGTAATTTGATTAGTTATATTAATTTAATAGATATATAATTGACGAGAGAGATTCATTTATAGTTTCTTAATTATCTTGAAGCTTTTAAAACATAAAATAAAACTAGTGGCCCATATTCATTTCTTGCATTTCTCGCAGTAATTTCATTTCTCTCTTGAACCATCCCCTATATATATATATATATATATATATATATATATATATATATATATATATATATATATATATATATATATATATATATATATATATATATAGAGAGAGAGAGAGAGAGAGAGAGAGAGCAAGGTTAAAATAAGAAGTAAAATTATCCTAAAAAGTGTAAGAAGTGATTTTTAACCTTAAAAAAATAAAACACACCGAACAAAAAACACACCGAACTAACAAAATAAAACACACTAAACAAAAAAAACACTAACAATAACCACCATCAGATGATCACATCCAATGCCCGATATTACTTCTCACACTTCTTACAAATAACTCACTTCTTATTCTAACCCCACCCTATATATATATATGTGTGTGTGTGTGTGTGTGTGTGTGTGTGTGTGTGTGTGTGCTAGCTAAGTCAAAAGCGTACGCTAACACAATTACCATTTAAGTGGAGTTGACAAACATCTTCATATTGAAACATAAGGTCTTAGGTTCAGCCCCTGACCCTATATCCCCCGGAGGGGAGCTGTGAATATGAACGGTGGTATCAGTGTTAATTAACATATTTGGCAGCGAAATAATTCATTAGGATTGTAGTTAGAAAAAATCATCAAAGTGTAAAATCCCATTATTATACAAACATATATTTTATAGGGGTAAACCCTAATATACAAAACATAATTTCTTTATTCCGATAACAAACCACTTATTTAATAATAAAATCAAACCGAACAATGGTTCATCACGACCTAGGTAGTTTATGGAATTTAGCCTAGAATCATATAGTCTAAATCAAACAAAACAAATAATAATGAAAACATGGTGAAAATCTAAAGAACGAAAAATCAAGGATGATAAAACCCGTAAAACTTCAAACGTGAACGTGTAGTTCTTCACCGGCTGTCCTCTTGCCTTCAAAATCACCAAGAAACTCGAAAATATGCTCCAAGGTCTCTCAAATTCGGCTGGTGGCTTTTTGCTTATGTTCAAGTTTAAGTTTAAGATGTTTAAATACTCAAAACAAGGCCCAACTTGAAGCAAAAATGAAATAAAATCCACCCAGCAGCCCCTAGGCGCCGCGCGACGGGATATAGGGAACCCCTCTGCGCGGCACGGCGTGCTCCACCAAGGGAGCCGGTCAGACCGGCCCGGTCTGACCGGTTCTCTGTTCTGACCCTTCCTAACGCGTTCCGGATTAGGGTGTTCAGTATTCGAATCGGAATCGAATAGTTCGAAATTCGATTCGACTCGCATTTGAATTTGACGGTTCGAATTCGATTTTCAATCTTTCGAATTCGATTCGGTTCGAACTCGATTTAAGTAATCGAATTTCGAATCAAATACGAATTCAAATTATACAATTGTATTTTATTATATATATATACATACTTATGAAAATATAAACTGTATAAATCTTTTGTGTTATAGAGATTAAAAATAGAAAGTCATCATTTTGGTAAATAATTAATGTAATTGGACACTGATAACTTTAAATGATTTATTTATTTTATAGAATTCTATTTTTTGTTGTTATAGAACTCACATTTATAATGGTTTTGAAATTGAAATATATTTTTTAACTGAATTCGAATCGGTTCGAATTCGATTCGAACTTCATTTTCGAATCGAATTTCGAATTAGCTATTCTGAATCCGAATCGAATCGAATCGAATTTGTTGAATCTATTTTGAATTCAAATCGAATTCGAATCCATCTTCAAAATTTCAAAATTCGAATAATTCGATTCGAATACATTCGAATATTTGAAATTCGATTCGTTGAACACCCCTATTCCGGATCTCCGTTTCGGCTCGTTTTAGCTCGTTTTTCGCCCTTTTTAATCACGATCAAATCCCGGAACCTACGAAACATAAAATTGTTAGTAGTATATAAATCTTGACTAAAAACGAACAAAAACAATTAAAATATTAAATAAAATACACACGGGAAACATAAATATTTAGCATTATATCACCCATACTCAGTTTTTTATCCGGCTCAATGAACATACCCATTTGGCAATACTGGCAAAATTGCGAACGGGCCTCGGGGTGGTGTCAGGGCATAATTATTGATCCGATTCTTTCGTATGTGTATAAAATATTGTATGGAAGTCTCCAAGACCGATATTCTGATCCGATTAAGTGGTTCGACCCATACTCAGTTTTTTCTCTGGCTCGGTGAACATACCCCTTTGGCAGTACTGGCAAAATTTCGAGCGGGCACCGAGGTGGCGTCAAGGCATAATTATTGATCCGATTCCAAGACCGAATTTCTGATCCGATTCAGTGGTTTGACCCATACTCAGTTTTATCTCCGGCTCGGTGAACATACCCCTTTGGCAATACTGGCAAAATTTCGAATGTGATGCGGGGTGGCGTCAGGGCATAATTATTGATCCGATTCTTTCGTATGTGTGTAAAACATTGTATGGAAATCTCCAAGACCGAATTTCGGATCTGATTCAGTGGTTCGACCCATACTCAGTTTTTTATCCGGCTCGATGAACATACCCCACTGGCAATACTGACAAAATTTCGAACGGGCCCCAGGGTGGCGTCATGGCATAGTTATTGATCTGATTCTTCTGTATGTGTAAAATATTGTATGGAAGTCTCCAAGACCGAATTTCTAACCCGATTCACTGGTTCGACTCATACTCAGTTTTTTCTCCGGCTCGGTGAACATACCCCTTAGGCAGTACAGGAAAATTTTTGAACGGGCCCCGGGGTGGCGTCAGGTCATAATTATTGATCCGATTCTTTCGTATGTGTATAAAATGTTGTATGTAAGTCACCAAGACCGAATATCTGATCTGATTCAGTGGTTCGACCCATACTCAGTTTTTTCTCCAGCTCGATGAACAAACCCCTTTGGCAATACTGGCAAAATTTCGAACGGGCATCGGGGTGGCGCTAGGGCATAATTATTGATCTGATTCTTTTGTATGTGTATAAAATATTGTATGGAAGTCCCCAAGACCGAATTTCTGATTCGATTCAGTGGTTCGACCCATACTCAGTTTTTTCTCTGGCTCGATGAATCTTTGGCAGTACTGGCAAAATTTTGAACGGGCCGCGGGTGTGACATCTGCCCTGATCCGACCCGACCCAGGTACCCGTTTCTCTGACCCGATCTCTTTCTTTTATTATTTAATATTTATACTTATATTTTACTTTTAATAATAATATATATTTTCCTTCCCGCCTCTTTCTCTCTTTCTTTCCGCCGTCCCGTCCCTCTCCTCTCTTTCCGCCTTCTTTTCCCTCTTGTCGCCGTCCCGCCCTTACGCCTTGTTTCCCTCTTTTTCTTCTAACTCTTTGCTTGTCCTTTGTTCCTTCCCGCCTAAGGTTGTCTGCGCAGCTCCACGCGCCAGACCCCTTACAAGGAATCCTGCGTGAAGACCACCTGTTTCAGCGATACGCGAGACGAACTCTTCTCGCAGCGCGCTAAGAACGGTAGTTCTTCCCGCGACGCGCTAAGGATTTGTAGTTCTTCTCGCAGCGCGCTAAGAATCGTAGTTCATCCCTCGACGCGCGAAGAATTATAGTTCTTCCCGCGGCGCGCTAGGAATTTTAGTTCCTCCCGCGGCGCGCTAAGAAATGTGATTCTTCCCGCGGCGCGCTTAGAAATGTAGTTCTTTCCGCGACACGTTAAGGTTAGTTCTGTCTGCCTTCGCGCTCGCGCTCTCTTGACCTTCTGTGTCTGCCTTCGCGCCTTAGCCTTCTCGCGCTAAACCCCTTTTGAGTTTTCTTCTGTTTAATCTAGCCGTTGCTTTTGAGTTGTCTTATCTTTTGAGCTGTTGACCTAATCTGCTTTATGTCTAAAAAGTTACTTTCGGCGCAGCATGCGCACCAACCCCATTGGTTGACAGATAAAGTGACTGACATAATCTTTTGAGAATCTGCTTTTTCCATGCTTGACCAGTAACTTTATCTGTCCTCTCCCATGCCTTTTTCTGAATCCTGTCAGCCTTTTTCTCTTTTTCCCTGCTACCATATCTTTTGATATCTTTACTTTTCAGAACTTTTTACTGTTGATATCTTTTCTTTTACTTTTGGAGATCTTTTCTAGGGTTTGTGTCCCCTAGGGTTTGCCTATATATAGTATTATTTTTCTTAACACTACACACACAAACACTTACTCTCTCCTGTTTTCCTTGCTCTCTGCCGCCTCCCTCTCTGCCTCCGTCTTCCCCTCCGTTCTGCCCTGCTTTTCCGGTAATGTATATATGTTATATATATAATAATTTACTTATTAATTATGCTAACTTATAATCAAGACTTAAAACCGATCGTTAAAACAATAATCTTTACTTATAGGTTAACTTGCTTGTTTGGTTCTTGCTTTATCTATCATCGCATCTTTATCAAGTGAGTAATCTCGTACCTAATCCCTTTTTGCTTTTAATGTTTTGGGATGTTCATGTGTTCATACAAACTTAGAGTCTTAAACTTGTTTATGAGCTTTTGTCGCGCAGTATCCCATGTGTTGAGGACGTTTACTTGGCTGTTTATTTGTATGTGTGTATCATTAACCGCTTTGTTCGGCCTATTCCGCAGTTTTCATGGATCCATTAGATGAACACGGGAGACCTATCGTTTACGGTTTTCTTTGTTTACACTTGCACAGATGTTTTCTCGTTTTTGTGCTCAATTGGGAGCACGGATTGAACTATGAACTATGAGCTATGATCTATCTAGGCTTGATCACAATCTGATTGCACCCTTGTTAAACACCAGACATACACGTGTTGCGCGCAGATTTATTGTTATCTATGTATTGTATTAAACTTGATTTCTCACCAACACGCAAGTGTTTGACGTTTATTTTAACACATGTTCAGGTTTGCAGTAGCCGTTTTGGAGCTTGTGGACACATAGGACGTTTTTACTTTTGGACCTAGATTAAAATGTATCAAGACAAGTTATTGCTGTTCGAATATTTTGATTTATAATATATTGATTTATGTTGAATTATATTATGTGTTTGCTTTGTGCGTGCGCGAATGAATGTATTTATTAAATATTGACACCCAATAGTGTCACGAGTAATGAAACAATATGTGGCGCCCCGATGTATAATCCGCCTTTGGTCGGGGTGTTACAGATTGGTATCAGAGCTCGTTGACTTTAGGATAGGTGGTTAGACGTAACGGCCAAGAATACCTAAGAGTCACTTCTCGCGCATGAGAGAAATCTCATGTTTGCGCGCTTATTGTTAATTACTCGTTATTTATGAATATGCTCGCGCTTGCGCAGTATATGATTTTATGTTTTATTCCGCGATATTTCGATTTTTGTGAATTTCGATTTTTATTGATTTTACTTACATATTCGTTTGTTGGGATTGAAAATCCGAAAAGTCATGGTGATACATGAATAGTTGATTTTCAATTTCCATTTACGATTATGTTCTGAGGTTGGAGATTTGAAAAGTCATGGTGATACATGAATTGTCAACCTCCAATACTCATTTTCTTGTATGTTTTATGTTGAAGATTGAAAAGTCATGGTGATACATGAACCGTCAATCTCCAATACTCGTTTGCTCGTATATTTTAAATTGGGAATTCGGAAAGTCATGGTGATACATGAATTGTCGATTATTGATTCGAATTTGTTACCTTTATTAAGTCTGCATTTAGGGTCATTTATTTTACTTTAACTTTTGACTGTAACTGACTCCGTGAAACCAAGCTTTATAAGATTAAAACTTTGCGCTAAAACCAAGATATTAACTAAAATTAAAATTTTTATAGAATGCCTCCGCTATCTCGCCGATTTCAGAGAAGAGAAGCCTCGCGCATGCGTAGACAGCAACGTTCCCAGGAAATGGCCGCCGCGATAGCCCAAGCCTTGAGCCAAAACAACACCTCGAGTTATAACATTAAATCCTTTAACGCGGGTAACCCTCCAAAGTTCACAGGTCTTGAAGGAGCCACCGTGATGCTCCAGTGGCTTGAGAAAATCGAAAACACTTTCCTCCACACCCAATGCCCCTCAGACAGACGAACCCTATATGCTTCCAGTGTCCTGGAATCCAGAGCGCTTACATGGTGGAATGGAGTACCTCATACGCGTGGCGCAGAGGCTGCTTCTAGCATGACATGGGAGGAATTCAAGGAAATTCTTACGCGAGAATTCTGCCCTCCCAACGAAGTTCCTGGAGGAGGAATTTTGGAATCTTAAGCAATACAGCGGTGAAGCGCGCGAGTACGCGACGCGCTTCCATGAACTAAGCCTGCTTGTCCCTCACCTTGTTACCCCTTCCCGCCGAGCCATAGAGAAATTCCTTGGGGGTCTCCCCATGGAAATTCAAGATTCTGTATGGGCCAGAAACCCAGTAACCCTCTCTGACGCCATTGAGTTGGCCGCTGTGCTCAGCGACAACCATGTCAGAGCAGGAACCCTGTTCCTGCGGGGAGCTGAAAAGACCAAACTCACCAAGACTGCCCCTGAACCAACAGAAACCAAATCAGAACCCTCAAACCGTAACAACCTCAAGCGCAGGCGCAAGGCCTATGCGCTTACCAACCCGCCCATTGTCCAGCAACCCATCTACCAACCTCCAGTTTACACGCCTAACCCTCTGTCAGCCTACCCAACACCTCCTGTAGTCCATAACTATGCCTTAACCAATCCCGCACTCCCTGCCCCGCCACCTAAGAAACCTTACACAGGAAATCAACCCTTTTGCCCAACCTGTAGACTTCACCACCCAACCCAAACCCCGTGTCGACAATGTAACCGATGTGGCCGCGTTGGTCACTCTGCCGAATACTGTAGAGTCCCTCTCGCCAACACAACTGCGCCAACACCACCAGTCTACCCGCAGAACCCACAACCAACCTACCAAAACCCACGACCCAGGTCGTGCTATAACTGCGGTGATCCCAGTCATTTCCGGAACGCGTGCCCAAGGCTACAAGTTCAGATTACGCAAGCGAATCCGGTGAACCAGATTTCGAACCAAGTGACGCGTGGACGAGCTTTTAACATAACCGCGCACCAAGCGCAAGCGAATAATGACGTAGTTAATGGTACATTTTTGCTTAACGGATTTTATGCTTCTATACTTTTTGATACTGGCGCCGATCGAAGTTTTATCTCTCGCGCCTTCGAGCAGAAGCTTGCGCGACCGCGCAACGATTTAAAAGAAAATTTTTCAGTTGAATTGGCTAACGGTGAAACTGTTTTAATTAACTCGGTGATAAAAGATTGCACGCTTAACCTTAACGAAAACGATTTTCTGATTGACCTCATCCCCATGCCTCTTGGAAGCTTTGATGTTATCATTGGTATGGACTGGCTCTCGAAGAATCGCGCCGAAGTTATTTGCGCCAAGAAATTGATTCGCATACCTCGAGAAAATGGTGATCTTCATATCTACGGCGAAAAACCCTCCCGCGGTCTTAAACTTATGTCTTGCGCCGAAGCCCGAAGGCTCATGCGGAAAAGGTGTATTGTATTCTTAGCCCATGTGGTTAAACCTGCTGAAGAAAAGAAGAAGCTTCGCGATATCCCCGTTGTGCGTGATTTCCCTGAAGTTTTTCCTGATGATCTTCCTGGTATCCCTCCCGCTCGTGAAGTCGAGTTCCGTATTGATCTTGTCCCTGGTGCTTCCCCCGTAGCTAAATCTCCTTATCGTCTTGCACCCGCTGAGATGCAAGAATTGGCAAGCCAACTTCAAGAGTTGACCGCTAAAGGATTCATTCGCCCTAGCTCTTCGCCCTGGGGTGCTCCGGTGTTGTTCGTTAAAAAGAAAGATGGATCGTTTCGCATGTGTATTGATTACCGCGAGTTGAACAAACTCACCATTAAAAACCGGTATCCTTTACCGCGTATTGACGACCTCTTTGATCAACTCCAAGGTGCCTCTTGTTTCTCGAAGATTGATCTCCGCTCTGGCTATCACCAGTTGCGCATCCGCGATGAAGATGTTCCGAAGACTGCTTTTCGAACTCGTTATGGCCATTTTGAATTCTTGGTCATGTCCTTCGGTCTAACCAACGCACCCGCCGTTTTCATGGATCTAATGAATCGGGTGTGTAGGCCTTTCTTGGATAAATTCGTGATCGTGTTTATCGATGATGTTCTGGTGTATTCTAAGACCAAGGCCGAGCATGAGCAACATCTCCGATTGGTATTGCAAAAGCTTAGAGCTGAGCAACTCTATGCTAAGCTTTCCAAGTGTGAATTCTGGTCTGATGAAGTACAGTTTCTTGGTCATGTTGTTAACAAGATGGGTATTCATGTCGACCCATCCAAGATTGAAGCAATCAAGAACTGGATTACGCCATCCTCTCCTTCTGAGATCCGTTCCTTTCTGGGCTTAGCTGGTTATTACCGGCGCTTCATTTCGAACTTCTCGAAGATCGCTTTGCCTTTAACAGCTCTAACGCACAAAGGTAAACCATATATTTGGGGCTCGAAGCAAGAAGAAGCCTTTCTAACGCTCAAGCGTTTGTTGTGTGAAGCTCCTGTTCTTGCGCTACCTGAGGGTAATGATGATTTTGTCGTGTATTGCGATGCATCCAACCAAGGTCTCGGTTGTGTTCTTATGCAACGAGGCAAGGTTATCGCTTACGCATCAAGGCAACTCAAGGTTCATGAAAAGAATTATACAACTCACGACCTCGAACTAGGTGCAGTTGTTTTTGCCTTGAAGATCTGGAGACACTACCTTTATGGTACTAAGTGTATCCTCTACACTGACCATAAAAGCCTTCAGCATATCTTTGATCAAAAGGAACTTAACATGAGGCAACGCCGATGGAACGAACTCATCAGCGATTACGATTGTGAGATCCGGTATCATCCTGGTAAGGCTAATGTGGTAGCCGATGCGCTCAGCCGAAAACCCTGCCAGCTTAACTGTATTTTGCCGCGCACGCATCTTCACTTTGCGCCGATTCAAAGCAACCTTGAATCGCGTATTCGTGACGCGCAGCGCGCATCCATCAGTAATGGTAACCTTCGCGCCGAGTTAGCGTGTGGCGCGGAAGCGCTCTTTGTCCCTAATCTGAGTGGAATTCTCTGCTATCTCAATCGCATCTGGATTCCCTTTGATGAGAATCTTCGCGCTGATATCCTGAGTGAAGCGCACAAATCTCGGTATTCTATTCATCCTGGCGCTGATAAGATGTACAAGGATCTGCGCATTACTTATTGGTGGCCCGGTATGAAGAAGGATATTGCTGTGTTCGTAGCTAAATGTCTGACTTGTTCTAAAGTGAAAGCTGAACACCAACGCCCATCTGGTTTGCTCGAACAACCAGAAATTCCTACGTGGAAATGGGAATGTGTAGCGATGGACTTTATTACCAAGTTACCTTTGACAGCAAGCAAACATGATAGCATTTGGGTAATAGTGGATCGTTTGACTAAGTCTGCTCACTTTCTGCCCATTCGTGAAAACTACCGTGTTGAGCAACTCGCGCAGCTTTATGTCAAGGAAATTGTCTGCCGCCATGGTACTCCTTTGAGCATCATATCCGATCGCGATGGCCGTTTTATATCTCGCTTTTGGAAATCTCTCCAATCTGCGCTAGGAACTCGCTTGGACATGAGTACGGCATATCATCCTCAGACTGACGGACAGTCTGAGCGAACTATTCAAACTCTTGAGGATATGCTCCGATCTTGTGTTCTTGATTTTGGAGGTAATTGGGATTCGCACCTGCCTTTGATCGAGTTCTCTTATAATAACAGCTATCATTCCAGTATCGGTATGGCCCCATTTGAAGCACTTTACGGTCGTAAGTGCCGCTCCCCGATTTGTTGGAACGAAGTGGGAGAAGCTCAAATCACAGGACCCGAACTTGTTCAAGAGACAACCGATAAAATCGCCAAGATCCGTGATCATCTGCTGACTGCCAGAAGCCGACAGAAGAGTTACGCAGATCGTAGGCGGAAGCCTCTCAAATTTCAAGTTGGTGATCTTGTTCTCCTCAAAGTGTCGCCTTGGAAAGGTGTTGTCCGCTTTGGGAAGAAAGGTAAGCTTGCTCCTCGATATGTTGGACCATTCAAGATTCTCGCGCGTGTGGGAAAAGTTGCCTACAGACTTGACCTGCCGCCCGCGCTCAGTAATGTGCATCCAACGTTCCATGTATCCAATCTCAAGAAGTGTTTAGCCGACGAGAACCTTCACATTCCACTTGATGAAGTTCAAGTTGATGAAACTATGCATTTCGTTGAGAAGCCTGTTGAGATTATGGATCGCGAGGTAAAGCAAACCAAGCGCAGTCGTATCCCTATCGTGAAAGTTCGCTGGGAGTCCAAGCGCGGAGCCGAGTTTACATGGGAAAGGGAAGATCAAATGAAGATCAAGTACCCGCACCTGTTCTCTGCGCAACCTACTTCGAGATAAATTTCGGGACGAAATTTCTTAAAGTAGGGGAGACTGTGACATCTGCCCTGATCCGACCCGACCCAGGTACCCGTTTCTCTGACCCGATCTCTTTCTTTTATTATTTAATATTTATACTTATATTTTACTTTTAATAATAATATATATTTTCCTTCCCGCCTCTTTCTCTCTTTCTTTCCGCCGTCCCGTCCCTCTCCTCTCTTTCCGCCTTCTTTTCCCTCTTGTCGCCGTCCCGCCCTTACGCCTTGTTTCCCTCTTTTTCTTCTAACTCTTTGCTTGTCCTTTGTTCCTTCCCGCCTAAGGTTGTCTGCGCAGCTCCACGCGCCAGACCCCTTACAAGGAATCCTGCGTGAAGACCACCTGTTTCAGCGATACGCGAGACGAACTCTTCTCGCAGCGCGCTAAGAATTGTAATTCTTCTCGCAGCGCGCTAAGAACGGTAGTTCTTCCCGCGACGCGCTAAGGATTTGTAGTTCTTCTCGCAGCGCGCTAAGAATCGTAGTTCATCCCTCGACGCGCGAAGAATTATAGTTCTTCCCGCGGCGCGCTAGGAATTTTAGTTCCTCCCGCGGCGCGCTAAGAAATGTGATTCTTCCCGCGGCGCGCTTAGAAATGTAGTTCTTTCCGCGACACGTTAAGGTTAGTTCTGTCTGCCTTCGCGCTCGCGCTCTCTTGACCTTCTGTGTCTGCCTTCGCGCCTTAGCCTTCTCGCGCTAAACCCCTTTTGAGTTTTCTTCTGTTTAATCTAGCCGTTGCTTTTGAGTTGTCTTATCTTTTGAGCTGTTGACCTAATCTGCTTTATGTCTAAAAAGTTACTTTCGGCGCAGCATGCGCACCAACCCCATTGGTTGACAGATAAAGTGACTGACATAATCTTTTGAGAATCTGCTTTTTCCATGCTTGACCAGTAACTTTATCTGTCCTCTCCCATGCCTTTTTCTGAATCCTGTCAGCCTTTTTCTCTTTTTCCCTGCTACCATATCTTTTGATATCTTTACTTTTCAGAACTTTTTACTGTTGATATCTTTTCTTTTACTTTTGGAGATCTTTTCTAGGGTTTGTGTCCCCTAGGGTTTGCCTATATATAGTATTATTTTTCTTAACACTACACACACAAACACTTACTCTCTCCTGTTTTCCTTGCTCTCTGCCGCCTCCCTCTCTGCCTCCGTCTTCCCCTCCGTTCTGCCCTGCTTTTCCGGTAATGTATATATGTTATATATATAATAATTTACTTATTAATTATGCTAACTTATAATCAAGACTTAAAACCGATCGTTAAAACAATAATCTTTACTTATAGGTTAACTTGCTTGTTTGGTTCTTGCTTTATCTATCATCGCATCTTTATCAAGTGAGTAATCTCGTACCTAATCCCTTTTTGCTTTTAATGTTTTGGGATGTTCATGTGTTCATACAAACTTAGAGTCTTAAACTTGTTTATGAGCTTTAGTCGCGCAGTATCCCATGTGTTGAGGACGTTTACTTGGCTGTTTATTTGTATGTGTGTATCATTAACCGCTTTGTTCGGCCTATTCCGCAGTTTTCATGGATCCATTAGATGAACACGGGAGACCTATCGTTTACGGTTTTCTTTGTTTACACTTGCACAGATGTTTTCTCGTTTTTGTGCTCAATTGGGAGCACGGATTGAACTATGAACTATGAGCTATGATCTATCTAGGCTTGATCACAATCTGATTGCACCCTTGTTAAACACCAGACATACACGTGTTGCGCGCAGATTTATTGTTATCTATGTATTGTATTAAACTTGATTTCTCACCAACACGCAAGTGTTTGACGTTTATTTTAACACATGTTCAGGTTTGCAGTAGCCGTTTTGGAGCTTGTGGACACATAGGACGTTTTTACTTTTGGACCTAGATTAAAATGTATCAAGACAAGTTATTGCTGTTCGAATATTTTGATTTATAATATATTGATTTATGTTGAATTATATTATGTGTTTGCTTTGTGCGTGCGCGAATGAATGTATTTATTAAATATTGACACCCAATAGTGTCACGAGTAATGAAACAATATGTGGCGCCCCGATGTATAATCCGCCTTTGGTCGGGGTGTTACAGCGGGGTGGTGTTAGGGCATAATTATTGATCTGATTATTTCATATGTGTATAAAATATCGTATGGAAGTCTCCAACAACGAATTTCTGATTCGATTCAGTGGTTCGACCCATACTCAGTTTTTTCTCCGACTCGGTGAACATACCCCTTTGGCAATACTGGAAAAATTTCGAACGGGTCTCGGCGTGGCGTCAGGGCATAATTATTGGTTCGATTCTTTTGTATGTGTATAAAATATTGTATGGAAGTCTCAAAGACCGAATTTCTGATCCGATTCATGGTTCTACCCATACTCAGTTTTTTCTCCGGCTCGGTGAACATACTCGTTTGGCGATACTGGAAAAATTTCGAACGGGCCTTGGGGTGGCGTCAGGGCATAATTATTGATCCGATTCTTTCGTATGTGTATAAAATATTGTATGGAAGTCTCCAAGACCAAATTTCTAATTCGATTTAGTGGTTCGACCCATACTCAGTTTTTTCTCTGGCTCGATGAACATACCTCTTTGGCAGTACTGGCAAAATTTTGAACGGGTCGCGGGGTGGCGTTAGGGCATAATTATTGATCTGATTCTTTCATATGTGTATAAAATATCGAATGGAAGTCTCCAACAACGAATTTCTGATTCGATTCAGTGGTTCGACCCATACTCAGTTTTTTCTCCGGCTCGGTGTACCCCTTTGGCAATACTGGAAAAATTTCGAACGGGTCTCGGCGTGGCGTCAGGGCATAATTATTGGTTCGATTATTTTGTATGTGTATAAAATATCGTATGGAAGTCTCCAAGACCGAATTTCTGATCCGATTCATGGTTCTACTCATACTCAGTTTTTTCTCCGGCTCGGTGAACATACCCCTTTGGCAATACTGGAAAAATTTCGAACGGACCTTGGGGTGGCGTCAGGGCATAATTATTTATCCGATTCTTTCGTATGTGTATAAAATATTGTATGGAAGTCTCCAAGACCGAATTTCTGATCCGATTCAGTGGTTCGACCCATACTCAGTTTTTTCTCCGGCTCGGTGAACATACCCCTTTGGCAGTACTGTCAAAATTTCGAATGGGCCACGGGGTGGCGTCAGGGCATAATTATTAATCCGATTCTTTCGTATGTATATAAATATTGTATGAAAGTCTCCTATTCGATTCAATGGTTCGACCCATACTCAGTTTTTTCATAAGTTACTGAGATTGTAGACATAATCTTCAAGGAACTTATCAGGGGACTCTAGTGTTTTTGGGATGTTAGGGGTGATGATGTGGTTGTTTAGACTCACATTTGTAGGAACCCATTTCATTGTTCCACCATTTTTGTCATCTATAACCTGTGTTTAATTGCATGAATGCTTGAAAACTAGCTTCGTTTTTTTTGAACGGCTAAACTTCTATTAAAAAACCAGTCTAGTAAGAAACTAGACAGAACGAGACACTATTACAAACTGAATCAGGAAAACGACCTTCATACGAATAAAAATAAAATAAAAAAACAAGACTAGCTTCAAACTATTAACTTCAAGACAGCGAACCAAACATAGTTAGTTACCCGCAAGCTAGAAAACCAAGGATGTTTAAGCAAAGATTGAGGCAGCTTGTCATGCATGACACGAGGATTAATAGTGTTCTTGAAACCGATAATCGCTATGATTTAGAGATTGAAATTTGGTTGGTGGAACAAATGTGATGCTGGACTCAACGATTGTTCTTCGCCGCTTGCTATCATATCGGCATCTTGACTAAGGCTTCTAGTCTTGGTGGTTTGAACTGGTTTTAGAGATGATTTTCTCCATTTCAACCCTGACTCCATTGATGGATAAGTAATATAAGTTGTAAGCTAATATATATGAGATAGAATTACAGAAATTGTCCTTTATGTATGCGCCAAATTTCAGTGGCCGTCCTTTATCTTTAAAAGTAACATAAATTGTATTTTACTTTTCGAAATGTAACACTGTTTGTCCTTTTGGCCTAACCCAGTTAGTTTTTCCCGTTAAGTTAGGTCATGTGCATTGCACATGAGGGAAAATTCGTCAATTTACCTATTTAATTATATATAAACATTTTAAAAACAAAAAAACAAATTTAATAACTTTAAATATATATATATAACTTAACCCACCCAAACCCCCCCCCCCCCCCCTCTTCTTCTTCCTCCCTTCCAGCCACACCAAGGTCTCTTTCCGGGGAGCCACCGTCGCCGCCGACAAAGAAAACCACCATTCCCGTTAACCCCGACCACCACCGTATCTTTGCAACTGACACAACCACCGTTTGATTAACCCTCCTGTTTATCGTCTCTATCACCACTACACCCAACCACCTTCGCTGTATCATAATTTCACCATCATTCACCCCTACACCGGAAACCCCAAAACCTGCCGGAAGTAGATCTGCATCTCTCTTACTAAAAAAGCCCCAGATTGAAACCCTAGCTATCCGCAACACTCTAGATTTGGATAATATCTTTCAAAAATAGCCACAAATCAAAACCCTAGACATCAGCTGCCGCTAGATCTGCTATGTCTGATCCCTACAATCTGCTAGCCACCTTCGTTTGAATCGGAATACCGTCGCCAGAATACTGTTGCAGGTAATAGTGGTTGAGTCGGAATACTTGTAACATGCTAGCTTCATTCTTTTGAGTCCTGTAATATGCTATGTATGACCTCGACAATGTTTAAGTTAGAATACCGTGGCAGGTTGTTGTGGTTGTGTTGAGGACAATGGTGGTGGAAGGGAGTGTTTGTGGGTGTGGGTGGTGGTGGATTGTGATGGTGGTTTCTGGTGGGAGTGGGGATGGTCTTCGTTGTCGAAGAAGACGACGGCTCACCGGAAAGAGACCTTGGTGTGGCAGGAAGGGAGGAAGAAGAAGAGGGGGGGGGGTTAAGTTATATATATATATATTTAAAGTTATTAAATTTGTTTTTTTGTTTCTAAAATGTTTATATATAATTAAATAGGTAAATTGACGAATTTGCCCTCATGTGCAACGCACATGACCTAACTTAACGGGAAAAACTAACTGGTTTAGGCCAAAAGGACAAACGGTGTTACATTTCGAAACGTAAAGTACAATTTATGTTACTTTTAAAGATAAAGGACAACCACTGAAATTTAACGCAAACATAAAGGACAATTTCTGTTATTCTGTCTATATATGATCAGATGCAAGTTGGTTTGTTTATATAGTGTACATTTGAGTAATAACAATGGTAATATTAAATAATAAAAAGGAGGCACGGATATAATAAAGAAAAAAGACAAGTTTGTACCGGGTTGAAAGTTGACAATGGTCTATTTTATACAACCTTCTAAATTGTTATATTCAAATATTCATATTTTATTTTATTAATGTTGTTTTCTTATACATGTATTACATACAAAAAAAGGTTTGTGGGCCAAGTAATTTAATGTTTCAACCCTTTGCCCACCCGTCAGCCAACACATGACCATAACCACCTTGACTATACCAGTATATTCCCTCAGGGGCGAAGTATAATGAGGGCCAGGCCCCCCTGTTTTTTCGCGCGTTAGTGTAAATTTAGCCGTTTTCGTCCGAAATATTTTATGCGTAGTGTAAATTTGTCTGTTTTCGACCAAAAATTTAAGCCCGGCCCCCCTTCGTTTATGAAATTTTTTATACATTTTGAGTTCGCCCCCCCACACCAGCGTTCACGTCCAAGCTTCGCCACTGTATTCCCTTGACCTGATACTCAAATGAACAAGAACAGATGCTTTTTAAGCAGAATTGTATTTAAGGTAAATATTATATCGTATTAGAATAACCTTTTGATTAAGTTTTAAGTGTTTATTATAGAAAAATTAACTATAAAATGTGAGGTGCTGTTACATATCCTGTCATATCTTATTTTTTAATACCATTCTTCTACACTCTTTTATGTGTCTAACTCTGTGTGTGTGGGATTTGCGGTGAATGGTTAAACAAACAAACAACGATATTATTGGATAACTTGGTGTCCGAGTACAGTAGATACACATACAGTTTTTGGTGATGGTTAACGGTGATGTTTTCAAGTCTTGCAACGGTTATGCTAGGAGTTCGTTATTTAACCGCTTCAACCACCAAACACTTATACTAAAATACGATTACAGATATAATAATAGGAATAATAACGTTATAATGCAAAGTTTAATATCATTCATTCAATAATTTCAGTTTAGGTAAATGTAGCCTTAGAGATGCCCTCCTCAACGAGTCCCTTCGAATAAACAGCTTCTTTGATGAGTTTTAGCGATGCTTCAATATCATCTAACAATTTATGAGGATCCGGGATCGTGTTTTCATCAACAGAGAGGACTATTGTCATCTTGTTCACATAGCTTTGGAAATTAATCATCATGCCCTTTATCACATGAAGAAAAGAGTAGAGTGTTAGCTCCTTGTGGATACAAATAATTAAACATATATATATGCTACATACATGTGAGTGGCCATAACAACTAGGAGCAATGAATTCCATGTCATGACCATAAAATTCAATTTCTTCTTGAGGCCCAACCATGTTTGAGAAGATCAAGGTTGTATGAAAGAAGGTCGTGCTTGTAATTGTGTTTAATGCCTATAAAAATATAGCCGACAATAGCTTCTGTTAGTAGTACGTACAAGAGATGCCACAAGTGACAAGCTTATGCCGAATATGATTTTATTTATATAGATTAATCACCTTGATGCCGAACAACTTAACAACTAAAGCAGTTATCGAAAAGGAAACTAATGCCTCGAGGGAGTGCTTTTTCCGATCTATGGTTGCCTTAGCTTCTCTAACATAGTCTAGCGGATCATCCCTTATACCAACGGTGAATGGAAATATCACATAACCAAACCAATTCCCCCATTTTGCTTCACTATTCTTCTCCATCATATCTGCCAATTCCTGTAATATATATGTAATTGACATATCAATCAAACTTTAATCCAGAATGTTTGGTTATGTTTTTTTTCTTGTCATTGAGACTCACCTGAATGCCTGAAGATGGTCTTACGTTGACTACAAGCATTGACCGTAACTGTATCTTCTTCTTCGGCAGGTTGTTTTTCTTCTCCGTTGCACCTTTGCTATTTTTTCCCTCGCCTTACAAATTTGTACAACACAATAAGACTTGCACAAAATCAGACATAAGAAAAAGTTGGAAGTAGCAATTGAGAACCGAAATGTTTAAAATGATTTGATAAATGCTTGGAACCATAAATAATTGCTTTTATAACTTACCATATCTACAGTTGAGGTATTGTGATAATCCAGCTTGGGTCACACCTATTGCGACGTCGTTTATCGTCTGTACATGATATTAAGGGTTAATTACATATATATTACGTCCTTTAATAAGCACGTTTAGTGTCTCTAAAAATTATACGTTGGCACACTTTATCCGTTTAGCGTTAACATTTCTTCGGTTAAAATGAGTGAAATAAGCAAACTACCCCATCCCTTTTTTATAAAAAAACAAAAAAGAATCTAAGTGCATGGACTAGATGAACCTGATGATGTTGGAGATCAGTAAATATCAGGTTAAAATGAAGAATCTAACTATCAAAGTGCATCCAAAAATCTAAACTGAATACCACAAATTTAAACCTAGATCATTGAAACTTGAATAAATAACCCCAAATCGAGTGAAACTGATGCAGCGGTAAAACGAAAACGAAGATCGAATCACGTTGATTCAGTGAATACCCGTGATGAACTTCCAAAACCCCCAAATCCACCCAAAGGTCAAGGGAAAATGAAGAGAAAAATAATTATTAATAAAATTCAAGTCTGATCTTTCACATTACATATACTGAATATAAATAGATGTTCTAATACGGATTGGGCCTAAAAAAGGCCATGGGCTAAACACAAACCCAAAAATAAAAACATAAAAACTGCTGAAAAAACATAAAAAGACTCATAACTTTATTTAGAAGACGTTTTTGGGCTTCGGACAGAGGCCAAACCGCCGTAGGGGTAATGGGCCTGAAACACAAAAACCAACACTGGTATTTACTTTTTAAAAAAGATTTTATAAAGTAACCGTGATAAAAAGAACGTACATACAAAAAAATTGGAAAGTAAACAAATTATGAAAATTACATATTTTTTCTTTAATCCCTCAATAGGTGGAGCGCTAGGGGCTCGTGGCCAGCTCGAGCTATCTTTAACCGACGGGGGCCGCGTATAAAAGAATAAAATTGTAGTACTAAAATGATCATTTTTTTAAGGAAAGGTAAAGAACGTAAAATGTGAATATATATAAACCTCAACGTTCGATTTAATTGAAGTTAAAGATACATGTATGAAATTCACCCCAAAATAAATGACATATTTTGTTATTTCATACAAACATATCTTTTTTAAATCGCTCACCGTATTCATGGCATTCTTGATGAGCTTCATATCGTCTAGGCTAACTGTCCGGTAAACGATTTTCTTCGGCTTAAGCTCAACTCCTGCCGGAGCCTTTATAGGTGTTTCGGTATCCTTCAAAAACAATCCCGTCGCCATAATATATCCAACGTCTACCAACGTATTCCAAACCAACCAGAAAACCATGCAAACTGCCATGAAGCACCGCTTCCACCACGGTCCTCCACGGCTGGGTCTTAAGGACGAAAACCAACCCGAATCCGAATCTTTTTTCTTTGGGATGGAGGAAACTAAGTCAGGATTGTCGATCTGGCGAGTGCAAGCGAGTAGCAAGGACATAAGGGAGGTGCCGTCGCCAAGGGAATGGTGGATTCGGAATATCCCCATCGCCTCTGCGTCCGAGGTTTTGAGGTTGAGAAGGTGGAGATCCCACATGGGCTTTGAAGATTCAATGGATGTTTTACTAAGATTGTAGGCATAATCTTCCAGGAACTTGTTAGGAGAGTCTAAGGTTTGTGGGATGTTAGGGATGATAATGTGATTGTTTAAATTCACAGTTGTAGGAACCCATTTCATTATTCCACCATTCTTCTCATCTACAACCTGCAGGGGCGGATCTATATAATCATATACGGGTTCACGGGAACTCACTGAGTTTCGAAATTTATATAGAATATAGGTATAATTTATGAGAGTGAACCCATATATATTTTGAGAGTGAACCCATATACAATCTGAAACTCTGGTCTGATGGTAATACTCCTCTTTTTAATCCAGCCTACCCTCCTGTCCACCCGGGTTTGATTCTCATCCTCAGCGCTTTACAATTTTTTATTTCCAGTTTTTTTCTTTTTTTATTCAGCAAGTAAGGTAAGTTTTGATGTTTTGCTTCAATTATTCTTTTTTGTTTACTAAAATTACAATTAGAAAGAATGATTATGTTGAAGTTTGTTAAATGATTATGTTGAAGATTGTTAATTGAATTAGAAAATTAGTGATGTTTACATTTGATTTTTAGGCATTATGTATGTTATCCTTTCTATGACAATGTTTGTTTTTTGTTAATTTATCGTATTTATGATATGTAATGAACCTTACGGCCTTACCCGACCTGAACCGTTGAACCGACCTAAACCTTCAAATCGACCCGAACTTTTATGGCCGGTCGTATAAAATTATAGCATTTAAAAACAGTGAACCAATTGGAAAAAAATCCTGGATCCGCCACTGATGACATGGATGCTTAAAAACTAAACATCAAGATAGTGAACCAAACATACTATTGATCATCTATAGTAAACGTTTATTAAAATACTATTTATCAAAGCTATTTTTTTTTAAAAAAATCGACAACGTTTACGTTACAAAAATATTACAAACGTTACTATTCATCTTAGAGTGTAAACGTTTGTTACACGTATATTACATTACATGCAAAAAGAAATCATATAAAATTCATTTTTGCATTATCTTTTTGAAACTTTTTCGTATGACGCATTTAAAAGGTGTTCCAATGAACCGAACACATGATAGAGAGACGGGTTATAGAAGGCAGCAGAGCCTTGTATACCCTCCTGGCCCTGACTAGCTATTAGCTTCAAGATATCGAATGAAACGTACTAAACTACTAATACCTGCAAACTAGAGAAACGAGGATGCTTAAGCAAAGATTGTGGCAGCTTCTCGTATACAACACGAGGATTAATAGGGTTTTTGAAACCGATAATCGCTATGATGTAGATATTGAAATTTGGTTGGTGGAACAACGGGCTGCTGGACTCAATGGTTGTTCCCCATCAGTAGCATCGTGATTTGCAATGCTGCTTCTGTTGGTGATCTGAATAGGTTTTAGAGATGATTGTCTCCATCTTAACCCTTTTGTTAGTGATTCCATTGATAAGTGGAAAAATGGTAAAGCTAAAATGACGATTCATAGAAAGGTTGGTCCCTTAATATAGGGTGAGTGAAGGTGGCGGACGTAATGAATGGAGGAAAGGGATAGGTGCTCGTAATAGTCATAGTAATACCTAGGGGAAGGTTCATGTGCATTTTAATCTTAACATGAGAACGGAGGAAATAATAATAATTTATAAAAAAATGAGAACGTAAGAAAAAATACCAATCTACATAAACAATGATTTATAATAACAAAGAAAAAAACCTAAAAAATACAACAAAATAATCAAAATCAAGAACAAAATAACAACAGCAAATACCAACAAGTAGTTATAACAGCAAAAGAAAAAATCTAATAATAACAACAAAATATAAATCAACAAATACTTATAACGTCTCATAATCGAAAACTAGCAAATATGAACAAAAAATAACAACAAACACCTATAAAAATAAACCTAATAATAACAAATAATTGGTTCTCACTGTTTTCATGTTAAAAATAAAATGTATTTGATCATGTTTCGTAATACTTATACCATTTTTCCATTAGTGTTTTATTTTCTACTTCAGTGTCCGAGAATTTAATTACCTCAACCAAGTTAAAATAAAAGGTACCTAGGCCTTGACGAGTAATGAAATAAATAAGCTAATCTTTTTAAATGACGATTAACAATATAACAATAAACATAACAAAATATATACATTATTAAAATCAACTAATGTTACAGCTAACGGTCGATAGATGATTCGTGAAGTGTGACACCCGGTAAATTCCCAATCCCTTAAACCAAGTAATCAACCTAAATATTAGGTAATTATGTTATATGCGCCTTGCGCGAGCGCGCCATATTAGAATCAGCGCGTGCATTTGTTATGTGCGCCCTGCGCGAGCGCGCTATGTTAGTCAGCGCGTACATTTGTTATGTGCGCCCTGCGCGAGCGCGCCATGATAGTCAGCGTGGGCATATGTTATATGCGCCATGCGCGAATGTTTTGGCTTTATGTTTTCATATACCTTAACGTTATGTTGTCTAATGGGTTGACCATCCCGCATGATGCTAAGGCGGGTGCATCCTAAATCGTTTATGCGCGTGCGGAAGGGAACTAACCTCCCCGCATGGCGGGAACATTGAGAGCTAGTTTGTCTGAAGCTCCAAGATGGAATTGACTTCAAACATGACTGATCACTATGTTGAAATACCAAGACCACCTGGAGAATCTACAAATGAAACTCAATGTCCCTAACTGCGAGAAGGTTACGCACCTACCCGCAGCAAAGAAATGTCCTTCACGCAGAAAGCTATGCGCACAAAGTGATACGCACAGAACACTTAGTCTATTCTCCAGATATAAGGAGATTACTCCCGCCCAAAAGGAAACAGTAGCGTGTTTCAGAGATTTTCCACTTTTTACTGTACACTGACAAAAGTACCTGAAAAAGCACACTGTAACATGAAAAGTCAACTGTCAGCCACCCTACTCCCACCAACCACAGACCTGCATGTCCTGACCAAATCAAATCAAAATCTTTTATCCACTACTCCACTTTTAAATAAACAATAAACAATAATAATTTCCATACTTTATCATCATTACACCTAGATATGAAAAGATTACAATCCCCTAAATCAAGGGATTGTGTTCCCTTGAGTTTGCCTATAAATATGTAACCTAAATTATCACCCAAACACACTTCAAACTTCTCTCTTAAGAACTGCAAACTTGCACTAAACATCTCCCAAGCATCCGTTATTTTCAATTCCGTTCCAGTTACTAGGTAAGCCGAGATTATAAACTTGAGATCTACTTTCCAAACCTTATATTCTCCAATTTCTTATATACTTCTTGTTATTTAATCGTATTCTAGACCTTCAATTCAAAGGCCAACACCAAGAAAACCCGAATCTCGATTAATCCCTTAACAAGAACCACATGTGAGTCTCACAGCCCCTATTCTCACTGTTTTCACTATTTTTAAACTATTTTCGGGGCGAGGGACACGTACTTAAATAATGTTTTATCATGGTATACTTACAAGCTATGCAAGCGATTATGTGTTTAAATTATGTTTCTTGATGAGCAATGCAAACGGTTATCTATGATTTACGATGTATGTGCGCCAGAACTCGAGTAAGTGATCACTTTACCATTGGAACTCTAAGGGTAGGGACTGCTGGTTTGATCCGCCCACTCGTAGGGGTCGCACCTCTTACGCAGACGAGTGCCTAGTATGGTCATGGGGCAGTACTATGGGTTTGAGCCCGCTCGTAGAGGTCGCTCCTCTTACGCAGACGAGCGCCTTGTTTTCCGGCACAACGTCCGCGCGTAACCCGCGGGACGGTATTACAGTATTTCGCTCGTAGTGGCAGCGCCACTTACACAGACGAGCACGGCTTTTCAGAAATGTCCACGCGCAACCCGCGGGACGGTATTACTTATTTCGCTCGTAGTGGCAGCGCCACTTACACAGACGAGCACAGTTCCCAGAAATGTTCGCGCGTAACCCGCGGAACGATTTTATCAGAATATGTTGATAGAACTATGTTTTACCAAGCATGTGTTACAATGATGCTATCAGAATTATGTTTTAGAATGACTTTTATCACAATTATGATGCAATACGATTTATCAAGTTACTAAAACTTGTGAACTCACTCAGTTTATACTGATTCAAATGTTTTACGTGTCTTTCAGGAGATAACTAGGTAACGCATGGAGTCACACTTAGAGCACCTCACGCTGAACATCTAAAACTAGCTTTTTGGAAGATTTTAGTTCTATCCCTTCGATGCGCGTGGTTGTTCTCGCCGCGCAAGGGGATATGGCGTGGAAATCTTCAACAGTTTTTATACTTGGATGATTTTATGTAATTTTTAAACAATGTAATGTATTTGTATTAAACATTTCATGCGCAATGAAAATCTTATCTTGAATGTTTGCAATGGCCCGTGCTTAAGTATCAATCCCCACTCGCGCGCGCCCGGCTGTTTCCGCCGTTCAGGGCCGGGTGTGACAGATTGGTATCAGAGCACTGGTTATAGCGAACTAGGAAAAGAAGTTTTAACCTAGACTATAACCGTTGGGGAATCGCATGAAATATTTTTCAAAGAAAATATTTTCGAAACTATACACACACTTAGGAACACGGGTCACACAGTGTCTAGTGAATAAAGATAAAGAACATTATGTGCTCAGAGTACATGCGTTAAGTTTAATATATTTTCATTCTCTTTTAAAGCGAGAATGCCTCCAACTAGAGCCAAGGGAATCACCATGACACCCGAGGAACTCGCGGAAATAATCGCGCAGGCGATCGCGACACATGAGGCCAGCAAGGCCGAATCAAGTCAGGGTCGTCAGAACGAGACCCCAGAACCCGAATCAGGAGCCTTGGACAAAGGGTGCTCCTATAAGACATTTATGGCCTGTAGGCCTTGGCCATTCAAGGGTATCGAAGGGGCCATTGGGCTCTACAACTGGATTGACAAGATGGAGACAGTTCTCTCCATTAGCAGATGTAGTGAGAACCAGAAGGTCCTTTACGCGACCTGCATGTTCCAAGAAGCAGCTTCGTCTTGGTGGAAGCTTCAAGTGAAGACTTTGGGGCGAGAAGTTGCTCTTCACAAGACCTGGGAAGAACTGAAGGAAATGATGATGAGAAAGTTCTGCTCTCGCGCAGAAATCCAGAGTCTGCAGCAGGAATTCTGGAACCACACCATGGTAGGAACGGATATCGACGCCTACAACAACCGGTTCAACGAGCTTTGCCAGTTGGTGCCAGACATGGCAAACACGGAGGAAAAGAAGATCGAGAGGTATATTTTTGGGTTACCTCCTGTTGTTAGGGTTCCGCTCAACGCCGCAGCGCCTCCAACCTTTGATGAGGCGGTAGCGCGGGCCATCACCCTTACAAGGGATACGGTCCGTGCGGGTATGTTGACTATGCGCGGAAGCGAGCAGCGAACCTCTGACTCCAAGAGGAAATGGAACTCTCACCACCGAGGGTCCGACTCCAAGCAGCCACCGTTCAAGAAGCAGGAAAGCGCAAGGGTTTACGCGATCCAAGCCGCGGAGCCATCAAGGAAAGGATACAGCGGGCCTTACCCATGGTGCAACAAATGCAAGTTTCACCACGAGGGTGAATGCGCAAGCGTCACGTGCGCCAAATGTAACAGGCCAGGGCACAAGACGGTGAATTGCCGTGCTAAAGAAGCTGGAGCCAGTGACAACTGCTACGCATGCGGAAAGCCAGGGCATTTCAGTCGGGATTGCCCGCAAAGGGGAAACCAAGCTCGCGGGAGAGCTTTTGTGATCGGCGCGGGTGAAGCTAAAGAAGAGCCGAATGTGGTAACCGGTACGTTTTTGCTTAACGGCCATTTTGCATCTGTCTTATTTGATACTGGCGCTGACCTAAGTTTTATATCTGCTGAGTTTAAAAACTCCCTAGGCTTAGCAACCAGTAGGCTAGACACGCCTTATACTATAGAACTAGCCAATGGTAGGCAGTTATGCGCGAACGAAAGAACTGAACAATGTGTTATAGTCATGGGAGGTCACGGGTTCAATATTAACTTGTTGCCAATAGACTTGGGAAGTTTTGACATTGTGGTAGGTATGGATTGGTTAGTCGAGAACCGCGCGGAAGTTATTTGCCATGAGAAGCAGGTTCGGATCCCACTGTTGAACGAAGAAACCTTGGTAATTCAAGGGGAAAGAAGGGGAGTTGCGACAAAACTGATTTCGTGCCTAAAGGCGCGCAAGTGCCTAAGAAAAGGGTGCTACGCCTTCCTGGCGCATGTAGTAGAGAAGAAAGGAGATGAGCGAAGAATTGAAGACTTACCAGTAGTGCGCGAATTTCCAGAAGTTTTTCCTGAAGACTTTCCCGGATTACCGCAGCCGCGACAAGTCGAATTTCGTATTGATTTAGTCCCAGGAGCTGCGCCAGTAGCTCGAGCGCCTTATCGATTAGCTCCATCTGAGATGCAAGAGCTATCCAATCAGTTACAGGAACTATTGGATAAGAGTTTCATACGCCCAAGCTTTTCACCTTGGGGAGCTCCAGTACTGTTTGTTAAGAAGAATGATGGTTCCTTCCGGATGTGTATTGACTACAGGGAGCTGAACAAGCTGACAGTCAAGAATCGGTACCCCTTACCGAGGATTGACGACTTATTTGACCAGTTGCAGGGATCCAGTTATTATTCGAAGATAGATCTACGGTCAGGATACCACCAACTTAGGGTCCATGAGGAAGATGTGCCGAAAACAGCCTTCCGAACTAGATACGGCCATTATGAGTTCTTAGTGATGCCTTTCGGGCTAACTAATGCGCCGGCTGTGTTCATGGATCTGATGAACCGCGTGTGCAAACCATACTTGGACAAGTTTGTGATTGTGTTTATAGATGATATTCTGATTTACTCTCGGACCAAGGCCGAGCATGAGCAACACCTGAGATTGATTTTGGAATTGTTGAGGAAAGAAAAGTTGTATGCGAAGTTTTCAAAATGTGAGTTTTGGCTTAGAGAAGTTCACTTTCTCGGTCACGTTGTAAACGAGAAAGGAATACACGTTGATCCTTCCAAAGTCAAGGCCATCGAAAACTGGGAAGCGCCAAAAACCCCAACTGAGGTGAGGCAATTCCTAGGACTAGCTGGCTACTATCGACGCTTCATTGAGAACTTCTCCAAGATAGCTCTACCACTGACCGCGCTAACTCAGAAAGACAAGAAGTTTGTTTGGGGCGAAAATCAGGAAACAGCATTTCAAATGTTAAAACAGAAGTTATGTAGTGCGCCAATTCTGTCTCTGCCCGAGGGGACGGATGACATCGTCGTTTACTGCGACGCTTCACATCAGGGACTCGGATGTGTCCTTATGCAGCGAGACAAAGTCATAGCGTATGCCTCGCACCAACTCAAGACCAATGAAAAGAACTACACAACGCATGATCTGGAACTTGGAGCGGTTGTCTTCGCGCTAAAGATTTGGCGCCATTACCTCTATGGTACAAAGTGTATAATCTTTACGGATCACAAGAGCCTTCAACATATATTTGATCAAAAGGATTTAAACATGAGGCAACGAAGATGGGTGGAGTTGTTGAATGATTATGATTGTGAAATTAAGTACCACCCTGGAAAGGCGAATGTAGTAGCAGACGCGCTAAGTAGGAAGGAGCGAATAAAAACGCTACGAGTCAAGGCTCTAAGGTTGACCATTCACGCAGATCTCTCTACCCGCATCCGAGACGCTCAGCAAGAAGCCTTGAAACCAGAGTTTGTTAAAAACGAATGCCTTGGGGGTATGATTAAGAGTTTGGAACTTAAAGAGAACGGCAATCTATTTTTCGCTAACCGCAAATGGGTCCCTCTCAAGGGAGGATTGCGCGAGCAAGTATTAAACGAAGCTCACAAGACACGGTATTCCGTACATCCTGGCGCAGACAAGATGTACCAAGATGTTAAAACGCTGTATTGGTGGCCCAATCTTAAAGGCGCCATCGCGACATATGTCAGTAAGTGCCTGACGTGTTCGAAGGTAAAGGCTGAATACCAGAAACCATCGGGGTTGCTTCAACAGCCAGAAATTCCCATGTGGAAGTGGGAACAAATCTCTATGGACTTCATCACCAAACTGCCAAGGACACCTGGGGGTTACGACACGATCTGGGTTATTGTAGATCGGCTAACTAAATCAGCACACTTCCTGCCGATCAAGGAAACCGATAAGATGGAAAAGTTAGCCCGATTGTATATTCGAGAAGTAGTTTCTGATAGAGATAGTCGGTTCACCTCAAGATTTTGGAGATCGTTACAAGGGGCTTTAGGTACTCGTCTTGACATGAGTACGGCATATCATCCCCAAACAGATGGAGAAAGCGAGCGAACAATCCAGACATTGGAAGATATGCTACGCGCGTGCGCAATCGATTTCGGAGGTAGCTAGGATACTCATCTCCCATTGGTCGAATTTTCTTACAACAACAGTTATCACACAAGCCTCAAGGCTGCGCCGTTTGAAGCTTTGTATGGGCGCAAGTGTAGATCCCCACTGTGCTGGGCTGAAGTGGGTGACAAGCAAATGACTGGTCCAGAATTGATCCAAGAAACAACAGACAAGATTTTTCAGATACGGGATCGCCTTAAGACAGCGCGCGACAGACAGAAGAGCTACGCAGATGTGCGAAGGAAACCGTTGGAGTTTCAAGTAGGGGATAGAGTACTTTTGAAAGTCTCTCCATGGAAAGGAGTCCCCCGTTTCGGCAAGCGAGGAAAGTTGAATCCGCGCTACATTGGACCATTTGAGATCCTGGAAAGGATCGGTCCGGTTGCTTATAAACTCCGTTTACCCGCCGAACTCAGTGGAGTTCATGATACGTTTCATGTGTCCAACCTCAAAAAGTGCTTATCTGACGAAACGATGATTTTGCCGTTGGAAGAGATTCACATCGACAAACAACTGCACTTCGTAGAAGAACCTATAGCAGTAACCGATTGGAAAGAACAAAAGTTACGCAGAAGCAGAATCAAGTTAGTAAAGGTTCAATGGAACTCGAGGCGTGGGCCTGAATTCACTTGGGAAAGAGAAGATCAAATACGCAAGAAATACCCACACCTCTTTCAGAGCATGGCTTCTGCCAGCAACGTCTCCTAAATTTCGGGACGAAATTCGCTTAACAGGGGGAGAATGTGACACCCGGTAAATTCCCAATCCCTTAAACCAAGTAATCAACCTAAATATTAGGTAATTATGTTATATGCGCCTTGCGCGAGCGCGCCATATTAGAATCAGCGCGTGCATTTGTTATGTGCGCCCTGCGCGAGCGCGCTATGTTAGTCAGCGCGTACATTTGTTATGTGCGCCCTGCGCGAGCGCGCCATGATAGTCAGCGTGGGCATATGTTATATGCGCCATGCGCGAATGTTTTGGCTTTATGTTTTCATATACCTTAACGTTATGTTGTCTAATGGGTTGACCATCCCGCATGATGCTAAGGCGGGTGCATCCTAAATCGTTTATGCGCGTGCGGAAGGGAACTAACCTCCCCGCATGGCGGGAACATTGAGAGCTAGTTTGTCTGAAGCTCCAAGATGGAATTGACTTCAAACATGACTGATCACTATGTTGAAATACCAAGACCACCTGGAGAATCTACAAATGAAACTCAATGTCCCTAACTGCGAGAAGGTTACGCACCTACCCGCAGCAAAGAAATGTCCTTCACGCAGAAAGCTATGCGCACAAAGTGATACGCACAGAACACTTAGTCTATTCTCCAGATGTAAGGAGATTACTCCCGCCCAAAAGGAAACAGTAGCGTGTTTCAGAGATTTTCCACTTTTTACTGTATACTGACAAAAGTACCTGAAAAAGCACACTGTAACATGAAAAGTCAACTGTCAGCCACCCTACTCCCACCAACCACAGACCTGCATGTCCTGACCAAATCAAATCAAAATCTTTTATCCACTACTCCACTTTTAAATAAACAATAAACAATAATAATTTCCATACTTTATCATCATTACACCTAGATATGAAAAGATTACAATTCCCTAAAGCAAGGGATTGTGTTCCCTTGAGTTTGCCTATAAATATGTAACCTAAATTATCACCCAAACACACTTCAAACTTCTCTCTTAAGAACTGCAAACTTGCACTAAACATCTCCCAAGCATCCGTTATTTTCAATTCCGTTCCAGTTACTAGGTAAGCCGAGATTATAAACTTGAGATCTACTTTCCAAACCTTATATTCTCCTATTTCTTATATACTTCTTGTTATTTAATCGTATTCTAGACCTTCAATTCAAAGGCCAACACCAAGAAAACCCGAATCTCGATTAATCCCTTAACAAGAACCACAGGTGAGTCTCACAGCCCCTATTCTCACTGTTTTCACTATTTTTAAACTATTTTCGGGGCGAGGGACACGTACTTAAATAATGTTTTATCATGGTATACTTACAAGCTATGCAAGCGATTATGTGTTTAAATTATGTTTCTTGATGAGCAATGCAAACGGTTATCTATGATTTACGATGTATGTGCGCCAGAACTCGAGTAAGTGATCACTTTACCATTGGAACTCTAAGGGTAGGGACTGCTGGTTTGATCCGCCCACTCGTAGGGGTCGCACCTCTTACGCAGACGAGTGCCTAGTATGGTCATGGGGCAGTACTATGGGTTTGAGCCCGCTCGTAGAGGTCGCTCCTCTTACGCAGACGAGCGCCTTGTTTTCCGGCACAACGTCCGCGCGTAACCCGCGGGACGGTATTACAGTATTTCGCTCGTAGTGGCAGCGCCACTTACACAGACGAGCACGGCTTTTCAGAAATGTCCACGCGCAACCCGCGGGACGGTATTACTTATTTCGCTCGTAGTGGCAGCGCCACTTACACAGACGAGCACAGTTCCCAGAAATGTTCGCGCGTAACCCGCGGAACGATTTTATCAGAATATGTTGATAGAACTATGTTTTACCAAGCATGTGTTACAATGATGCTATCAGAATTATGTTTTAGAATGACTTTTATCACAATTATGATGCAATACGATTTATCAAGTTACTAAAACTTGTGAACTCACTCAGTTTATACTGATTCAAATGTTTTACGTGTCTTTCAGGAGATAACTAGGTAACGCATGGAGTCACACTTAGAGCACCTCACGCTGAACATCTAAAACTAGCTTTTTGGAAGATTTTAGTTCTATCCATTCGATGCGCGTGGTTGTTCTCGCCGCGCAAGGGGATATGGCGTGGAAATCTTCAACAGTTTTTATACTTGGATGATTTTATGTAATTTTTAAACAATGTAATGTATTTGTATTAAACATTTCATGCGCAATGAAAATCTTATCTTGAATGTTTGCAATGGCCCGTGCTTAAGTATCAATCCCTACTCGCGCGCGCCCGGCTGTTTCCGCCGTTCAGGGCCGGGTGTGACATGAAGCCCTCCCAGCAATTTTCACAACAAGTTTTTTTTATCACTCTTCGCAGTATGTATCATCTAAGATTTCATTTTTGACAGCAAATGCGTTTTAGCACCGGGTGGTTATTTATAAGGAGACATACTTGATTAATTTATTGCTAGAAATCAAATACAATATAACAATATGAGACTAAACTAACAGTTATAAATTAGATTTACCAGTATTATTGAAAAGAAAAAACATAATGGTCCTTAGTGCCTGGCTTGGTCAACGTTGGTGAAGCATGGTTGTCAATATATAGTGGACCAGTGGTGATGGTCGGTTGGGCATTGTTCAGGTTTCGTTCGGCTTTCGCAAATAACGAAGGAGACAAGGTGGAATCTTAATTAAGGTTGCAAAAGTCGCTAGGCAGACCTCAAGCGGCCGGGAAGTTGGTTGTACTCAGAGTGTTAGGGGATTACAGGCTTCGGCCAATGGTCAAGCTCGCACACTTCTCGGGCCAACCATTAGGGCTGTCATAACATGTTGGACACGACACGATAACTAATCGTATCATTTTTTTAAAAACGAACCTATTTAGAAATATGTTAACATGTTAAGACATATTAAGAGATTTGTTTAAAAACACAATAAAAGATACATGTGTGTAAGGTCATGCAAATATTTTCAATGTATCCTCGCTTTTCTTTCTTTTGAGCTACCATTTATCATTAAAAAAATATACATCTCATCATCTAAAAATAAATGTTATTGATAGAATGTGAATTATTTATATATATATATTTAATCAATGTCATGTCTCAAATATAAATATACATCGATGAATTGTGTAGTATGAAAAAAATGAAAAAGAAAAATAAGTTAGGTATATGCATACAAATAGACCTATAACAAGGCTAGGGTATATGGTGTGGGATGGATATATATGATTTTCAATAAAAAAAATAAAAATAAAAACTAATAACATGTCATTAATAGGTTAACAGGTGTTTAACCTGTTTAAGACACAAAACCTGTTAACTTCTTATCGTTTCATGTTGTGTTAACATGTTCTTGTCATAAATTGACAGCCCTACAAGCCATGATTACTCTCTCCATCGAATTACGGGCTTCGGCCAATGGTACAGTTCTCACACATCACATCTAATGTCTAATAACATATTACTTCAAATGATCGTCTGAATAGAGGGACAACCATTTTGACCTATATATATGTGTGTGTACCCTAAGAGAATCATTTGAAAATTGAGAACTTTAATAACCATTTGGATCACAAAAAAAAGTCTCAAAAAAATACTTAAAAAGATTATAATACAAAATAAAACAAATTTTAATAAAGTAAAAAAAAACAAAATTCTTATATTCCATTCCACTTTCATAAAAAAAAACTTTGTATTATACACGTTTATAATTTCATTTAATCTCTATTTGCGTAATATACACATATATATATGTACATTATCGTTTACCTTAAATTGTACATATGTGTATTAAAAACATGTATGTACATATTATACATATATGTATAATTTAGCTAAACCGAGACATTTTTTATATATATTTTTTTATGAAACCGGGATGATAAATAAGAATTTTGTTTTTTTTTGTTTTTTTTTTCATTTTTGCATTTTTTTTATTTTATGATTTTTTTTATTTCTGGTTTTTTTTTTGTCTAAAATGGTTCTCATAGTTCTTAATTTCAAATTGTTCTCACATGATCCTGATCATATATATATATATATATATATATATATATATATATATATATACACACCATGAATTTGAAGAAAGAAAAAAATGAAAAATAGTTTGGACAGTTGAGACCCCTCCATTAAAACAAATTCAGGGTTCGGGTCCTGGTTCTATTTTGCTACTTTTTACATCAACATTAATTGGTCACCTCTGCAACAACTGTCTAATCATTGAGTTCAACGTCGACCAGGAGCTGCGTGTGGTGGCTAAAGGTTGATCCATGATACGTTTTAGATTGGAATTGTTTGGTATGGATGGAGAAATTGGAATGACTATCAACTTTAGTTGAGCTAGTAAAAAGACTATTAATTTGTGTGTGTTGTTGACTTGTGGGGATTACGATGAATCTGTGGATCATCTTATTGCTCTTTTGTGTAAGATTAATCCAAGTATCCAACGATCTTGATCTTTGCTTTTGGTATTGAGGACCTCCTGGAGGTCCACAAGTTTTACTCGGTGTCAAAAAGGGTAAAGTGGTTCAAGTGAGTAGTTTATTCACATTTTGGTGCTTATGAAGGCGATGAATAATCTCGTTTTAACCAAATTCCTTCGACTTTGTCGAAGATTGTGGAAGATAAGAGGAGTTTTAATCTTAACAGATTCAGATTGTAATTTATGGTGTTTTGATATGTATTTACTATTGGCGGTTAAACATTGCGAGTATACTTGAATTAACTGCCAAGAACAAAAAATGGTTCTAATGATACCCATAAGATCGAATAGAACTTGGGGTTGATCAACGATAGATAATCG
This sequence comes from Bidens hawaiensis, assembly GCF_021521415.1. Taxonomy (NCBI): domain Eukaryota; kingdom Viridiplantae; phylum Streptophyta; class Magnoliopsida; order Asterales; family Asteraceae; genus Bidens; species Bidens hawaiensis. Next base: position 1,374,977 of record NW_027491379.1, on the reverse strand, counting down.
GTTCTTTATTTATGTACAAATATTGATGCCTAAGTATCTGAAAATACATGTACAACCATCACAACGACTCAGAATGTAACTAACATAACCATTAGTTGGCTATGATACCCTAAAGTATGATATGACATTTTATAATATCATAAGTCTAACATAAATATACAAATATAATATAAAATGTTAAGCTTACGACATAATTATCTAATTCCCCTTAAACTTAGCATTCAACCGAGAGGTTGACATAGCCTGAATAGATCGAACTGCTTCTTCGTCTGCATACACCTCTTTGCTATATTTCTTTCCTTGAGGTCCAGGCACGCGTGCTTGGTTCTGCTTCATTAGCATCCTCTTGCTTTGCTGACATGTAACGTTTTAAAATAATCTTCTAGTTAAGATGTATTCTTCTGTTGTTCATAATTAATCTAGTGTGCCTTCTTCAATTAAAATCAAGTTGCAAAAGTCGCTAGGCGGTCGTCTGAGGAGTTAGGTGTTCTCGGAGAATACTCGGAAATGGTAAATATAAAGAAAAGTAACTTTTGGATATATATACATGTCAAGTATCATATGTTTAATAATATTTATAACAAAATTATGTGAATATCAATATAAATAAGATAAATACATATTTATATACTAAATTATTCTAAAATGTGTTGATCATTAATTAGTTAAAAAAAAGTGATATTCTTGTTTTAATATTATGGAAATATGAATTCTATTTTTAATTTTAAGTTATAATCGACACAAGTTGACCAACTAGATGTGATTCTGGCTAACACCTATGATTAATTTTTAGTAACTAAGCGGAGTTAAATAAATTCCCCTCGGCGCCAGACCTTGTAGCGAGTAATCGACCTTGTAGACCTACTTTTACAACATTGATAAAAACATCATTCCGTTTTTCAACTATTTGTTTCTCTTTGGATGATGGACTATTTAAATTCTCAAACATGTAAGACAAATAACACATGAACCCTTCAAGTCTATGGTTAAAACCTTGCAATCTTGATTGACCAAGGCTTAATTTTTTTTAATCCAAACCGGGTGTAATTAATACACTTGAAATTAAGAGATGTTGATCATGAATATGTAAACTTACTTCCCCTACACATGGAATAAACAAAAATTTCGTTTTCATCAATTCATGTTTCAACCCAAAAGACTACAGAATGTGATTACTTGATGCACGCATCAAATGTGACCCACTAAACTATTTGACGGACTAAATTACCTTGACGCACCGAATGCGTTTAATGAATGTGTGTGTACGTACGAGTTGTATGATATATATCGTCGAGACATTTCATTATCGTATAGTTGTTGTCTCATTGACTAAAAACACTTTTACTCAGACATGTGTATTGTTCTTTTATGTACGTTAGGTTACAGGTTGATGAGCAGATCAAGGGCTTCGGCGATTTAAATTAACAAAAGTTTTATTAAAGAAATAAATATTTTCTTTAACGTATTACTGATAAATTGTAAAAGTATAATGTGTTTATGATTGTGGAATTTGATGCATTGAATACTGAATTATGACACATATATTAATGTGTCATCTTTTTTCTAAAGGCAATTGGGACCATCTCAAATTCTCAATAACATATACCACCAGAAGCTAGGACTACACGACAAAACATTTCACCCAAACAATAAAATATTACAAAAGGAAATTATTCCACTCGGACCACTGTAGTGACCTCACCTTCGACCTATATTTTACACACAACAAGCTGTGGATATTGACATCTTCCAATTCCATGAGGCAAGACCCTTTTCTTCTCCGACACCTTTTTGTTACGGGCACTCCATATAGGCACCAACACACCACTATATATGGTCATATAAATGTTTGTTATTTTTATATACTTTGTAAATTTTTTACCGCATCAATGGTAATGTATCTAAATGATAGTCCATGCGATAGGGTGGTTCGGGTATAAATATAATTCGTAAATACTAAACAGACATTATTAGGGCTGCAACTTAATATTAAGAAAACCGAGGTTTTTTGGCCAGCGTGTAATGGGGTGAAAGTCAAAGATGGGCTTTTCCCTAGTGGGAATGGTAGACCAGAGAGAGGGGTAAAGCTCCTTGGAGGGGCTGTTAGTCGAGATCCCTACTTTATTAAGGAGTTGGCGAGGCGGAGAGCATCTCGTGCGGTTGATCTTATGAAACTGTTACCTTGCCTTAGGGATCCCCAGATCGAACTCCTCCTGCTTAGGTCTTGCATGGGGGTTGCTAAGTTGCTTTTTGGGTTACGAACATGCCACCCCCATATGATGGATGGTGCGGTATCTTGTTTTGATAAGGGGCTTCTAGAAGCCATCGAAGACATAGTTGTATGTGGAGGTCCGTTCTTTGGTGATCTTCAGTGGCGACTTGCATCTTTACCGATGCGCTTGGGGGGTTTAGGCCTTCTTTCGGCTCATGATGTTGGGGTTTACGCTTTTGTAGCGTCGAGGGCTCAGTCTTGGAAGCTACAGAATCACATCTTAAGGAATAGCGGAGTTATCGACCTGGACTCAGACTACGTGCAGGCCCTGGAACGCCTAAATGGCGCTCTCCCAGACTTTGACATTGGCGGTTTCTCTAATAAGGACACCGCACCACCAAAGCCTTAAAAAACTTTGGCGAATGCCCTTTTTGGCAAAATCGCTCAGAGCCTGGGAGAAGTTTTTGAATTGTCCCCCCGACAGAAGGCGGTTATTGAATGCTTACAAGGTCCTCATGCCCAAGATTTTCTGACCGTTATCCCGATTGATGGCTTGGGTCAAAGCATGTCTGCGGTCGAGTATAGGGCCATTCTTAAGTACCGTTTGATGGTCCCAATGTACCCAGAAGACGAAACATGTCCGATATGCCGTAAGGCTTGCCTGGATAAATTCAGAGAGCATGCGGTTCATTGCAAGGAGATGCCTGGGTTCAAATACCGACATGATTGGGTGCGAGACGTTCTTTGGTACATCTTAAGGCGAGCTGGGATATCAGCTAAAAAGGAAGCCCCCGTAAACTTCCTTACAGACCCCACGGAAGGGAGATCCACTCTACGACCGGCATATTTGCTCGTCTTTGGTTGGGCCGGGGGAAAACACGCTTGTGTTGACCTCACAGGGGTATCTCCTTTAGCTGGTTTGAGGGATAATGAGTTTGTAGCTGGGCAAGCAATGAAAAGGGCTGAAACGAAGAAGGTGGAGAAACATGCTACAGCCTGTGAAGAGAACCAACATGTTTTTGTCCCTCTGGCTATTGATACCTTTGGCTCCTTGGCACCGGAAGCTATCCGTTTCTTAACCAGGGTCCAACGGGTTGTGCATAGCAATGTGTCGACTCCAAAGGGGCAGGGGTATGTCTTTAGCAGGTTAGGGTTTGCAATTCAGAAAGGGGTGGCGGCGCAGCTTGTTGCCCGCCTACCTGCTATGTTGATGTAATATTTATGTTTCTACCATGAAATGAAATTGTATCTTAAAATTTAAACAGACAGGAATACCTTTGGCAAAGTATGATCTAATAGAACTTGGACTAATTGTATATTTGCATATGGTACCATTTTTGTTGAACCTGAGATTTGATTTATGGACACAATATATTATAAATTTCTAGGTGGACCATGCAAAAATTAATGTTCTGCAGATGATACTAACAATAAAAGCAATTTATAATAATTATTGTTATGATCTTTAGTTTTTCTTTATTCTTATTCTTCCATTTTGAATGATTTATGCAGATCACTAGTCTAAAATATACATATGCAAACTGAAACTAAATGCTGAGGCGAATGCAGCATGTGGCGAGCCCCCCTCTGTAGGCCCAGGCGGATTAAACAATCCGATCGAACAAACAAACACGAGATATTTTGGGTGACAACCCTCGACCCTTTATAACCAAACGAACTTAACATTCATACAAACAAAGAGACTTCTTGAAACGCCAAATAAACAATAACCTAGACTCCGATTTATAGATCTACTTAACTTATTTTCCAAGACAATTACTAAATTTTCTTTCTAAGACAAACATTTCCTAAACCTATTATAATTCAATTAACTTTAACTAAAATAAATATAAAATAATAAACCCTTAACTTTATTAATATTCAAGATTAACCTTCATTCACCCTCTTAATCTTGAATTGCTCATCTCTTTTGTACAACCAAGGTCTTGAATTGCCAATAGCGCTCTCAATTCTTCAATTTTAACTAATGGTTCGTCTTTACCCTTTCTTTTTAGTTGTTTGTAACAGGACCTGTCTAACAAGTTCTTCACGTAAATCGTTCAAACCATTCACAATGATCTCATATACAACTTCATACTCGACGTTCTTCTTTCTCACTTTTCTTTTCTTTCTTTGCCAATCAAAACTTGCAAATGGGCTATTCATTCCTTCTTTATTAAACCCTATTGGGCTTTCCATTCTGACAATTCTTCTCAACCTTTCGTTCGAATATGACTTTTCATCAACAAATGCTTAATTGTTAACTTTCACACATGATTCTAAATCTGCAAATTTGTTAGCTCCATCATTCCTTTCATTTAGTACAATATCATTTCTCTCATCATCATCATTAGTAGCAAATTTCTTGCTTCCTTTCTGCTCACTTATCTTATCAGTTTTCTCATCTTCAAGGTTGTTTGATTCAAAAAAATATACCTGAAGATTCACAATCTTCTCTTCTTCTTCTGAAGAAATTCTTTTTTTTTCATCATCCAACATTTCTTTTTCTTCACAATCTAAAATAGCTTGAAAAGCTTCTTCTATCTCTGCAACTTCCTGAGCTTCTTTCTTACGTGCTTGTTGTTGTTGAACAATAACATCCGACATTTCCTTCTCAACGATCTCATCCAATCTTTCTTTCTCAGCGGCTTTTTGAGCTGCTTTTTCATCTTCTACTTTTTGTACATAATCAATTCAAAGAAATCGAATCTTCATAGCACGCCATACTTCCTTGGCATACATGAGTATGCCAACTTGTACCAAAATGTCTTCCGGCAGGGTTTGACATGTGAACCAAACGATGTGTACATCTTCCTTTCATCTATAACTACGTCGACTGTAGTTTCTAGACATTTCCTAAACTCTCCTCCATGGTGGAATTCAATGGTAAAGTGGTCAAGGTAGTTCCCTGAAACTGAATTGTACAGAAAAAACTAAAAATTGTTTCTTTGATTAATGTATATAGTTGATTTCGACCCAGATTTCCGTTACGATATGTTAATCTCTAAACCCTAACTATTATGCATTCATAAAAGAAACGATTTTTAGTTTTTTCGTACAATTAGGTTTCAGGGAATTGTTTTGATCACTTTACCATTGAATTCCACCATGGGGGGAGAGTTTGGGAACCGTCTAGAAACTAAATACGAGAGAAGGGGGTATGATTACTGTTATCGACAGAGTAAATGCATACCTGTTATGGGCTTGGATTATGCTCTCCAGGGTTATAGACAAAACAAAACTGAATTGAATTGACAAATTTTCAAACTTTGGACTAAAGTGGCAAAAGTATCAAACCACATGGACGAAAATGACCATTAACTCAAAATAAAAAAGAGAAAGACCAAAATTACCCTTAAACTAACGGCATAGCTGGATGCCGTTAGACGGATGGGACGTAATTGGCTAATATTTAAAACTATGAGGACAAATTTGACAAAATTTCAAACTTTGGACTGAAGTGACGAAAGTAGCAAACCACAGGGCCGATTGGATGAAAATGACCAATAACTCTTTAAAATTTAAGCGAGTTATTAAATTGTGCATCTTAATATTGTGCAATTAACATAGATTTATTTATTTATTTTATTTGTGTATAAATAAAGTTGCAACGGGATTGTTATTTTAATTTAAAAGTCAAAGGGCTGATTTTGTAAATATAAAATTAGAGGGATCATTTCTGCCATTTCTATGGATTTCTCCTGAATCGCCATTATGAACAATTCATGAATATAAACAACATAATTGAACAAATGTAAATGAACATACATGAACAAACGTAAATGAAAACATACATAAACGAATATTATTAAACAAACTTACATGAACACAAACGAAAAAATATAAAACATTAGATGATTCATTTAAATTAATGTTTAATCCAAAAATGAACATAACCATGGGCGGATTTAGTACGGGTTTCCCGGGTTCACGAGAACCCATTGATTTTCAAATTTTGCGTTAAAACGATATATAAAAAGTATTAGTGAACCCATAAGATTTTTAGAAGTTAATCAATATCTAAAAGTTTAAGATGGTCTAGTGGTAAATTTCATCTTTAAATCCTTCCAAATCTCTCTTGAAAGGTCCCAATTTTAAGTCTTTTAAAGATCCTTTTTGATTATATTTTTTTTAGTAAACCATTATTGTGTTATTAGTTTTGGTTTTACTTGAAAGGTTTAAACTAAGTATTTTTAAGGCCCATTTTATTAATTTTTTTTTTTTGTTTTTGGAAAACCATCACTGTACTGTGTATATAGTTGGGGTTTTTAATAGCTAAAAAAAGAAAGTTTTCGCTTCCGATTATTTCCAAAGTACCTATTTACATATCACGCATCCACAACCCATTTATTGTAATTTTTTCTTTCATTTTTAATGACCTTAGATTTTTATTTATTAACATATTGTTTTATTATGGTCTTGGTTTAAAAAAGCGTGCTCAAGGCGAGGTGAGGCGAGAAGCGACCCAAGGCGAGCACCTCAACGCTTTTCCCTACCCAAGGCGAAGCCTGTTAAAAAAGCGAGCGCTTTTTGCGCTTTTTTGCAGAAGCGAAAAAGCGAGGAGGCGAAGGCTTTATGTACAAAAAGCGACTGGTTAACCCATTTTCAACTTAACCTTTATAATTAGTCATTTTTAGACTTTTCACATGTGGTAATAAACTTTTGAAAGTTGAAACACTTTTGAGTAGTGCTCTTTTGGAAACACTTTCGAGTAATTTGGTACTCGACAACTTGTTTTTATGCTACTTTGATATTTCGGGCGAGTAATATAGTACTCGAAAAATTGTTCTACACTACTTTTGGATTTTTATGATATATATATGTTGTTTTTTAGACATTTGATATATAGTATAACTTGGTTTGTATATAATATGTGGCTTATAAATAATTAAATATTTTTTAAAATACGGTCGCCTTGTGTTCAAAAAGCGTTCGCTTTTGCGCTTTTCGCCTCGGCTTAGGACCTCTTCGCTTTTGTTCGCCTCACGCTTTTTTAAACCAAGATTATGGTATTGTATTATATCATATTCTCCATTAAGCCCCGGCCGGCCCGAAAAATTTAATGTTTGGTTGTGTGAAATTTGAACACCAAAAAAAGGTGAACCCATAGGAAAAAAATCTTGGATCCGCCACTGAACATAACTAAACATAAATGGATCAAAATAGGTCTAAGTATATTACAAACATTCTTACAATAAATTAATTCAAAATCCAAAAAATATATTCAAACATCAGAAACGAAATATATATAAAAAAAACCCATAACATGAGGGTTAAAAGCTATTATATATATAAAAATGCAAATTGATAGTAAACTTTCACATTGATGCAACTTTAGACATGCCATACTCAGCAAGCCCATTTGGAACAGCTTCTTTCATGAGTTTTAGTGAGGCTTCAAGATCATCTAACAGTTTCCTAGGATCTGGGATGGTAGTTTCATCAACTGAAAGGACTATTGTCATTTTGTTCACATAGCTTTGGAAATTAATCATCAAACCCTAACATAGCATAACATAAGGAAACAACATTAACATTTAGTTCAATAATCTTTGTGTCGTAAGTCGTAACTGATAGGCATATTATATAACCAAGCGTACGAGGTGTGCACGGTTTGGTGTGGGTTGGTTTTGGGCCAAAGTTTTTGAGTTGCATAGGCATCATATCCATGAATTCGATTTGATAACCAAATTGTAAGTTTGGTTAATCCCCTTTTGTTGGACTAATTTTGATGTAATCATAAAAGGCTTATTTTTTAGAAATTTTTGTTGTTCGCTTTCAGTTTCTTTGTTTATGCACACCCCTACCTGTTTTATGCACACCCCTACCGTACATATCCTTACATATGGGTGGCCATAACAACTAGGAGCCATAAATTCCAATTCATGACCATAGAATCCGATTTCTTCTTGAGGTCCGACCACATTTGAGAAGCCCAAGGTTGTATGATCAATGGCCATGTGTGAAATTCTTTCTGCTGCCTGTTATTAGACATTATAAATATAGTCAACAACTTCAAATATACCTTGTGTCACAAATACAGGATGATGATAATGATTTTATTAATGTTGACATATCACCTTGACGCCGAACAATTTGAAAACTAAGGCAGCCACCGAAAATGAGCACAATGCCTCAAGCGAGTGCTTTTTCCGATCAATCGTTGCCTTGGCTTCTCTAACATAGTCTAGCGGATTATCTCTTATACCAATGGTGAGCGGAAGGATCACATAACCAATCCAATTTCCCCATTTTGCTTCTGTATTCTTCTCCATCATATCAGCCAATGCCTACAGGCAAGCACGCGCACGTACACACACATATATGTATTTAATCACCCGTTTTAAAATGTTTTATTATTTTTTATGAAGATCGTTACTTGAATGCCTGAAGATTGCCTTATGTTGACTAAGAGATTTGAGCGCAATCGTATCTTCTTTTTTGGGAGGTTGTTTTTCATCTCAGTTGCACCTTCATCTTCCCCCCCCCCCCCCCCCCTCGCCTAATTACAAATATAATATGATCGAACAAGTATTTCTGTTTTAAGTTTGAAAGTTTGTATAACTTGTAAAAAAATGGTAATGTGTGAAAACTGAATCTTATTCGATATAGGCTTAGAGCTATAGATAAATTCTTGTATAACTTACCATATCTCCGGTTCAGATAGTGTGATAATCCAGCTTGGGTCATTCCAATTGCAATGTCGTTTATCGTCTACAATGTTGAAACAACCAAATTAAACTAAGTTTTGTTAATTCAAATAAATATTTAGTAAATACTAACTTTAATAAGTTAATCCTAAATTCTAATAAATATTTAACTAGCCAGTTATCTTGACTCCCGAGACCTTCATTATGTTGTTAGTTTGGTCTTTCTCATGTGCGGAAATAAAAGCGGTCGTATGGGTATGTGATAGGGATCAAGAGCTTCTTACAAAATCTGCATGGTAATCAAACTCCTCAAGCCGCTTTCTCGGCCCAATCTTCTCGTTCTCATCCGCACGCCAAATCCTATCGTGGACGTTTTCGGGGCTTCTCAACTATGCAAAAAAGAAAGTCATACGCCTCTGCGTGTTCCTATCTCGCCGGTTATGCTCAACGGGTTTCTTCCACCTCGCTTGATGCACATCTCGCGCAAGCTTTTCAAGCCCAATGTAACATCAGTATTCCGCCACACCCAACTGGACCACTAACACCGGAGCAACCACTCATATGTTACGCTCTACAAGATTTATTTGTTGGAATGGGTAGGTTTGTAAAAAAAGAAGTGGTTTTAGGTGGTTAACTATATTTTAAATGATTTTAGGTAAGTTGTTATATGAGATAGAGGATTAAGATGACACATCAGCAACCTTTACAAGTGGCGGTCCATATCATTTAAGTGACTGTCCATGTGGCAGGACAGTGGAATCCTCAATCTCAAATAGAGGGTTATGAATAAGTGAAGAGCTTGTAAAATATATGTTAGTATAAAAATCCTACTAAATAATAATAAGAGTAAAGTGCCATTTTCGTCCTTGTGGTTTGGCAAATAATGCGAATTTAGCCCAAAAAGTTTATTTTTTGCATATGGACCCTCTACGTTTCCCAGTTCTTGCCAATTACATCCAAATCACTAACTCCGTTAAATTTAATCGTTAAGTTAGGGGTAGACATGTCTTTTCACTATTTCTTTATTACAATACTTATTTTAGTGAAATGCGGTTTTCGTCCTTTTGTTTGTCCAAATCTGCGGTTTTAGTCCAATAGTTTCAAGTTTGCAATTTTCGTACTTGTAGTTTCATTTCACTTGCAATCAACCTCGAATTTATTAACCTCGTTAATTTTGGTCGTTAATCCATTTGCGTGCCCCTCACGTGACGACCAGTTTTTTCGTTTCTCTCCCTAAATAAACTTCAGTCCTAATTCGCAAGCCCCTCACGTGAAGGGCTGGGTGTATTTGGGGAAAAAAAGAAAAAAAAAACTAGGGACAAAACTGCCCCTCACGTGAAGGGCACACTGATGGGTTTAATGACCAGACTTAACGATATTAAGGAATTCAGGTTTAATTGCAAGTGAAATGAAACCATATGGAAGAAAATTGCAAATTTGAAACTACTGGACTAAAACTGCAGATTTAGACAAACTAGAGGGACGAAAACCACAATTCACTAAAAGAAGTATTATAATAAAGAAAGGGTGAAAAGACATGTCTACCCCAGACTTAACGATTAAATTTAACGGGGTTAGTAATTTGGATGTAATTGGCAAGAACTGAGAAACGTGGAGGGTCCATATGCAAAAAATAAACTTTTTGGACTAAACTCGCATTATTTGTCAAACCAAAAGAACGAAAATGTCACTTTACTCTTCTTTTTAATTCTAAAAATTTAAAGATTGCAATCTCAATTGCCAATGGGTGTAGCCTAACGTCACTACCGGCGCTATTAGGCTCCACATGTTTCCTTTCTCTCTAAAGGATCATGTAAAGGCATGCCTAAATTCTCAAGCGTCGGACTTTATTACTACAAGGAATGATTTAGCACAAAAATTCTTTTCCAAATATTTCCCACCCACCAAAATGCTAAGGAACAACATCACCACATTCCCCCTAAAAGATTGTGAAACTCTATGAGGCGTGTGAACGTTGAAAAGACATACTTTGAAAATGTCCTTAACATGGACTTGAAGTTTGGCTTCGATGTATCTTCTTTCTACAATGGGTTGACAAAAGACCACAAGACGCATACAATCTAATTGAAGAAATTGGCAAGAACATTTATCAATGGTGAAATAAAAGAAGTCGACCAACAAAATCAGGACTTTTCCAAGTCGATGTTGTTACCTCACTCACCGCACAAGTCGTAGCCCTAATGAAGAGGTAGGTTCTCGCAAAGCCCAGTTGGACCCGCAAGACTCACCTTGAAGAGGTACGTCTGCGCAAAGACCAACTGGATTCGCAGGAACCACCATGCTCAGAGAGATGAAGACCTTACACGCAGTAAGCCAGCTGTCCCCGCAGGAAAGCCTCCCTTGGTACAGTACCCTGCATGTTCCCGCAGCTGTGGGTACAAGCCTAGAAGGAAGGCTACCCGCACTAACAGTAAGGCTACACGCACAAGGCACTAACTCTTATACTTCAGCAATGTCACCTGAAGAAGGAATGAGCAGGGCGGGAATATTCCCGCCCAAAAGAGCCAGTCCGTACGCTTCTAGAAGATCTTTTGTACTATACCTACCAAGGTATGGACAAATAGACAAGATCTGACAAAAGCAACCCATGAACCAATCACAGGGTGACAGCTCACCGACAATAGTACGAGGAGGAGCACGCTCCAGTACAAAATGTCACTATCAGCCGCTGCCTACCTACCAACTCCCATCGTGGCACGAACGTAGCCCATAGTTGGTGGAAAAGGAATATTATATACAGCTGGCCGTACCTGCTTGGAAACCTACCTTCGGCTATAAATACTCCAGCACCCTGGAACGGTATCATCATATTCTCGCTAGTTATTTCTCTCTATATACACTTATATTCAGAGCAACCCAGTCTGATTCTCACGCCGGAGGGTGGTCACAAGGAGGAACCCCCCCCCCCTTCTCAGTGACGAGCTTACGGTGTCTGTTTTGCAGATTGAGAAGAATAACCATCTTTGCCGGACCTAACCCTCGTGGGAAACATCTACTTAACCCTAAGATTATCCTTAATCTGCCGGGGTCACTTAGTGTTTCTTCATTGGCGCCATCCGTGCATTAAGCTAGAACTAATTCTTCTTTTTCTCAGTTTTTTCAAACTTCTGGAAAGATGGCTAAGGTTACTCCGATGCCAAAGCCACCGAGTGACCAAGAAACTCCGGTAACCACAACCCCAGCTACTGGGGGGAACACCGGTGAATACACGATTGTTACGAACACTACCCCGGTTACCCAAGCCGGGGCAAGTGCAGTAAACAATCCTCTCCTGGGATTCATTGATACCCAGTTGGGGAAACAACAGACGAGACTTCCGCGACAAACACCAGAACAAGTTAAAGCTTGGGCGGAAGCACGTCAGAAAGAATTCCAAGCCGAGTTGGACGAACATTTACGTTCACTCCAACAGGCCAATGACGAATTCGGAAGCACTCGACAACAGCTCAACATGAGCAATGATTGCGAGTATTTGGATGATGAAGATTGGGAAGAATCAGACAGTGACGCAAACCCTCGTCATAAGGCGAAAGGGAAGCGTAAAGAAGCAGACTTCCACTCGAGAAGAAATTTTGAGGGAACCTTCAAACCAAAGAACACGGGGGGAAACCCACGTGACTTCTCCAAAACTTTCAGACCAACTGTTGCGAATGCGGGAACGTCCAAATTTGCAAGGGACATTGCGGATGCAATCACTCCAAAGAGTGCCAAACAGATGTCCAACATAGGCACTTACGATGGCATATCTGACCCGGACGATCACTTGAACAGATTTATAGCGGGGGCAACCGTCAGTAATTGGACGGAACCCACATGGTGTTACATGTTCCAGATGATGCTCGTCGGGGCAGCCAGAGCGTGGTTTGATCGTCTACCGGTCCACCACATCTATGATTGGGCAGACTTCCAGCACAAGTTCAGCCAACACTTCAGTTAACAAAGAAAATATACTGAAGAGCAATAGACGATCCTAAATTGCATCCGAGAGGAAGACGAATCTTTGCTAGACTTCATCACTCGCTTCAACTCAAAGAAGCTAAGTCTGGGCTCTATAAGCGAAGATCTTGTTCGCGCCGCTTTCATCCTGGGCGCTGAATACCCTGAGCTCATCCGCACGTTGACAGGTAAAGATGGCATGCCATCCACGTGGGATGCCATCATGACGGCAGCTAAACGCTTTGCCGAAACGGAGAAGCAACTGGGTAGAAATCTTCCCCAGAGCACAAACCTCTACACGCAGAGAACAAGAGAAAATAACGTCCGTACCGCCCGACAAAATAAAAAGAGGAAGCTTGGTATTTGGCAGTCAAGGATAAACTTTGACACCTCATCCAGCTCTCGCCCTCTCTTAGGCGGAAGAGACGACATGCACTCGTCGAACCGGAATCCCAGATGGACGCCACTCACCAAAAGCATCACCGAGATATTTGCCACCGAGAGGCTCCCATGGCCAAAGGCTCCAATAATCCGACAGCGTCAAAACGCTGATCAGAGCAAATCCTGTGACTTCCACGGGACAAAAGGCCACACCATTGAGTAATGCACATCCTTGAAGGATGTCGTCGAAACATTCGTCAAGGATGGGAAACTCACACACCTCGTGGCGTCAATCAAGAACGGAGGGAGGAAAGACAATCGGTACAAGGGCAATGGAAGGAAACCCGTCGACATCAGCATTCACATGGTTCACGGCAACATCAGAGAAAGAAAACGACGAACAACAGAGCCAAGTGCGTGGAAGGAAGCAGAAGTGCGCTTCCCGCGTGTGCCAGGGGGGCCCAACAAAGAAGGCCCCATAGTCATCAAAAGCCAGCTGGGGCACTACATCACCTCCCGCACCCTTGCTGATAATGGCGCTTCCTCAACGGTCATGTATAGGCAGTTCTTCGACAAGCTGGACGAAGAAGACAAAGAACGCCTAGAAACGGTTTACGCCTCGATGGAAGGGTTCGACGGCAGCACAAACACCCCCTTGGGAATCCTATCTTTCCCCGTCACTCTCACGGACGGGAAGTACTCCCGCACAGAAGACGTGGACTTCGTTGTAATGAGGAAGCCACACCACACATACGATATTCTCTTCGGGAGAGATGGGATGGCAAGATTTAATGCCGTGGTGTCTTCGGTCCATGGGATGATGGGATGGCCAACAGCCGAGGGCGTTGCTATGATCACGGGCATTCCACAGGTATGCATCGCATCCGTCTCATCTAAACCGAAACCAAAAATGGCTAAACCAACCATCTCTGAGCCAGAAGAATGGGCCTTCAATGGCAAATACCCTGACCAGGCCGTTACCATTGGCCCAATGATCACTAATCCCACACGCACCTTACTCAAACGCTTGTTGCAAAAAATGCCGACATCTTCGCGTGGACACCAGCTGACATGACTGGTGTACCTCGAAGTAAGGCTGAGTATAAGCTCAAGTGTGACCCGGCGTTTACGCCGGTCATACAAAAGCGTCGCGTAATGGGTGCTGAGCAGGCTAACGCGTGTAGAACCCAAGTCAAGGAACTCCTTGACGCAGGCATCGTACGCGTTAGTAAATATCAAACATGGGTTGCAAATCCCGTCATGGTACCAAAATCCAACAAACAATGGCGCATGTGCATAGATTTTAAAGACCTAAACAAAGCATGCCCCAAGGATTGTTACCCGTTACCCGAAATTGACCTTAAGGTAGATTCATTAGCACCGTTTCGCCTTAAATGCTTCCTTGATGCGTATAAAGGGTACCATCAAATCCACATGGCTGTTGACGATCAGGATAAAACCGCATTTCGGACGCCCGATGGCACATTTTGTTACCAAATGATGCCATTCGGACTAAAGAATGCCGGATCCACATACCAACGCCTGATGGACACAGAGTTTCATGCCCAAATCGGGAGGAACTTGGAAGTTTACATGGATGACTTGGTCATCAAAAGCCTCGAGCCAGAGGCGATGTTGAAAGACATCGAAGAAACTTTCAACACGCTCAGAAAGATAAACATGAAGCTCAACCCGAGCAAGTGTTCCTTTGGGATGGAAGATGGGAAGTTCTTAGGAGTCATCGTTACCAAAGATGGCTTCAGAGCGAACCCAGAAAAGGTTGAAGCCATTATGAAAATGGAATCACCTACTACCATCAAACAGGCTCAGACACTGAATGGACGACTAGTCACACTCAACCGCTTTTTGGCAAACCATGCGGATAGGTCATTCCCATTCGTGTCAACATTGAGAAATTGTTTGAGGAAAACGCACTTCCGCTGGACACCAGAAGCGGAAGCAGCTTTTCAAGAGATTTGATCACGCTTGGTCAAACTCCCAACACTCACAGCACCAGAAGTGGGGGAGGAATTAATTCTCTACCTTTCCGCCACAGACAGAGCAACCGGGGCAGTCTTACTAGTAGAACGAAAGGGAATCCAGATGCCCATCTACTATGTAAGCCGCGTCTTAACAGACGTGGAAACCCGGTACTCCACCCTGGAAAAATTAGTCTTAGCGCTTGTACAGGCTTCACGCAGGCTAAGACGATATTTCCAAGGCCACCCAATCACCATTTTCACCAACTTCAAACTCGCAAACATTCTAGGCAAACCCGAGTTGTCAGGGCGCCTAGCCAAATGGGCAATTGAGTTGGGAGAATACGCGATAAAGTACAAGCCAAGACCAGCCATAAAAGGCCAGGTCTTGGCCGACTTTATTGCAGAAGTCCCCGCTTCGCGGGAAAAAGAGTGCCAGGAAGAGGCTCAACCCTCTCCAGCACAAGACATTAACGATGTCTGGCGACTCTACACTGATGGAGCAGCCAACAACGAAGGTTCAGGCGCATGGTTGAAACTAATTAACCCATCAGGCCAAGAATACACTTACGCTATTCGGCTGGATTTCCCAAGTACGAATAACGAAGCGGAGTACGAAGCATTCTTGGCCGGATTAAGAATTGCGCGTAATATGGGGGTGAAAAACTTGGAAGCCCACGTGGATTCCATGCTATTAGCCAACCAGATTAACGGGACGTACACGGCCGTGGACGACACAATGGCCCTGTACCTCGCACAAGCAAAAACCCTTATGCGCGATTTCAATGATTGCAAAGTTGTTCACATCAAGCGAAGCGAAAACAAATCTGCAGATGCGTTAAGCAAGCTTGCATCGTTAGCCTTCACCCACTTGGGAAGGGACATCCGCGTTTAACTTCTTGGAGCACCATCTGTCCCGCACAAGGAAATTTGTTTTATCCAAACCGGCACGGAATCATGGATGACACCAATCATAAATTACCTTGCAACAGGTGTACTACCAGAGTCAAAGACACAGGCAAGAAACATACGCTGTAAATCACTGAACTATCAACTTGTTGATGACATACTTTACAGGCGTAATTTTCTTGGCCCACTCCTCAGATGCGTTGACGACCAAGATGCCGACTACCTCCTAAGGGAAGTACACGAAGGCATCTGTGGAGTACACGCAGGTCCACGCGCAGTTGTAGCTAAGCTAAACAACGCGGGATACTTTTGGCCGGGGATGCACACGGATGCGCTGGCCTACATCAGAAAATGTAGGACCTGCCAGCTCTACGCACCCAACACGCATCGCCCGAAGAACGAACTTGTTCCAGTCACTTCTTCATGGTCATTCCAGAAGTGGGCCATCGATGTGACAAGCCCATTTCCCACAGCAGCAGGGAACGTTCAGTTCCTAGTGGTAGCCAACTTTGCTGAACAGAATTTGGTGAGCGACAACGGCACCAACTTTGCTGACCAGAAGCTACAAAAGTGGCTGAAAGAGCTTCAAATCACCCACACCTTTACCTCAGTGGCACACCCGCAGGGTAATGGTAAGGTGGAAAGAGCAAACAAGAGCATCGTCGACGGCATAAAGAAAAGACTCTTGGAGCATAGATCCGGCTGGGTGGACGAAGTTCCACATGTCCTTTGGGCAAACAGAACGCTGAAAAAAGCAAGCACGGGCGAAACCCCATTCAGCCTCACCTATGGCACTGAAGCCATGGTTCCAATCGAGATTGTTCTACCCTCACCAAGAGTCATAACTCAACCAGAAGACAATGATACGGAAAGACGGTTAGACCTTATGCTAACCGAAGAGCGCAAAGACTTAGACGCAGCGCGTGAAGAGAACTACAAGCGACAAATGCAAAAGTACTACAACACGCGGGTGAAACTCTGCAACTTCAATGTCGGAGACTACATACTGCGTAACAACGAGGCTTCGAACCAGGAGCGCCTAGGAAAGCTGGCCTCGGTCTGGGAAGGGCCATACATTATTAAAGAATTTCTGGGAAAGGGCGCATACCGGCTCGAAAGGCTCGATGGCACCCCCATCCCAAGAACATGGAATGGAGCTCAATTACGCAGATGCTACATGTAGATCAATTCCAAACTTGTAACGAACAGGCCTAGAGCCACTTCTAATGGAAATGATTCTCCTTATCACATTGATGTTGATAGCCTTACCTTTATACTTGTGAACTGGCCACACTGATATGCCGGTATTCACCGCATAAATAAGTGAGGGAGGAAGTAAGTCGTTGCGTGTGGAAAGCGGCACAACCCGCATAAGCACAAAAACAGTAAAAATTTCTAAGGGGAAGATGAGGAAAACCTTCACGCAGGTCAGATATAGATGAAGTTTGGTCATCCTACTAGGTGAAAGTGACGAACCTACCCGCACAATCATGATTGAGGAAACAGAACATTAACCTATTATCTGACACGCGTCGAAAGGTTAACTTATTCAAAACACTTAGAAAATTGCTAAGTTAAACTAAAATATGCATGAACAAATCATATAATGTTTACAAGGCAAGGCGTTAACAAAACATTTATATTCACATTAAAAGCTGTTACAAAATGGCTAGGTATCTACCCGCCTACAAAAAGTACAAATCTATCCTAACGGCTGGGAGGAATCTCAAGATTCAGGCTTCGGGACCACTCCCTCCAAACCCACTTGAACCCGCACCATCAGTTGGCTGCGGCTGTTCAAGGAAAGATTTGAGAACAGATAGCCCGTCATCAGCAGCGGCAACTTTGTTCAACTTCTCCACAACCGGATGAGAGAAAGCAGCATATTGGTTCACAGCTTGGTCGTAGGCAGCTTCAGTATCAACATCGTGTAGAGGAAATTTGGAAGGCGGGATGCCTTTCTCTGCAAATCCTAGACCAAGTAAGAAACCAGCTTTCTCTCCATCCTCATGAGAAGCGTTGAGGGATGCGCTCATGGCATCATCATAGGATGTGTTCGCGAAAATCCGATGCACAACCTACAAAAAAAAAAAAAACTTTTCTAAGTATAAAAAGAAAAAAGAGCAAAAAGCAAAGAATAATGGAGCTATGCGTACCTGCGGCAACGCTTCTCGTAGAAGCCAATCCTTATTGGACAGAGCCTCTTGAAGGGTAGCGTGAGCTTGATCGCGTGCGCGTTCGGCTTCATTCTTGTTTAAGTTGGCAAGCAGCACTTCCTTGGCAGCAGCCTCCTCAACGCTTTTAAGCTTGTGCTCAGTGCGATCAAGCACACCCTTCTGATCCAAAAGCTCCTGTAGCTTCTTGGCATCCTCCAAAGCCAAAGCCTCATGAGCCTGCTGAAGCTTCTCCAGTTTAGCCTTCAATTCCTCATTTTCAGCGCGTAGAGGCTCAGCAACAGCTTCAGCTTTGGTGGCCCTTTCAGTCGCATTACGCGCAGTTTCCTTGGCCAACCTAAGCTGTTCGTTAACAGCTTGAGTAGCCTTGGAACGGGCCTCATGCCTAGCTTGGATTTCGGCCTCAAGATCCTTGAAGGCCTTTTCCTTCTCAGCAGCGGTGGCGGCAAGCTTCTTATTTTCTTCTCTCAGTGATCGCACCTGAGCCCCCACCAAGCTACGCGCAGTCCTCAACTTGTCGTTTTCACGACAAAGTAACTCGACACGCGGCTGCATCCGGGCGAGAAGAATTCGGAGCTCAGTGGACAACCGGCCTTCCTGGTAACTAACCATTGCCTCCCCCAATGCACCACTTGGAGCGGCATGGCGCGCCCAGTCGACGCAGTCTGCAGCCGTTCTGAGAGTCGTGCCTCGGCGGATATTCCACCTTGGGGCATAGACCTCATTGGAATCTGAAACTGCAACAACAAAAAACAGTTAAGAAAAAATGACTATGGAGGGATAACAGGCCAAAGTAACCCCACGCACCTGTAGGGTCGATAACAGGTCGATAGCCGCTAAACCCATCACCCGAACCTAAAGGATATCTATCCAAGAGGTCAAGGAGATGGGAAGGAGGCAAAGATTGGACTCCCTCATCAACAGAGGTAAGTCTAGAGGTCCCAACTCTAAACATACCTGAAGAACCGGCCAAGGACGAAGTAGTCGTTGACACTGCAGAAGCCACTGAGGTAGAGACCATCGGAGATGAACTCATTTGAGATGAACTCATAACCGTGGTAGCCGCTGCAGATGAGCTCGCAGAAAAAGTCACCGCCGGTCCGGTGAATGATGTAGTAAAGATGGCACTGACGGCCGTCGGAGAAGTTGAACTGCTCAACGCAGCAACGAAACTGGACGCCATCGTCGGCACAGCAGCCATGACAGATGACGTCATAACCGGAACAGTTGCTTCAACAGTATAAGCAACTGAACCAGTACCAGAAACAGGCGCAGCTGCCTGGGTCATCGCCTCGGATAGGTTGACCAAACCTATCGTCGTGGGTCCTGAACCACTTCCTCCCGCACCGCTCTCAAAAGCAGATAAGTCCACTCCTGCATAAAGAAAAACCAAAGATATAAAAAACAAAGGCGGAAGGAAATGCGGAAAAGGTACACAAAAAGTATACTTACTGGTTTTCTTGATCTTGAAAGCCCTGACAGGCGGAGATCGACCCGATGGAACTGGCCTCTTCACGCCAGTTATCTTCGCGACGCTTGGCGGCTCGGAAGTGACAGCCGTTGTCTCAACCTCTGAGACAATGGTCTCATCACCACCAAGGTTCCCCCCCGCCTCTTCACTTTCAGTCTCGGAATCAGACTGATTCCTTAGGTCAACGAAGGTAGCAACCTTCGTTTTGCCCTTCACGCCAGCCGCCTTCTTTTTCCTCACAATAAAAGGCCCATCTGTGGATCCCTCATCAGAAGATGACAAGATCAGAGGAATTCCAGTAGAAGTTTGAGCATGAAGAGGACGAGGATTAAAGAACTCCTTACCTGGCCGAGTGGCGCTTAAAATCTCGTGGCCTGGCGGGTAGACCTCTACGAATCTATCCGCAGTCTTCTCCAAAATGGGCAACTCGTTCTCATCGAGATCACGAGTACCCAACCGTGCGGGACCACCAGTCTCCCGCGGGTGCAAGAGCGACTGTAAGTCATTCCCCTCTGAAATAAAAAAAATAATGTTAGAAGGAAATCCTAAACCAACACAAAATACGGAGCATACCATAAGGAATATAGTTCAAACCGTATTCAAGAACGATGGGTATTTGCGGCGTCCCAGACCCGGCATCCTTCCACACGTGGCTCATCCCAAGCATGACCATCTCAGACTCCGCGAAGCGATAAACAGGAATCCGAATCTGGGAAATCTTGGTGAACCAATCCGTCTCCTGGTAATTGGAGGCCGGAAGGTTAGGAAGTGCCCTCCCATTCTTAAAGGTCATCGCGATGGGAACGACACGAGCGGAAATGTAGAAAAACTCTTGCTTCCAAGAACGAAGACTACGCTCAGTAGCGCAGATCTTCAAACCCTTGATCCGGGTGACAAGGGTATACCAACCCTGGATGCACCTCCAAGTATAGAAGGTCATCAGGCGGTCGACTCGAGGCTCGATACCCAAAATACGGCACACCCATTCGAAATGGCGAACTTTGGCAATTGCCATTGGGTGCACCTCAGTCAGATGAACACCGTGTTTCTCCAAAACACGGTATACGAACTTCGTTAATGGGAATCTTATATTCCCATATAGGAAGAACGAAGCGTAACCCCTATCTTGCCCTTAGGGGCGTCGTACACCGTCTGGTTGGCCTCCGGGAACTCTGGCTCATAGGGTTCTAGCATGAACTTCTTGACGATGTAATGGTATACATCGACAGAAAGAGTACACTGACACTCGCCAGCAGTACTCTTATCGTCCTTATCGGACGTGGACGTCGGGTTCTCGAGGTAAACGTCGGACTCCTCGACGTTAACCTCTGGGTCATGAGTAGAAGAAGACATTTTTTAAATGTTAAAGATGAAGGAAAGCGGTTTCAGGAGAATGCTCGCCGGAAAAGATGAGTATTCGCCGGAAATCGCTTAAAAGGAAAAGGAGAGTGAAGTGAAGATAATGGATGAAATACACCCTCTCCCCCTTATATACTCATCGCAATGAATGCGATGAATTTAATGCGGATGAGAGAGAAGGCGCAGGAGCAATGACACGGCGACACGTGTGGATAAAGCAAGCTGGCAACAGGTGTCAAAATGGCGCGTGCCATAAAACCCGCGCCCACGCGCCTGAAAAAGCGTCCTGATTGACCACATGCTGTCACGTCGTTATAACTTCCTGCACATCCTGAAACCGTCAGAAGACGCCAACGTCCCTTCAACCGTTTGGACTGTCCTTATCCTTTCACCAACTCTCCGAATTCCAAAAAGATTCAAAAAGATTCAAAAATAAGAGAGAGTATACCTCCTTACATTGGAAAGCAAGAAACCATAAGACAAGTGCGGGTACAGTGTCAAGGCGAAACCCTTCACATACTTAGCACTTGCAGGGAACTGAAGCCAAGAAGATCGATCTTATGGGCCATGCTTGCGGAAAGAGAAATAACACCCCCGCATGGCGGGAACGTTGAAAACTAGATTGTTTGAAGCTCGAAGGTGGTATTGGTTGTTTAACATAACTGATCACTATGTCTAAAACTACCAAAACCTCGTGGATAATCTACACAAGTGAAACTCAACGCTCCCGACTTGCGAAGAGGTTACACCTACCCGCATCATACCCAAAGATCGAGCAGAAAAGTCGGGAATTTTCTGCAAGTGACATTAGGAAAACCGCGGGAAAAATCCCCACGGAGAACCTTAAAAAACGAAAACCCCCTTTTCAAAACCCCTTGCTTAAAGTCCAAAAGTTCCCCTCACTTATTAACAATTCATGAGAAGAACAATGGACTGGGGGGACTTGAAGAGGTAGGTTCCCGCAAAGCCCAGTTGGACCCGCAAGACTCACCTTGAAGAGGTACGTCTGCGCAAAGACCAACTGGATTCGCAGGAACCACCATGCTCAAAGAGATGAAGACCTTACACGCAGTAAGCCAGCTGTCCCCGCAGGAAAGCCTCCCTTGGTACAGTACCCTGCCTGTTCCCGCAGCTGTGGGTACAAGCCAAGAAGGAAGGCTACCCGCACTAACAGTAAGGCTACACGCACAAGGCACTAACTCTTATACTTCAGCAATGTCACCTGAAGAAGGAATGAGCAGGGCGGGAATATTCCTGCCCAAAAGAGCCAGTCCGTACGCTTCTAGAAGATCTTTTGTACTATACCTACCAAGGTATGGACAAATAGACAAGATCTGACAAAAACAACCCATGAACCAATCACAGGGTGACAGCTCACCGACAATAGTACGAGAAGGAGCACGCTCCAGTACAAAATGTCACTATCAGCCGCTGCCTACCCACCAACTCCCATTGTGGCACGAACGTAGCCCATAGTTGGTGGAAAAGGAATATTATATACAGCTGGCCGTACCTGCTTGGAAACCTACCTTCGGCTATAAATACTCCAGCACCCTGGAACGGTATCATCATCTTCTCTCTAGCTATTTCTCTCTATATACACTTATATTCAGAGCAACCCAGTCTGATTCTCACGCCGGAGGGTGGTCACAAGGAGGAACCCCCCCCCCCTTCTCAGTGACGAGCTTACGGTGTCTGTTTTGCAGATTGAGAAGAATAACCATCTTTGCCGGACCTAACCCTCGTGGGAAACATCTACTTAACCCTAAGATTATCCTTAATCTGCCGGGGTCACTTAGTGTTTCTTCACCTAACCAATCGACTTAACCAAATGAGCAAGGCCAAGGAAATACGGTGTGTTGGGTTTACTCACTAAATGGTAGTGATGATTTAAAAGGGAAAAGGATATTAGGTTATGGAGAAGGGCAGCTAAGTCAGACCATCATTCTTCACGGGCATGGCAACCTATCCCGACCAAGTTGTCAATACGGTTCATGGATAAAAGTGGATAAATTAGACTTGCTGGGGATGAAAAGTTGAAATAAGCTGGAATATCCAAAATAAATACCCGATCAAGCATAAAGCCATATATTAGTTCTATATAGGTAAAAGAATTAATAAACAAGTAGTCTGTTTATCATTTAAACAAAAGAATGAAAAAAGATTAAAATTTCCACTTAAGACCATTCGTAGTCGCCACACATTATGGCTTTTTGGCCCTAAAACTCTTGGGGGCACCCCCCCCCCCCCCCCCCCCCGCGGCTTTTTGGAGGGAGAGTTGTGTACACAACGTTAGCATCCAAGCGTTTTAGGCTTTTTGATTTTTTTCTTCTTTTTTTCGTTCTTTTTATCCTTTTCCTTTTGTTTTCTTTAGTTTTATTAATAAAAATATAAAACACCACATACTGATACGATATATTATATTAATTAAGTATATCTATTATTTAGTTTCCTTATCATATTATAACTAGGTTTCTTTATTGTTTATCTTTTCCTATTTTATATGTTTTCTTTTCCTATAAATTGTAATCGATTTAAGAAGAAAAATAAAGAAAATTGTCTCAAGTTTGGTTTCTCTTCTTCTCTCTTGTTCTTGGAGCCTAACCCACTCTACGGGTCTATTGGGAGATTGACCATCTCGAATCGGTCTCTACCAATTTGGTGCTTTCATCAATCGTCCTCATGCCTCCTTCGTCGCGTGAAGACATGATCATGGCCTTGGTCGACAAAATCGATCGGCTATTGATCCAACAAGAATCAAACGCCATCCAAGCCAAGTTCCAGTTTGACTCTCTCACTACCACCATGAACCAAATAACCGCAAACCTTACCACCGCCCTCAACAAAATTTCCGGCACCTCCTCGATAATAACCGACCCAAAACCAGTCCTTACAACCCAATATCAGCTTCCACCACCAAACACCCCAATGCTAGCCCCTTCCAAAGTTGATAATGATCTATCTATACTCCAAAAACAACCTTTAATCGTTGGATCTCCTAATATAAATTCAAACATTGATGCAAAAGGTGTCATGGGCACCACTAGTTTGGGCCATGTGATAATCACGCCACCTCAGTATGTAGCTTTCAAGGAAATTGTATCATATGGAATACGTATACAAAACATATACCCATATCTTATTTACGAATTTGATGGATTGCCTTTTTCAATAACCAAATTAGATGGACTGGCGATGAGCAAAGGTGTAGCCTTTCAATTGGAAGATGCAAATTACCAGGATGGAGACGCAACCACGAGATGCGAATGGCACCCGCTGTGGCGAGCGGTCAAGACCGCCCCGCTTAAGGTAGTCCGACTTGAATGGCGACCACCATGGAAAACGCTTTCCGTTCTTGAGGACAAGAACGTTTTGAAGGGGCGGGGAATTGATACGATATATTATATTAATTAAGTATATCTATTATTTAGTTTCCTTATCATATTATAACTAGGTTTCTTTATTGTTTATCTTTTCCTATTTTATATGTTTTCTTTTCCTATAAATTGTAATCGATTTAAGAAGAAAAATAATAAGAAAATTGTCTCAAGTTTGGTTTCTCTTATTCTCTCTTGTTCTTGAAGCCTAACCCACTCTACGGGTCTATTGGGAGATTGACCATCTCGAATCGGTCTCTACCACATACTCTAATAGGTTCATAATATTTGTTTTGACCATTTCTAAGTTCAAAAACAAACTAAAAAAATGTGAGTAGAAGGGTTTGGAAAAATATATTTAATGACGAAGTTATAAAACGACAGTCTCCAAAAACTCCTACAACCTCATCCTTTGCTAGGCTATAATCCAGAACATCTTACTGAAAGCAAGAACCTCTACCAACACATTAGAACATTCGGGGTATTAGATATGAAAGAAAATCAATGACTAGACTCAGATTATAAAATTTAATTTTAAGTTAAGATTTATTTGGACCAAATGCTGTTAGTAGTTCATAAAAATATCTCATATCGCTAACGGTTTCAGTAAAAGTGGGATTTTCCTTTATGTGTTTCGAATCACTCACCATATTCATGGCATTCTTGATGAGTTTCATATCGTCTAGGCTAATTGTCCGGTAAATGAATCTCTTCGGACTAAGTTCAACACCCGCCTGTGGCGTTATTGGCGTCTCTGTATCCTTCAAAAACAACGCGGTCGCCAATCCAACATCTACCAACGTATACCAAACCAACCAGAAAACCATGCAAACTGACATGGACCACCCCTTCCACCAAGGCCCTCCAAGGCCGGACTTTAAGGACGAAAACCACCCCGAATTCGAATCTTTTTTCCTTGGGACAGTGGGAACTGCGTCTGGATTGTCGATCTGGCGAGTGCAAGCAAGTAGCAAGGACATAAGGGACGTGCCGTCACCAATGGAGTGATGAATGCGGAATATTCCAACCGCCTCGGCCTGGGAGGTTTTGAGGTTGAGGAGGTGAAGATCCCACATGGGTATCGAAGAGTCGATGGAGGTTTTACTGAGATTGTAGGCATAATCTTCCAGGAACTTGTCAGGGGAGTCTAGGGGTTGTGGGATGTTTGGGATGATGATGTGATTGTTTAAATTCACAGTTGTGGGAACCCATTTCATTATTCCACCATTCTTGTCATCTACAACCTGTATGCAAACATTAATGTTTGAATACTAGCTTCTTGAAACTATATACTTCATGATCGACTTTACCAAACGTACTAATGAATTACCTGGACACTAGAGAACCTAGGATTTTTAAGCAAAGTTTGTGGCAGCTTCTCGTATACAATGCGAGGATTAATAGGGTTCTTTAAACCGATAATCGCTATGATGTAGATACTGAAATTTGGTTCATGGAACAGACGTGCTGCTGGGCTCAATGGTTGTTCCTCACCGGTTGCTATCATATAGGCATCATCATCTTGATCAGTACCGTCGTGGTTCGTAATGGTGTTTCTCTTGGTGATTTGAATAGGTTTTAGAGCTGGTTGTCTCCATCTTAGCCCTCTTGTTAGCGACTCCATTGATCAATGGAAAAATGGTAAAGCTAATATGACTATTCATAGAGAGGTTGGTTCCTTAATTATGATATGGTGACCGAAGGTACCGGGCGTAATGAATAAAGGAAAGGGATAGGTGCTGCTCATAATGCAACGTTTATGGTGTTCTATTTTCTATTACAGCATCAAATTACTGGGATAAACTGGACCAGCTATATTCATACCGTCTAGCATCTAATCACGTATCGTTTCAATATTCAAACGACCATTCGAATAGAGGTCAGACGAGCGTTTAAAAAAAAATAAATCTTAATTATTTAACCTTTTTGTAGGGACTCCAATAATGGAATAATTTGTAAGCTAATAGGGTGAGGGAATTGCCGGAATGTTAATTTTATTCACAAGTTTTATGTATTAAATTTCTTAAATTAAATAAAATTTTAGTTCAGCTTTTAGTTATTTTAATTTTGTTTTTTTGATTAGTTAATTAGAAAAATAGTTTGGAATTTTGTATAAGCAAGATGGATATGCCACGAGTTTAAAGAAAGAAAGATGAAAAATAGTTGGGACACCCCTCCTTTAAAACAAATTCAGGGTTTGCATGGGTCCTGGTTCCATTTTGCTAGTTTCTACATCACGTGGGATGAATTGGCTAACATTAATTGATCATCTCTGCAACCGTCTAATCAATTTGTTCAACGTCGACCAGGAGTTGTGCGTGGTGGAACTGGAAACACATGGGCGTTAATTTCCAGTAGACCATTGTTAATCTTGATCTTTGCTTTTTGGTATTCAGGACCTCCTTGGAGATCCACAACTTTATTCGCGGTTAAAAAGGGTAAAGTGGTTCTAGCGAGAATTTTATACACATTTGGTGTTGTAGGTCATCTCTGGATGTATCTAACAACTTTACTCGGATCAATCCGAGTTGTTAACTAGCGGAAATCACTAACAACATTCAGATTTCGGATCTTAGTTTGTAAGAAACAAAAGAAAGAAAAAGTAGAAGATGGGTGTTTGCTAGAGAGAGAATTCTCTTTATATCCTTATAGTTGGTGGAGTTGTGAAGAATTGTGGGGAAATGGGTTAAGTAACCCTTTATATAGGGTCTTCATTTCTTCAACTTTTACATTTCGTCCATACAAAATAAACGTACTAAAGTACATAATACACCGACTAAAAGCAAATATAAATAATCCTAAAACTAATATAGAATATTAGCCCTACAATCTCCCTCTAAGATTGAGTATGTCCAGGAACCTTCATCGAGTTCCTTGCTTCGTTTTAATTCTTGAAATCTAGTACTTGTCTTGATCCAAGCTTGAATGAGACTGGATCTTGGACAAATCTTTATTTCCCAATCTTGAAGACTTGAACTTCAATCTTATTTTCTGGGAAGGATCGGCAGTAGCAAATTTTAAAAACATCAGTTGCGGGAGACTCGACGTCTAATTTTCTGTTGTTGACTTTCTTGGGCTGACCGGTTACTTTTCTTTGTCCTTCGACTGATCTTCAGACACGATAAACTACTTTTTAGGTTCAACCGCCAACTGTCATGTTCTCATGTTCTTTTAAGCACTTTAGCATATGCAACTTCAGTCTCTGCAGCCCATAATATTTGATATCGATCTACTTGTCCATGTATAGCTGCACAAAACTTAGAGCGAATAAGAGTCGTACACAGACCCTTTTGAGGGTCAAAGAAGAATTTTCTTTTTCAAAACATGCTTTTGGTTTGAAATGTTTGCAAGATAACTCTGAAATTTTATTTTATCTTGACTTTTGATAAAATACTAATTCCAGTCCCTCAACTTGTAAATGATCTGTATAAGTCACAGGTTTCCAACGAACTTTGCATGAGTGACATTGACAACAAAACACATGTTTTTGAATAAAACAAGGATTTAACAAAATATGTACTAACTTAATAAAACTTAAAATCTTTTTGGAATTTTTATACATTATAATATTACTAATATATATACATAATAAATAAAACAAAAGAAGATAAAAATAAAATTAAGATATGAGTAAAGATGAAATTATATAACAATAATATTTACAAAATTTTCTAATGATTTTAATATTTTTGCGAGAAAGATCACAGCATGAAATCACATTAATTGATAACGTTCTAGATCACACTTTTATTTGGATATTATTATGTCAAGAAACAAAGTCAATTGTAGATATATTTTGTCCACTTTAAACTTAGTATTTTGATGTCAACGTGATATATTAAGGTATGAATTCGGCACGATACTTATGTGGTTCCCTGTTAATCCGACAAGTTACAAACTCCATCATACCTCAAGCATAATGTGTTCATCAGTATCACCCCGAATTGACTCCGACCCCCTAATGATTGATAAAACATTTTAAGATTATTTAAACTTTTTGAAAATTTTCTTTCAAACAATAAATGTTGAACCATGGACTTGCTTGTCAAACGGACTTACAGGCCTTCATATAAAGTGTTCAGGATTTATTTGTTTGCCCCACGTTACGTGGTTCTAATATGCCCCTTTTTGTTTGACAATTTATCAACATTTTTGTTGTTGATTTTAAATTCTTTGAGTACTTTGCAGTTTTTCTACTTTATCAATTTTGATTTTCAATAATTATTTAAAGCAAGAGTAATTTTTTATGGTGATCGATCACTAACGGGCTCGTGTATGACTAACTAATAACATTTTTGCCTTCATCGATATGACTTATATAAGAGTCAGTAACCGCTTCATAAGAGTGTAACCACTAGCATAGGCGAGTATTTAAGTTTATATCACTGTTACACTTACTCATTTGTCAAGCCTATCTATACATCAAGCAATGATCTAGTTGGCTTTTGATATACTCTTTTCATGTGCTAGGATCGTTAAAAACAATTTCTTATCATTTTCCAAAGGTCGGATCAATTTCTCAAATTTTATAATTTTATATTATCCGACTCCCTTTAAGCGGGAGCTCCCTTTAAATAAGAGAATATCTTTTGAAGCTTTTTCAATTTTCTTAATGAAATTGTAAAATAACAAAATATAAAATATTTTTGGTAAGTCAAGTGACTCATTTTTGTTTTCTTAAAGAAACAAAAAATCTTTTTGGTGAGTTATACTTAACCCATTGTCTCCCTCTAAAATTGTGGCATATTTGAAAATATTTACAATTTTATATACAAAAAGATAGATATGTTGTTTAATCAAAATTGATCGATGGATTTAGTGAAAAGGTCGGCAAAGTTTTTGTTAGATGGACTATCTTAAGCATGCATTATCACATCATATAACAAAGTTGAAGATATTCAAACGAAGCCTAGCAGCTGATGTTAGATCCATCACTTGAGAAATGCTTGACAAGTTGTGGTTAATCCATTTGAACAAGTTTAGTGTAGTTGAAGCACAAAGTACCATTTCCCTTCTTGAAGTTTGTCATCCCATGTCGCTTATGAAAGACTCGAATCCTCCATCGAATGGTTTAGCATCAAATAGTAAGGGTTTGTCTCCTATAATATGTGGGATGCAACCACTATCTAAGTTCTGAATACTCTTGAAAGTCCTCCTTGATTGACCCTACATGCACTAAGCGTTTAATGGACATGGGTTCCCGAGACTTAGTTGTCTCTTGAAGATCAACCGTAAATCGACCAACATGATTTTATTTCCTGAAAATCATTTATTTCTTGGTGAAGCTTTATTTGATGAAGAATCATCCTTAGGAGAATCTAAGCAGAAACTTGTTCCTTTGTTTTGACACTTTTGGACTTTTCTTTTCTTGATTTTAAAATTGTTTTGGTGAATCCTCAAACTTTTCAGTCTTAGGATCCTTTTTTATTTTATCCTTTTTCGTTTGCCAAAAAGGTTTCTTTTTACGTTTTACTTTATTGACTTTGGATCTCACATCCACTTCACTGGCTTCACTATCAACTTGATCTGTCCTTGAATATGGGCTACTAAAAACACCTTTTGGGGACTGACTAAGCCGCTTTTGAATATCAATTTGTTGCTTGAACTAGTGCTTACAATGTCCTGCAAGGTAAGAGGAATGACCACAAACAAAACAAAATTTTCTCCTATGAGCACTATAAAACTCATCAGAACTATAATATGGTTGGTGTAGTGGGAAGGTGATCCATGGAAAGGAACATGATTATAATACACATTTGATGTGTGACCCCGATCATCAAAAACATTTGTGTAATATGAATCAACAAAATTTTGTTGATAATAATCATAGTAGTTGTTATCAAAATAGTTGTATGACTGAGGATTTTGCGATTGATTAGTTGTTTGAGAAAATAATCTTTTATTTGGTGGCACATATTTACATGAAGTACTAGTTTGATTATCATTTTCAAACACTTTCCTTTTACTTGAATTATCCTCAGTCTTACAACTTGATGATGAAAAACTAGATATGTTCACCTCAACAGGCCTTTCCACCTGCCCATTTTTTTCCTAACAAACTGCTAAAGAAGATGAACTATATCATTAGGACTAACTGATGGAAGAATTGGATCAATTGCTTTGGGGACAATAGGAGTATATGTCTTTGGTTTTGTCACGTGTCCAATACCATTGAACATCTCATCCTTAGGTGGGGAGTTGAAACTAAAATGAGGTAGGCTAGTATAATTCTCATTAAACGGTGGTGGAACAACACTTTTAGAAGCTAACTCAAATTTTTCAACAGCTGTTTTTCTTTGGGCTAAATTTAGCTATAATTTGACAATTTTAGCCTTTAACTCAATCACACATTTTTCATGATGTTCAGCTATTTTTTCAACTTGGAAAAGTTTCTCATTAACTTAGCGATATCATTATTATGAGTTTTAATCATAGTGACATAAATCTTTTCAGCTTTCTTAAGTTCATCATTCTGACATTTAATGCTAAAGATTTGATCTAAAATGGTAACATTATGGTTTCTATAGTGCTCTATTTTATTTATACAAGCTCGAGAGCACAAGTGTGTGTGTACCTCAGAAAGGATAAGACTTGCTTGATTTCTTTCACCCGCAACACTTGTCCCAGCTTTATTTTATTTTGACTGATTGTTTATTCGAAGATTTTCATCCATCAATTTAAAAGACTTGAAAGTAGAAAGTCAACTTTGAGAGTGTTATGGTATTCAGATTTGTGGTTCTCTTGATGGTAACCACACTGATGTTCCTTGCATAAGGCAGTGAATTCAACAACTTCATGTTGATCTCAGACAACTCATGGATGATACTAGCACTTCTCATTTCAGTGACGAGTGACTCATATATGTTGATTAAAGAGGCAACCGATTCTCCTTGAATATGTTTAAACATGTTGAATTCTTCTTTTAACATGTCCTTTTGGCATTCCCTCATATTAAGATATCCTTCAAGTTGAGAATTGCAAGACATTTTTTTTAACAAAAGACTAAGTAATACTCCCTCCGTCCCATTTTAAATGTCCATTTTTCCATTTTTTGTTGTCCCAATTTAAATGTCATTTCTATACATATAAATTCAATTTTCAATTGTGCCCTTACTTTTAAATGTCATTTTTTAGCCAAGGAAGAAAAATGGTTTTTAGTCATAATAACTTAAAGGACATTATTGTCATTTTACAGCTCATAAAATAAAATGATCAAACATTTTTTATTTGTGTGTTTTGGGTCCCATGACATTTAAAATGGGATGGATGGAGTAATAATAATTTTTTTTTTGTCAAAGTCAACGGGTCAGACTCAATTAGCCATTCGATTCGAATAGAATTTTTTTTGTCAACGGTCAACGTTCGATTACCCATTTGATTCGAATAGAAAATTTTTTTGGTCAAAGTCAACGGTCAAAGGTTTGACCGGCTCGATTAGCCATTGATTGGCGGCTCGATTAGTCGACTAGACCGGCTCGATTAGCCTTTTTTTGGAAGATATTAAGCCATATATCAATAAAGTCTAATGGACTTTAGCCTAAAAACCAATAGATTGGCCTAGATCTGAGTTTTTTACCGGATCAGAACCCGGACACAAAAACCAAGAAAACCAAAAACTAAGATTTAAAGATTTTCCGGTATTTCTTGGATGTAAAGCACTCCAAAAGTAGTGAGTAACACGAAGAACAACCTCAAATCTATCACAAACTAAGATCAAAACCCGAAAAGTTTGATCCGAAAACCAAAAGTTGAGCTGAAAGCTCTGATACCACTTGTAGGTCCTCTTTGGATGGATCTAACAACTTTAATCGGATTAATTCGTGTTGTTAGCTAGCGGAAATCACTAACAACACTCGGATCTCGGATTTTAGCTTGTAAGAAACAAAAGAAAGAAAAAGTAAAAATATGAGTGTTTGGTAGAGAGAGAATTCCCTTTAATTCCTTGTAGTTGGTGGAGTTGTGGAGAAATGAGTTAAGTGACCATTTATATTGGATCCTCATTTCTTCAACTTTTACATTTCGTCCGTACAAAATAAACCTACTGAGGTAGGTAATACACCGACTAAAAGCAAATATAAATACATACACAATTCTAAAACTAATATAGAATATTAGCCCTACCGGTGTTTGTGCAAGGTGATGAATAATCTCATTTTAACCAAATTCCTTAAGTCTTTGTCCTAGATTGTGGAAGAGGACAAGAGGTCAAGATCCTTGGGCAATGGTGGGTTAGGAATCGTGTAAGAGTACTTGTCACTCTTGGATGGAGAGATAGGAGTAGTTTTAACCTTAATAGGTTCGGATTGTAATTTTTTGTGTTTTCATATGTATATACTCCCTATTGGTGGATATACATTGCGAGTACACTTGAATTAACAGCAAAGAACAAAAAATGGTTCTAACGACACCCATATGATCAAATAGAACTTGGACTAATTGTATATTTGTATATGATACCATATATTTTTGTTGAACCTGAGATTTGATTTATGGACACAAGTGCATATATTATAAATTTCTAGGTTGACCATGCAAAAATTAATGTTCCGCAGATGATACTAACAATAAAAGCAATTTATAATAATTCTTGTTATGACCTTTAGTTTTTCTTTATTCTTATTTTACCGATTTGAATTTTGAATGATTTATGTAGATCACAAGTCTAAAATATACATATGCAAACTGTAACTAAATGCTCAGGTGAATGCAGCCTGTGACAAGCCCTCCTCATCATCCTTAATAAGCCCCTTTGCATAAACGGCTTCTTTGATGAGTTTTAGTGATGCTTCAATATCATCTAACAATTGCTTAGGATCCGGGATGCTGTTGTCATCTACCGAGAGGACTATTGTCATCTTGTTCACATAGCTCTGGAAATTAATCATCAATCCCTAGTATTCGTTACATAAGCAAAGAACATTAGAATGTTAGTGGTTTGTTAAACAATTATACTAGCTACAAATAACGTTGTGCGTGACCGATAAACCTAAACATAACCTTACATGTGGGTGGCCATAACAACTAGGTGCAAGGAATTCTATGGCGTGACCATAAAAGCCGATTTCTTCTTGAGGTCCAACCAAGTTCGAGAAGCCCAAGGTTGTACAGGCGGCTGCCTTGTGTGAAATTGTGTTTGCTGCCTATTTACATACCAAATTTGTCCAACATGAGTCTAGTATGCAAGAACATATGCCAAAAAAATGATTTTGAGAAATCACCTTGATACCGAACAATTTAAGAACCAAGGAGGCTAGTGAAAAGGTACATATCGCCTCGAGCGAGTTCTTTTTTCTATCGATGGTTGCCTTGGCTTCTCTAACATAGTCTAGTGGATCGTCTTTTATACCAATCGCAAACGGAAGGATCACGTGACCAATCCAGTTCCCCCATTTTGCATCCGTATTTTTCTCCATCATATCAGCCAATGCCTGTAATGTTTACTCCACAGTTCAATCATCCAAAACCCGAATGTTTGCTAGAAACACTTCCAAGAAAAAAAAATGTGTACTATTTTCTGGTGGAAAAAAAATGCTAAACACGATTCCTAGGAAAACGATTCATCCCAAACCAAACGATTCATCCTAAACACGATTCCTATGACGAGATGAAATAGTTTTTACGACAAAGATAACTCGTCTTAAGAAAAATATAAATTCACTTGTATATTTTCGTTTACTTGGAACTCCAAATACCTAAATCTTATACTTTTTGTAATGAAGATCATTACTTGAATGCCTGAAGATGGTCTTATGTTGATTAAAAGCGTTGATCGCAGCCGTATCTTCTTAGGGAGGTTGTTTTTCTCCTCGGTTGCGCTTTCATCTTTTTTCCCCTCACCTTACAAATATGAACAAGTATTCTATATATAAGTACAATACCAAAAGAGGCAAAACCTGCTTGGATTACTCCGAATGCGAAAAGTGTAAGAACTCACCATATCTCCGGTTGAGGTACTGTGATAATCCAGCTTGGGTAACTCCTACTGCGACGTCATTAATCGTCTATAATAAAAAAAAATTAGTTACATTTTGAAAATTAACATAGATACCCATCTTTCCTTGTAACTCACCATATTCATGCCATTCTTGATGAGCTTCATATCGTCTAGGCTAAGCGTCCGGTAAACGAATCTCCTAGGATTAAGTTCAACTCCCGCCTGAGATGTTATTGGGGTCTTCGTATCCTTCAAAAACAAAGCCATCGCCATAATATATCCAACGTCTACCAAAGTATTCCAAACCAACCAGAAAACCATGGAAACCACCACGAACCACCGCTTCCAGCACGGCCCTCCACCACGGGAGCTGTAGGACGAAAACCATCCCAAATTCGAATCTTTTTTCCTTGGGACGGTGGGAACTGCGTCTGGATTGTCGATCTGGCGAGTGCAAGCGAGTAGCAAGGACATAAGGGAGGTTCCGTCACCAATGGAGTGATGAATGCGGAATATTCCAACCACCTCGGCATCAGATGTTTTGAGGTTGAGAAGGTGGAGATCCCACATGGGTATCGAAGAGTCGATGGAGGTTTTACTGAGATTGTAGGCATAATCTTCAAGGAACTTATCAGGGGAGTCTAGGGTTTGTGGGATGTTAGGGATGATAATGTGATTGTTTAGATTCACATTTGTTGGAACCCATTTCATTATTCCACCATTCTCGTCATCTACAACCTGTATTGATGCATGAATGTTTGAAAACTGCATATATCTTTCGAAGCTTTTACTTTTAATTCATCATTTTCATGTGCTAGAAAACTTTTAGTTATAATTTGGATAGTATATACCTTCTATTTTTGAAATAAACAGTTTCACAAAAACTTTAATTAAGGGTGCGCACTATTACATTGGGTCGTATAACATTTTTCACATGTCATACGAATTGTGTGAAGTTATACGGCTCATACGATATTTGGAA
The DNA here is from genome assembly GCF_021521415.1 of Bidens hawaiensis. Classification (NCBI taxonomy): domain Eukaryota; kingdom Viridiplantae; phylum Streptophyta; class Magnoliopsida; order Asterales; family Asteraceae; genus Bidens; species Bidens hawaiensis. The sequence goes on along the minus strand of NW_027491379.1, from coordinate 1,339,592 downwards.
AACGTTTGTATGAGCCCACATAAAATTAAAAAAAAATAACGAGTTATTTTACGAATCGTATAAGACAATCCGCAAAAGTAATACTACACGAAATATAATCATATACGATATGTGTAAATTTACTAAAATGTACAGAGTAATTGATGTGACAGTGGTATATTGTGTCAGAAGTTATACCACATGTATAGTTTTATATAATTTGAATAACGAATAAAGCGATGCATCTACAACTTCCCTAATTAAAGTTTAGGGTGTCGGGTAACGAGTCAAGTGATCAGAACAAAATTTTCATATAGGACTGTAGACATAATTTTTAGCTTTTTATGTGTAATCTACAAAAAGTAATCCCGATTTATTATGCGTATTAAAAACTTTCACTGATAAAGAATCTTGAATCCGTCACTACTCTCAACTACTAACTTCTAGGTATTGAACCAAACGTGCTAATTACCTGCAAACTAGAGAAGCGAGGATGTTTAAGCAAAGATTGTGGCAACTTGTCATACACGACACGAGGGTTAATACGATTCTTGAGACCGATAATCGCTATGACATAGATATTGAAATTTGGTTCGTGGAACATTTGTGCTGTTGGGCTCAATGGTTCTCCATCGCTTGTTATCATATCGTTGTCGGCACGAGTAGGGATTTGAACAGGTTTTAGATTTGATTTCCTCCATTTTAACCGTTTTGTAAATGACTCCATTGATGGATAAGTTGTAAGCTAACATGAGATATGAAGTTGGTTCGTTTATATAGTGTACATTTGAGGATAACAATGATAATATTTAATCATGTTGAATTGTGGTTGTACATCCAAACTGTTTATAGATAGGGTGAGCGAAGCCTAAAGTTATCGACTTCGCATTATATTTCTTTATTAATATATACTTAAAATAAAGAAATAGTACACATGAACTTGCGGTTAACTGTTCGATCGCTCAATGGTCTAAAATGTTGTATAGGTTAGATAGATTAACTGGCTCGGGCTGAATTTAGTTAATTTTGTTGAATGTTCTAATGCTATGGTGTTCATTCTTTTAAAATGAAGGTGTTGGGTTTAAATCCTAGCTTGCAAATGCTAGGCTAACATGATTTTAGAAGAAAATGAATTTGCTGTTAATTTTTTTTTTTTTTTGAAGAATAGATCAGAATTCAAATTATAATTATAAAAGAAATTAACCTTCGAATTATGGTTTGTATGTTTTTCATTTTTATTTCATTTTAATCACTTTCATATTTATATATACCTTTTCGTATTGTTTATTAAATAAGTATATATAAATATAATGATAACTTTAATGCTAGATAAAGCTAGCTAGATTACCCATAAATCCATAATATATACTATTTATATTATGACTGTTCGTGACGCTTTAACTAGCATGTATCGGTCAACTCATGGCGCGCACATGTATTGTATAGGATAAGAATTACAAGGTCATGTTAGACTAACTTCCAATTCTGATTTTTTATTTTTCATTTATTTATTTATTTATTTTTTTTTGTGGAGTTCTTGAAGATATTTGAACGCCGATGTTCTTTTTTTTTTTGCATTATATTGTTGATAAATGATAACAGATGAATGTTGATGGAGTCATAAATGCTTATCCACGTGCCATACACAATGTTGTGTTATACTTTCATTCACTCATTTGATTAGAAAAACTAAGAGCGCGTACAAAATAGAAAAAACTGAACCGGAAAAATAAAGGAAAAATTATTAAAATAAACAATTTTAATATATTTTTTTTTTAAAATATACATGTCTATTTTAGTCTACATTTCTCCGATCATTGAGTTTTTGACCAATAATCAAGTGACACGTCAGCAAAAAGCCGCCTTAGCCGCCACTTTATGGACAATAATTTTATGAAAATTAAACGGGACCCACCTTTAGCCTATAAAAATTTGACACATGTCAAAGGCTGCTAAAGTTACCTACATCTATGGTTATTTAGCCGGCATCCTTGACTCTTAGCCGGCTTCGGGATAGGTGTCTATTCACTTAGCTGGCTCCAAATATTCCTTCTCAACCGGCTCTAACTCGGCTTGTAGGTTAAAGCTTCACTTAGCCGTCTAATTTTAGCAGCCAAAATTGAATATTTTACCAACTTTACAAACCATATTAAATATTTATCCGGCATTTATCTTTTTATTTCTTAGCAGTCTTGTTAACCGGTGTAAATTTAGCCTCCAAAATTAATTATTTTTACATACCACCCCTAGCCGAAGGGTCTATATTACTAATTTGAAAGTTATTATTGCCTGTTTAACTGTCACACATATATAAATCCATTCTCACCACTCACCATCAAGCTATCTACACCCTAATCCTATAAATCTAGTTTATTCTTTTATGCTATTGCATAAAATAACTAATGGCTATAAGTCAACTGCTACAAATTTCATCATTAATATGTCACATACATGTGATTAACTATATAATTGATGACTTATTTGAAGACATTAAGACGGGTCGCTATGGGGCGGTTTTAGGTGGGATGGCGGGCGCCTTTGGGCGTGAAACATTACCAAGGGGCACCTTTAGTGGTGGAGCGTCGTGGGTGTCCATTGTTGGAACGGCTGGCGCAGTAAGACCACCCCTTCTCTTACACACATACATACGTACGGATATATACATATGTGAATGATGACGAGTTGTACATAAATATCAAATTGTATAATATTAACGTGCATGGTTTGATTTAAACTGGCCTCCATTCAAAGGATACAATCAGAGTAATTCTTTTATTGCTCTGGGTCACTTGTGAAGAATTACAGTGTACAATAGATGTTTAAATAGAATCCTATCTATAGGGTTTATAACTTGTTCATCAAGAAAAGATAAATGGACTAAACAATAAGATTAGGGCAGTACCATCATATATCTCTTCACTTAAACAAGCACAATCAAGACTTCACATACCCAACAGAGTCTACCACCACACAATAGCTAGCATATCTCAACGACATGTTTTCAAGATAAGATTCAACTAGTGACGAATTTCTTGAGTTACTGCATCAAGCACGTGTCGGCCATCTTTATGACGATGACAAGTGGCTAAAAAAAGCTTTGCAACGACAAAATTCGTCACTATAGTCCTTTGTAGTGAGGATCGACGAGCACTTATTATTTGAAAATATATTAGTCTAGTTATCCTTTTCTTTGTTTAGGTGTGATAATATAATCACTCTAGAATTAATTATATATCTTGTATTAACTCCATATAAAGAGAGGTAACGTTCCTATGAATTATCTAATACACAAAAATCATTCAACATCAAAAGTATCACCCTCAATTTTATTAATTAATTAGTTTTCGCAAACTTTATGTAAAAGTTCTTTGAACACACACATACGGAACAGATGAATGGATAATTGGAGACCTTGATATATATCTTTTTATATTGAAAGACAAGCTTGAATAAAAACTAACACACACCCGCTTAAAAAATTCTAACCGGGGACAAAACCAAAGTTACATAATAAGTAAAGGGTTTTTAAGTCAGGTTATTCAATTCAAACGAAAGTTACAATTACGAGACCAGAACCACAAAAGAAACCGACACAATTGAATCAAACATATTAAGATCATTTCAATTTAGGTTAATAAAGCCTTAGACATGCACTCCTCAACAAGTCCCGTCGCGTAATTAACAGCTTCTTTGATGAGTTTTAGTGATGATTCAAGATCATCTAACAGTTTATGAGGATCCGGGATGGCGGTTTCATCAACCGAAAGGACTATTGTCATCTTGTTCACATAGCTTTGGAAATGAATCATCAAACCCTTTAATCAGATAAATAAAACTATAGAATGTTAGCTTCATGTTGTTATAGATAATTAAACATGTATATTAACATACTTACATGTGGGTGGCCATAACAACTTGGAGCAATGAATTCAATGTCATGACCATAAAACCCTATTTCTTCTTGAGGTCCAACCACATTTGAGAAGGTCAAGGTTGTATGGGTAAAAGCCATGTCTGAAATTTTGTTCGCTGCCTGTAAAAATATGGTCGTCAACATCTTGTACGTGTTAGAGCATTCTCATCCAACCCCCCGTCTCTAAATTCAAAATTACACTAAAACACACTAAATTTTCTCTCATTTTCAATTAAATAATACTTTTTTATACATTTATCATTACTATTTTTTTTTCCTTCACTCACAACCACTTTCAAAATATATTAAAAACTTATAGGGGGTGAACAGTAGTTTTTCAAATATACAGAAAAATCACTACGCTTTTTAAAATATAAAAACTATTCATTCACAACATCCTAAATCACTCTCTAAATTATAAAAACATTCCCTCACATAATATGAGGGTTGGATGAGAATGCTCTTAGTAGAGATGCCACAATCGGCAAACATATGCCAAAAAATTGTTTAATTTATTTATAATGATAAAATACCTTGATGCCGAACAATTTAAACACCAAAGCGGATACCGAAGTGGAGAATAATGCCTCAAGCGAGTGCTTTTTCCGATCGATTGTTGCCTTGGCTTCTCTAACATAGTCGAGTGGATCATCTCTTATACCTATGGTGAATGGAAGTATCACATAACCAAACAAATTTCCCCATTTTGCTTCACTATTCTTCTCCATCATATCCGCCAATTCCTGTATATATATTTACTTCATAGTTCAATCATTTGTTTAATTAACCCGAAAGTGTAATTATATAATTACATCATTTGTAAATATAATTACACTACTTGATTCTTACAGTTAGCATATTAATTTAATTTGTACGGTAACTTTTCCCTATATAGTTACTTCACATATCAATCATTTGTTTAATTAACCCGAAAGTTTTGTAAAGTTTTTTTTTATCGGGACACTTACTTGAATGCCTGATGATGGTCGCATGTTGACTACAAGCATCGACCGCATTCGTATATTTTTCTTTGGTAGGTTGTTTTTCTTCTCATTTGCACCCTCGTCGTTTTTTCCCTCGCCTTACAAATTTGTACAAAACCTTAATAAGACTATGACAACAACAAACCAACATAAAGAAACATCATATAAACATGTTTAAATTGTTTTGACTCACCATATCTTCGGTTGAGGTACTTTGATAATCCAGCTTGGGTTACTCCTATTGCAACATCGTTTATAGTCTACAAGATTAATAAACAAATTACATTTTGTTACTTTATATACAAAACATACATATATAGATATACTTTTAGAAATCACTCTCACTGTATTCATGGCATTCTTGATGAGCTTCATATCGTCCAGGCTGACTATCCGATAAACGAATCTCTTCGGAGTAAGGTTAACTCCCTCAGGAGCTTTTATAGGCGTCTCTGTATCCTTCAAAAAGAAGGCCGTAGCCATAATATATCCAATATCTACAAACGTATTCCAAACCAACCAGTAAACCATGCAAACCACCATAAAGCACCACTTCCACCACGGCCCTCCACGGTCATAGCTTAAGGACGAAAACCACCCCGAATTAGAATCTTTTTTCCTTGGGACGGTGGGAACTGCGTCAGGATTGTCTATCTTGCGAGTGCAAGCGAGTAGCAAGGAGATAAGGGAGGCACCGTCACCCAAAGAGTGATGGATTCTGAATATTCCAATGGCCTCGACATTGGATGTTTTGAGGTTGAGGAGGTGGAGATCCCACATTGGTATCGACGAGTCGATTGAGGTTTTACTGAGATTGTAAACATAATCTTCCAGGAAGTTATTAGGGGATTCAAGGGTTTGTGGGATGTTAGGGATAATAATGTGGTTGTTTAGATTCACAATTGTAGGAACCCATTTCATTATTCCACCATTCTTGTGGTCTACAACCTGCATTGATGCATAAATGCTTGAAAACTAGTTTTGTGTTACTGTATGGCCAATATTTGTGACTTACGATATCAAATTACGAAACCCGTTATATTTTAATGGTCAAGTGAAAATTTTAAAGCAGACGAGAAAACCGGACACAAAACAAGAGCTTCGGGACGCGCGTTTAGCTTCAACGGGGAGAAAGCTTCTAGAATGTTTGTATTTGGCTATATATTTGACTTTATTTGTCATTTGTATGTGTTTTGTAAGGTGTAAATCATCCACCAAATGAGAGCTCACCTTGGGTGGGTCGGTTCTTTGATTAGTATATCAAATATTTCAACCGACAACGAGATCGTTCATATCTTATCTTTATCTTTATATTTATGTTTGATCGTTTGATTTACCACACCCGTCTCGACACTTTGTATCAAGAGTAAAACAGTTCGTGTGGTCGGTTTGGGGACGTACAGTAACTATTAACTTCAAGATATATATCAAAGCAAACGTAATAAATTAATTAATTACCTGCACACTAGAGAAGCGAGGATGTTTAATCAAAGTTAGCAGCAACTTGTCGTGCATAACACGAGTATTAAGAGGGTTCTTGAAACCGATAATTGCTATGATGTAGACATTGAAATTTGGTTGGTGGAACAAACGTGATGCTGGGCTCAAGGGTTGTTCTTCGCCAGTTGCTATGATCATATTGTCATCATTATGGTTTGTAATGGTGGTAATTTGAAGTGGTTTTAGAGCTGGTTTTCTCCATGTTAAAAGAGACTCCATTGATGGGTACTTAAGTTGATTAGCTAATTATATATAGGGTCTTGAGCCAAGGTGCTGGTATGAATGCATAATACATTAAAATATTAAAATTGTATATGTATATATGTGTGCGCGTGTGTATGCATGTATGCATGTATGTATCCAAACCGGATCACTAGATATCCACAACGCAGGAGGTCTGGTTGTCTCTTGTCCCCCTAGTTTCATGTCGGGTACGAACTTTGCGAAGGAGATGCTTGATGCGAGAACAACAAACGAATTAATGTAGAATAGTTACTAAAGCCATAGGATCATTTACGGCGAAGTATTACATTATTGGGATGATAATGAAATGTTATTATGTATTTGCTTTTTAAGGAAAAAAGCAATTATCTATATTGGGATGATAATGAAATGTTATTATTTTTTTTAAGGAAAAAAACAATCCTTTAATGCCATTAAAGAAAAACCATTTCAATCTTACATTTTCCAAATTAAATCCAGATCAATTATTTAATTTCCATTTTCCAACCTAATTTATAATTTAGTGCATTTTACATTCATTAATGCAGGGTTTCAACAAAGGCTTTTAATTAGTGTCATTTCCCCGCAGCTTTATTTAATTTTTACCCCTATGGTCCTATGGACATCAGTTTTTTTCTTCTTAATTTTAGACTTCCCTCAAATAAGTCACCCTCAAACTCAAAAGTCAAAAGGTAGCTTAAAGGTGGGGCTATGTCACAGTCCCAAACCTTCAAACGACCGTTTAAAATGGTGTGTGAATAAATTGTTAGCGTCGTGTTTAATAAACCGTCACTTTTAAAAACATGAGTATTGTGAGTCTCATGCATATAGCATGCCTCTTTTAAACACAATCCATCCATAAACCAGTAAAGCTACTATCTTAAATCTTAACTAATAGACCGTCACTTTTAGAAACATAGAGTATTTTGAGTCTCATATATATATGACGATGATTGTAAAATAGAAATAATAGAGAAGATAAAGTGAAGAGTGAAGATGCATACACAACTCCTTTAATTTCATGTTTATATTTTGTTTTTTCTTTTCAGTAATCGTCTAGTTGTTGGTTTTTTTAAATAACAATTAAAAAGGTGTACAGTTGGTTAGTTGGCTTGTTAATGACCGTATCCTTTTAATTGCCGTACATTTCTTAGATATTTTGTAACGGATGTAGCTATTATGATAGCGTTTTACGTCATGTGGGTGACATGTCATCATAAGAGCTTATTACACATAAATTGTGTAGTGGATGGAGCTCCTTCCGATTATTATCTCATTACAATTATTTTTTACTTTTTTTATTAAAAATAATGTAAATAACATTTCATTAAACAAAATAAATTAAAACAATACATTAAAATAAATAAACACATAAGTAGTACTAAAAATAAATATTACTTAATTATCAAGCTTATATTTTTCTAATAATTTTATTCTTTTTTATTTCGACTATAGCTAGACATATCCGGTAAGGTGGTCGATCGGTTTCTAAAAAAAGACAAGAGCTTTGTTCATTTACCTATCTTTCAATATCTTGACGAACTCCATATTGGATTGAGAATTTTGTTGCATTGCTTGAAGACATTGATTATCAAGGCCGTGTATGTCGGCGAATCGGTTCATTACGTTGAATTATTCTTTCATTTTGAAACTCGCACCCGCCAATGACGTCTCCACCCCGTTCCCCTTTCCACGACTTATTCTACTGTCTGGTCGAGGCAACTCCACACGCACACCCTCGTTATCATCGACATCATTTAAGTCGATGTTCGAGCATCGGCCTGCGGTGTTTCTGGATCAACCGACGAATAAGTTTTGGACTTTTTTGGTCGTCGCCTAATTCCGGACCCGACGTGGGCTACGATGTTCCACCTAGAGCGATGACAAAGATAATTTCAACAATTCATGTAAATAATTCCAACGTTCCACCTAGAGTGATTTATTACTACTATTATTAAAAAACATAGCCCACCTATATAGGATAAGATTAAAATATAAAGAACAACAAAAATCCAATTATGATGACTTTATCTTTCAACATTAAAGACACATGTACAAATAATGCATGTAATGGAGGCTAGTGGTTTACTTCCCAAAATGTTTTTCAATAATCGAGCTAAAACTAAACCAGCTCACAAGGTTTACATTCCAAGACCAAGTTAATATCTTTTTATTAAACTTAAGGACCCACCTTTATTTGTAAAACCAACTGTCTAAATTTCAAGGCAATACGGCATCAAATGAGCCACCTTTATTTGTAAACGTAGTTTAAAATGCCTAGGTTTGAGGTTGTTCTTAAAACGAGCTAGATCCTTGATGAACCTTCTTTGTTTAGATGTGAATCAATCCCTAAAGATGAGCTACAAATATTTACTTGCAAGACCCGAAATTCCAAAGGAAATTATGGTGTAGGTGTGTTATTGGATGTGTAATTGGGTATAGGCATGTTTAAAACGGTTTGGGACTAGGAACCGGAACCGGTTCCTAACCGGTTCCTATATTCAAAACCCCCTTTTAAACTGGTTCCAGGCTCGAACCGGTTAGGGAACCGAACCGGTTCTCCCACCCTCGGACCCCTAACCTATCTAACCGGTTCTTACCGGTTCCTAACCCGGTTCCTGTTCGATCCAACGGCTATTTTTGACCCCAACGGTCAAAAAACGGCCAAAAAAAACGATTTCCAACGGCTATATTCGATCCAACGGCTAGAACCGGTTAGGAACCGGTTCCGGTTCCTACCCGCCCCCACTCAGAAATGCAAGAACCGGTCACGGATCATCGGGTTGAATCAGATAGGGTCCGGTTCCTACAAAAAACGGGTAGGAACCGGTTTGGGTCCGGTTCGGGTCCACCGGTTCGGTTCCAAGAACCGGTTTCGTTGAACATCTCTAATACCCCAACTTCTTCCAATTTCATCCATACACAATTGGATGAAATTGGAAGAAGTTGGGGTATTAGAGGTTTTAAATACTCTTATGCCCATCCCCATTACCTTAAGTGCACATTAGATATTCTCGAAGCCTTTTAATCCCTTCAAGTCCATAATACCCATAATTTATTATTTGGAATAAATAATATTCCATAAGACATAATTATAAAAGTTTGGATGTTACATTGTGACGGTATTGATTTCGTTATAACTATGACTGGCCAAATATTTTTGTAATCACCTCCGGGTGGATGGTTCATTTGTGTGAAACTTGAACCTTTGTAGTTTGTATATTTTAGTTTGTTAGATTGTTTTTCTTTGTTTGAAAAATTCTTCTTGTTAATTTAATTTCTATTTTGAATTAACTGTTTATGTTATTCAATTGTCCGTCTTTTATTATTCGCATTCGGTTTTCTTGCATCGTGAGTTGTTTGGTAACTGACGGGGTAATTGGCATTTATAATTTGGTAACTGAATTGCACGAGTTAGTATTAAAAAATTGTGTATAATTATGACTTAAATTAACCATACCATGTCTATTCGGATCAATCAGTTCAATAGGTTTAAGTGAATAATTGAACTGGAACTCTATGGTAGGTTACGTTTTCTTTAAACTGAATTTTAAATCATAATCAAGTTCGTTTTGCTTTATTATCAAAACCATTTAATACATATAATTTGCTTTATATATTTAACCTACTTTATAAACTTATTTTTCCATCAATGACCTTAATTACCCGTATTCGTATGGGTAATTGAAAATTCATAATTACTTTATTTTTATTAGATCACGACGTCTAGATAGGATGTCAGTTTCTTATCGTGCCTCGTTTGAAATGGGAAGCATATAATATATAAAGTATAGATATAGTATAATAGCATATAACATAAAAAATAATATTTGTCAAAACAACTCATTTATAATGAGCATGTAGGCATGGAGGCACACACAAGTCTGAGCATAATTGCTGTTTTATATATTGAACATACCTATCAACAAACATTTTTTTATAATGCAAACTAAAATTAAATGTTCATGTGGATGCAGCCTTAGACATGTCCTCCTCAGCAAGTCCCTTCGCATAAACGGCTTCTTTGATGAGTTTTAGCGAGGTTTCAAAATCATCTAACAGTTTATGAGGATCCGGGATGGCGGTTTCATCAACCGAAAGGACTATTGTCATCTTGTTCACATAGCTTTGGAAATTAATCATCAAACTCTAGCAAAATATCACATAAACAAACAACGGTAGAAGTTAGCTCAATAGCTGTTGTTGTGTTGTAACCGATAAACATAAACATAAACATAGAGCCGTATGTGTCCTTACATGTGGGTGGCCATAACAACTAGGAGCCAAAAATTCCATGTCATGACCATAAAATCTGATTTCTTCTTGAGGTCCAACCAAGTTTGAGAAGCCCAAGGTTGTATGGCCAATGGCCATGTGTGACATTGTGTTTGCTGCCTATTATTAGACAAAATAAATATCGTCAGTAACTTAAATCATTGCTTGTGGATTGTGCATTTGTGCCACTAATACATGATGCACAAATGATATTATTAATATTGAGAAATCACCTTGACGCCAAACAATTTGAAAACCAAGGCTGCTACCGAAAAGGAAAATAATGCCTCTAGCGAATGCTTTTTACGATTGATCGTTGCATTGGCTTCTCTAACATAGTCTAGCGGATTATCTCTTATACCAATGGTGAGCGGAAGGATCACGTAACCAATCCAATTTCCCCATTTTGCTTCTGTATTCTTCTCCATCATATCAGCCAACGCCTATAGTATATATGTGTGTTCAACAAATTTATCAAGCGTTACAAACATTTTATTCTTTTTCTATGAAGATCATTACTTGAATGCCTGAAGATGGCCTTATGTTGACTAAAAGATTTGACCGCAATCGTATCTTCTTCTTTGGAAGGTTATTTTTCTTCTCAGTTGCACCTAAATCTTTTTTCCCCTCACCTAATTACAAGTATTACATGAACAAGTATTTTCATGCTATGTTTAAAAGGCCGCATAACGGGTACATAAACATATCAATCAATCAATCATGCCCAGTAAAATCCCACCGACAGCAAAGCTATAAGTAGGGTCTGGGGAGGGTGGGATGTAGGCACACCGTACCTCTATCCAAAGGAATAAAGAGGTGGCTTCCAGAGAGACCCTCGGCTCTAAGTACATGTGTATGAAGCAAAATAAAGAAAATCAAAGTTTAACAGTTATATAAAAACTACTACTAATTATAATAATATTAATAATAAGATCACAGTTTAACAGCTATATAAAAGCTAATAATAATTATAATAATAATAATAATAATATATGTAAGGTACATAAACATAATTATGTGAAAACAAACTAAGAACCATAATGTTTAAACCAGTTTGATAGACTTAGAGAGCCATAACTAAATTCTTGTCTAACTCACCATATCTCCGGTTGAGGTACTGTGATAATCCAGCTTGGGTCATTCCAACTGCGACGTCATTTATAGTCTACAAGCAGTGGCAGAACTTGAACAGTTACATTTGAGGGCCCAAATATTTTAAGCTAATCATAAGTTCTTACATATAAAGCAACCAACTTTTTTCATCAAATAAAGACCATAAATCCCAAAAAAATCAACATTTTCTTGCACATAAATGAATATGAGCTTTTGGATAGGAGAGGTCAAAGATATACAGCGTAGCATAATTACAAAGATGTGTGCTATATATCCTACTTATAAGCCGAAAAGGGCACAACCCCTCCCCTCCCCGCACTAAGGCCCGTCCATGTCTACAAGGTTAAATTAAAGTATATTTCGTTACAAGATTTGTTATATACTCGAGCAAACCTCTTTCTGATGGAGAAATCCGTAAAATTTCATACTCCAAATCCCACCGTTTTGTTTTTTTTTTCTTTTTCTGTTTTTATAAAAAATTAATTAAAAGTCGTCAACCCGAATTAGTTTCTACAAAACGATTACAATAAAGTGGCAGGCAAACGAGCAACAAGCTGCGCCGCAACCCCCTTTTGAATAGCAAAACCAATCCTACTTAAACGAAGCTTTAAACGATGCACGAGGAGGTCCAAGAACTATGAAGCTGTGTGGATTTGTTAGCAGGTTTGATATTGGACTCTTGAATGATTCATGGGAATGGATTTTGGATAATATTGGTGGCTAAGGTCTTGTAGCTAGAACCGCTTCTAGAAATGAAAGCAACCTTAGCCAATTAAGACCTATGTTATGGTTTGAAATAAATGGGTACAGTTGAAAGTTACTTTATTCGGGTTGAAGGTGGAAATGGTGAAATACTAACATCGGATGCACTTTGTTTAAATCTTCATTATAATTTATTATTTAATCAATAGTTGATAACATCTATCATACAAATATTCAAAAAAATTGTTATTTTAGAAGAGACTGGATTTATATTCAACCCCATGTTATATAATTTATTAAATCAGATTTCATGTATTTACAGATTCTACTGATTTGCAAGTTATTGTGGGTTATATTGGCTACATAGCCTACATGGGGATAATAAATATTATTAAAAAATAAACTTCTTACGTATCTTGGTAATGGGGTGGGGTAGGGTGGGGAGGGGGAGGTGACAGTGTTATGTGGGGCAAGCGAGAACACCGCCCCACCCCGTTCCCGGTATCGAATTTTTTGAAGGAGATTTGACTTGTACAAGCCGCACCCAACACCGATGGTAATGATGTCGTTAAAAACGGTAATTTAAAATAATTTATTATTTTTACCTACACAATATTCATTAATCCTTTCATCTCAAACTCTTTCAAAAATTTCCTTCTTTTAAATCATAACCCCAAAAAATTGCCTCCAAGAGCACGACCATCGTTGTGGTTCTATGATGACATGGTCGCGTTTGCGAATGTTTGAATGTTTGGATGTACCATAGTTAATGTACACTTTATTTTCAGTTAATGTATGTTTTGTATCTAAGTTTAATGTATTTTATTTTTTAAATGCTTTATTTTTTTATTTATATTTTTTAAGTTGTTTTTTTAAATATTTAATGTATCAATTAAATATATATAAATCATCAAAACTAAATTGGTTATAAAAGTGAAGAAACACTAAGTGACCCCGGGCAGATTATAGGTAATCTGGGGGCTAAGTAATGTTTCCCACGAAGGTTAGGTCCAGCAGAGTAAGTTGTACTTCAGGGAACCTGCAAAACAGACACCGTAAGCTCGTCACTGAGAAGGGGGGGGTTCCTCCTTGTGACCACCCTCCGGCGTGAGAATCAGTCTATATTGCTCTTTGAATATAAAAGTATGTGAATACTATTAGAGCAGTTATCAAGTAAGTTATACGAGATAGTAGATGATGAAATGATAATACCATTTGCTGTCTTTTATAGCCGAAGGTGGGTTTCCAAGGGGTTTAGCCGGCCCAACACGCTACCAACTGTAACCTATGCACGTGCCCTACCTGTGAGTGGTGGATAGGTAGCGGCTGACACAGAGCAGGCGTGCCGTGCACTCTTCGTCTTCTACCAACTGCAGGCTAGGCACGTGGTCTGGCAGGAGTTGGTGGGCAGGCGGCGGCTATTGGTCACAGTGCTGTGGCGTGCTGTCTGCCACGCTGCTGTCAGTGAGCTGTCGCATTCTTGGTCAGATCTTTTGTCTTTACCTCGTCAGGTATCACGCAAAAGATCCTCCATCATACGGACTGGCCCATTTTGGCGGGAGTTTTCCCCCTCCCGCCTTTGCTCATTCTTTCAGGTGACACTGAATTTGTAAGTGTTAAGCCTTATGCGTGTAGCTATGCTGTGCGGGTAGCCTTCCCTGATGGCTTGTATCCGCAACTGCGGGAACAGGCGGGTTACTTTACCATTGGGAGGCTTTTCCCTGCGTATGCAGCTTGCATACTGCGCATAGGCTTCTCTGAGCATGGTGGGTCCTGCGGGAGTAGATGGTCTTTGCGCAGGCATCCCTGTTCAAGGTGAGTCATGCGGGACCAACTGAGCCCTGCTGGGACCTACCTCTTCAAGTCCCCCCAGTCCAATGTTCTTCTCACGAATGTCTAATAAAGTGAGGTGAACTTTTGGACTTAAGCAAAGGGTTTTGAAAAGGGGTTTTTGTAAGGTTTTCCATGGGGGTTCTTCCCGCGGAAGTCCTTGTCACTTGCAGAAATTCCCGAGTTTCCTGCTTGGTCTTTGGGTATGATGCGGGTAGGTCTGTAACCTCCTCGCAAGTCAGGAGCATTGAGTCTTAGTTGTGCGGATTCTCCCTGTGGTTCTGGTAGTTTTTGAACATAGTGATCAATTATGTTTAAACCACCAATTCCATCTTGGAGCCTCAAACAACGTAGTACTCGATGTTCCCGCAATGCGGGGATATTACTTCCGTTTTCACAAGCATTGCCCAGAAGATCCTTCCTGGTTTCAATTCTCAGCGGGTGCTAGGTATGTGAAGGGTTTTGCCTTTACACTGTACCTGCGTCCGTCTTACGGTTACTTTACTTCCAAGGTATTCCTGGCGTCCATTCCCTGCGGGTGCTAGGTATGTGAAGGGTTTTGCCTTTACACTGTACCCGCACCCGTCTTATGGTTACTTGGTTGCCAAATATTTTGGCTTCAATTCCCTGCGGGTGTTAGGTATGTGAAGGGTTTTGCCTTTACACTGTACCCACACCCGGCTTATGGTTACTTGTTTGCCAAGGTAAGGGATATTTTCCCGCTTACTTTTTTGAACCTTGGTCTTCAAATTTTTTAAATTTTGAAATTTGAAGAGTTGGATGGATAACAACCCAATACCTCAAACGTCGTGCGACGGTTTCTTCTGACTGTGTCAGGACGTGCCAGAAGTTATGGCGACATGACACTATGTGGTCATTCCAGTTGCTTTTTCAGGCGCGTGGGCACGGGATTTCGGGCGCGTAGCCGCGAAATCTCTGGCACACGTCCTTTTTGACAGCTGTTGCCAGTTTGCTTTTGCCACGCGTCATAGTTTCATTGCACCTTTGATTTCTCTCTCTTCCGTATTAAATTCATCGCATTAATTGCGATTGCTATATAAAGGGGGAGAAGGTTATTTGCAATTCACACTTTCCACTTTCATCTCTTCTTCTCCAGTAATTTCCGGCGAATTTCTCTTTTTCAGTAAAGCATTGCTCTGAAATCTCTTCTTTCTTCCACCATGTCTTCTCACGATGCTGATGATCAGAAGACTGCTGGCGAATGCCAGTGTTATCTTCCTGTCGAGCTGTACCAGTATATCGTCAGGAAGTTCATGCTCGAGTCTCTCGAGCCTGAGTTTCCTGAGCCCCACCATACTGTGTACGATGCCCCTAGTGGCAAAATCGGGGTTTATGCTGCATTCTTTGTCTACGGGAACCTTAGGTTTCCGTTGACAAAGTTTGTGTACCGTGTCCTAGAGAGGCACGGTGTGCACCTGACAGAGGTGCACCCCATGGCCATTGCCAAGGTCCGGCACTTTGAGTGGGTGTGCCGGATACTGGGCCTTGAGCCCCTTGTTGACCGCCTGATGACCTTCTATACTTGGAGGTGCATCCAAGGGTGGTACACTCTTACAACCCGTATCAAGGGTTTAAAGATTTGTACCACCGAGCGGAGTCTTCGCTCATGGAGAAGAGAGTTCTTCTTTATATCCGCTCGAGCCATCCCTATTGCCATGAAGTTCAAGAATGGCCAGCCGCTTCCGAACCTTCCCGCCATCAACTACGAGGAGGCGGAATGGTTCGCGAAGATATCCCGGGTCCAGTCCCCGGTTTTCCGTTTTCCGGAGTCGGCGATGGTGATGCTGGGGATGAGCCGGGTGTGGAAGGCGGCGAATGCGGATAAGGTTCCGATCGTCCTTGAATATGGTTCGAACTCTACCCCTTATGGTATGTCTTGTTTCTTTTTTGCTGACTACGATTTTTTCTAACTTTCTTGTTGATTTCAGAGGGTAACGATCTTCAGTCGCTCCTGAATCCGCGGGAGGAAGATGGTCCTGCGCGGATGGGTACTCGTGCTCTGGACGAGAACGAGTTGCCCATCTTAGAGCAGACTGCGGGTCGGTTCGTGGAGGTTTACCCGCCAGGCCAAGAGATCCTGAGCCACCGACGGCCAGGTAAGCCTATCTTCTACCCTGAACC
Source organism: Bidens hawaiensis (assembly GCF_021521415.1). Classification (NCBI taxonomy): domain Eukaryota; kingdom Viridiplantae; phylum Streptophyta; class Magnoliopsida; order Asterales; family Asteraceae; genus Bidens; species Bidens hawaiensis. Next base: position 1,322,933 of record NW_027491379.1, on the reverse strand, counting down.
TCTCAATGCTGTGCCTGCTGCTGGAGTTCATGACATTTCTTCTTCTGAGGAATCCGCAGAAGGTCCTCCACTGGTGCGGAAGAAAAAGGCTGCCGTCGGGAGAGGCAAGGAGAAAGTGGCCTCTACGGCCGACCCGGTAGTCCTATCTGACTCGGAGTCAGATAACGCAGAGGTGGCGGGGAAGCCCGGTGGTGAGGAGACCGCTCCGGAGGCTGCAGGTGTTACCTCCGGGGAGGCAGCGACGACGACGGTTACCGGTGTCAAGAGGCCGGCTCCATCGGGTTCGCCCCCGCTCGTCCGTGCGTTCAAGCTCAAGAAACCCCGTAAGTACCCCCATAATTCCTGTCTATATTTGTTTCAAATAAATTTTTCTAACACTTTTGCTTGTGCAGGTGTGGATGTTGACGCATTCCAGGGTGGAGTTGGAGTAAGTATTCCCCCGCCAATGACGGTAGGCTCGGTCAGCCTTCCCGAGGCGTCGACCCAGGCGTCTACGCTTGCTTCCGCTGGTTCCAGCCTTCCTGAGGCTGTTCCAGCTGAGAAGGTGTCTCCGCCGGCCGTGAGTGCAATTTTTACAGCATCTTTCACGGAGCCGGCGGTTACTGTTGCTGAGGAGACGGCGCCAACAATGGCTACCACGGCGGCTGCCACTATACCTGCGCCACCGGCACCGACGGCCGGACCATCAGGTACGCGCCGGGCTTCCCGCCGATCTACGCCACCTTCCCGTCTGCCTGACCTGTTGGATGGATTTCCTTTAGGTTCAGGTGATGGGTTTGGCGGCTATCGGCCTGTTATTGACCCTACAGGTACGTAGGGTTCTTTTTTCTTTGTATATTTTTGTCATCTTTTCCTAACTGCCTTTGTTTCTTTTGCAGTGTCGGATTCCAATGAAGTGTATGTTCCAAGATGGAACATACGCCGAGGAACAACCCTTCGCACCCCTGTGGAGTGCGTGGACTGGGCTCGCCACGCTGCTCCTCATGGTGCGTTGGGGGAAGCCATGGCTAGCTACCAAGAGGGTAGGCTAACCAATGAGCTTCGGGTTCTCCAGGCCCGAACGCAGCCCCGCGTCGAGCTGCTTTGTCGTGAAAACGACAAGTTAAAAGCAGCTCGCGCCAAAGATGTATCTGAAGCGCGGGCTCTTCGGGAGGAGAACCGGCAGTTGGCCGCTGCCGCAGCCGAGAAGGAGAAGGCATTCAAGGCCCTCGAGGTTGAAGTCCAGGCGCGACTCGAGGCCCGCTCCAAGGCTGCCCAAGCTGTGAATGAACAGCTTCGGCTGGCCAAGGAGACTGCGCGAAACTCAACTGAGAGGGCTGCCAAGGCTGAAGCTGTTGCTGAGCCACTTCGCGAAGAGAATGAGCAGCTTAAATGCAAATTAAAGGCTCTTCAGCATGCTCATGACGCCTTGGCAATGGAAGATGCCAAGAAGCTGCAGGAGATCCTTGACCAGAGGGGGATGCTTGACCGTACTGAAAGGAAACTCAAAAGCGTCGAAGAAGCTGCCGCCAAGGAAGTTCAACTTGCCAACCTTGATAAAAGCGGAGCCGAACGTGCTTACAAAGAAAGTCAAGCTACCCTCCAATGGCTGCTTCGAGAAGCGCTGCCTGAGGTATCTTTATCTTTTTCTTTACGCTTTCCGCTCGTAATTAGAAAATGTTCTAACTTGTAATATTCTTTTGTAGGTTGTGCGTCGGGTCCTTTCAGAGACCTCTTACGACGATGCAATGAGCGCAGCCCTCAACGCTTCTCATGAGGATGGGCATAAGACTGGCTTCCTGCAAGGTCTAGGGTTTGCTGAGAGAGGCTTTCCGCCCTCCAACTTCCCTTTATTCAATGTTAATACTGAAGCTGCTTATGACCAAGCTGTGAATCAGTACGCTGCCTTCCCGCATCCAGTGGTGGAGAAGGTGAATGAAGCTGCTGCTGCTGATGATGGGCTAAGCATCCTTAAGGCTTTCCTTGGGCAGCCGCGCTCTGACGGTGCTGGTCCAAGCGGAGGTGGCCTTGAAGCCTGATCTTGAAGATTCCTTCCCCCTGCTAGGATAGACAGCCTTGTATAGATTTCTTTTAGGCGGGTAGTTACCCAGCCATTCTTGTAATTGATTGTGAAATATTAATCTCTTTGCGTATAAGATTGTTATTTCCTTGGGTTCTTTGCTTTATAAACTTATGACTTGCATACTTAGTTTAAATTAGCAATTTCCCAAGTGTTTAGAATAAGAACCTTTGAACATGGTTGATGATGGGTTAAAGTTTCGCCTCCTCCTTCGTGATTGTGCGGGTAAAACCGTCACTTGCACTTGGTAGGATGGCTAATCTTTACCCTCTATCTGACCTGCGTGTAGGTTTTCCTTTTCGAAATTTCTAAGGCATTAAGTTAAACCTTTGAACGTGGTTGATAATGGACTAAAGTTTTCGCTTCCTCTTTCGTGATTGTGCGGGTGTAACCGTCACTTGCACTTAGTAGGATGGCTTTAACTTTAGACCTATATCTGACCTGCGTGTAGGTTTTTCTTATCCTTTTAAGTGTTCATAAGTTAACCTTTTAACGTGGTAGACGGTAAGTTAAGTTTGGCTTCCTTGTTCGTGATTGTGCGGGTAAGACCGTCACTTGCACTTACAAGGATGGCTAAACTTTACCTACATCTGACCTGCGTGTAGGTTTTTCTTAGAACTTTTTAACATTTTGGCGTTGTGTTTATGCGGGTATTGCCGCCTTCCACACGCAACTACTTCTTCCCGTAAGGGAAGTTCATAGGTTACAAGCTATTAATACATCATGAAAGGAGAATCATTTCCATTAGAAGTGGCTCTAGGCCTTTTCTTTACAAGTTGGAATTGATCTACATATAACATTTGCGTAATTGAGCTCCATTCCATGTTCTAGGGATGGGAGTGCCATCGAGCCTTTCGAGCCGGTACGCGCCCTTTCCCAGAACTTCTTTGATAATGTATGGCCCTTCCCAAATCGGGGCCAACTTTCCTGGGCGTTGTTGGTTCGAAGCCTCGTTGTTACGCAGTATGTAGTCTCCTTCCTTGAAGTTGCAGAGTTTTACCCGCGTGTTGTAGTATTTTTGCATTTGTCGTTTGTAGTTTTCTTCACGCACGGCGGCTAAGTCTCTGCGCTCTTCGGTTAGCATAAGGTCTAACCGTCTTTCCGCATCATTGTCTTCTGGTTGGATTAAGACCCTTGGTGAGGGTAAACCGATTTCGACTGGGATCATGGCTTCAGTGCCATAAGTGAGACTGAACGGGGTTTCTCCCGTACTGGTCTTCTTCAGCGTTCTGTTTGCCCAAAGGACGTGTGGAAGCTCGTCCACCCAACCGGATCTATGTTCCAAGAGTCTTCTCTTTATGCCTTCGACGATGCTCTTATTTGCTCTTTCCACCTCACCGTTACCTTGCGGGTGTGCCACTGAGGTAAAGGTGTGGGTGATTTGAAGTTCTTTCAGCCAATGCTGTAGCTTCTTGTCAGCAAAGTTGGTGCCATTGTCGCTTACCAAATTCTGTGGAAGTCCAAAACGACAAATAATAAATTCCCAAATAAATTTTTTGATATGCTTTGCGGTTGTTTGGGCTAAAGGTTTCGCTTCTATCCATTTGGTGAAGTAGTCAATGGCTACCACTAGGAACTGAACATTCCCAGCTGCTGTTGGAAATGGGCCTGTCACGTCAATGGCCCACTTCTGAAATGGCCACGAGGAAGTGACAGGAACAAGTTCATTTTTCGGGCGATGCGTGTTGGGTGCGTAAAGCTGGCAAGATCTGCATTTTCTGATGTATGCCAACGCGTCCATATGCATCCCCGGCCAGAAGTATCCCGCGTTGTTTAGCTTGGCTACCACAGCGCGGGGGCCTGCGTGTACTCCACAGATGCCTTCGTGAACCTCCCTTAGGAGGTAGTCAGCATCTTGGTTGTCCACGCATCTTAACAATGGGCCAAGAAAGTTACGTCTGTAAAGGGTGTCATTGACCAGCTGATAATTCAGTGCTTTACAGCGTAGTTTTCTTGCCTGTGACTTCGACTCTGGTAACGTTCCTGCTTCAAGGTATTTTATTATTGGGGTCATCCATGTTTCTGTACCGGTTTGGATGACACAAATTTCCTTGTGCGGGACTGATGGTGTTTCGAGGAGTTCCACGCGGATGTCCTTCCCCAAGTGGGTGAAGGCCAGTGATGCAAGCTTGCTTAACGCATCCGCAGATTTGTTTTCGCTGCGCTTGACGTGTATCACTTTACAATCATTAAAATCGCGCATGATGGCTTTGGCTTGGGCAAGGTACAGGGCCATTGTGTCGTTCACAGCCGTGTACGTCCCGTTTATTTGGTTTGCCACTAGCATGGAATCTACGCGGGCTTCCAAATTTTTTACACCCATCTTTCGCGCAATCCTCAATCCGGCCAGGAATGCTTCATATTCAGCTTCGTTATTCGTACTTGGAAAATCCAGCCGAATAGCATAAGTATATTCCTGGCCTGCTGGATTTGTTAATTTTAACCCTGCGCCTGAACCCTCGTTACTAGCTGCTCCATCAGTGTAGAGTCGCCAGACTTCATCGATTTCGTGTGCTGGGGAGGGTTGAACCTCCTCCTGGCACTCTTTCTCCCGTGAAGCGGGGACTTCTGCAATAAAATCAGCCAGGACCTGACCTTTAATGGCTGGTCTCGGCTTGTATTGAATCGCATATTCTCCCAATTCAATTGCCCATTTGGCTAGACGTCCCGATAACTCGGGTTTGCCTAGAACATTTGAGAGTTTGAAGTTGGTGAGAATAGTGATTGGGTGACCCTGGAAATATCGTCTCAACCTGCGTGAAGCGTGTATAAGTGCCAAGACCAGTTTTTCCAGGGTAGAGTACCGGGTTTCCGCGTCTGCCAGCACGCGGCTAACATAATAGATTGGCATCTGGATGCCTTTTCGTTCTACAAGCAGGACTGCCCCGGTTGCTCTATCTGTTGCGGAGAGGTATAAGATTAACTCCTCCCCCGCTTGTGGTGCCGTGAGTGTTGGGAGTTCGATCAGGCGTGATCGAATCTCCTGAAAAGCTGCTTCCGCTTCTGGTGTCCAGCGGAAGTGCGTTTTCTTTAAACAATTTCTTAGCGTTGACACAAAAGGGAACGACCTATCCGCATGGTTTGCCAAAAAACGGTTAAGCGCGACTAGTCGTCCATTAAGTGTTTGAGCCTGTTTTATGGTGGTAGGTGATTCCATTTTGACAATGGCTTCGACCTTTTCAGGGTTCGCTCTGAAGCCATCTTTAGTAATAATGACTCCTAAGAACTTCCCTTCTTCCACCCCAAATGAACACTTGCTCGGGTTGAGCTTCATGTTTATCTTTCTGAGCGTGTTGAAAGTTTCCTCAATGTCTTTCAACATCACCTCTGGCTCGGGGCTTTTGATGACCAAATCATCCATATAGACTTCCAAGTTTCTCCCAATTTGGGCGTGAAACTCTTTGTCCATTAGTCGTTGGTACGTGGACCCCGCGTTCTTAAGTCCGAACGGCATCATTTTATAACAAAATGTGCCATCGGGCGTCCGAAAGGCGGTTTTGTCCTGGTCATCTACAGCCATGTGGATTTGATGGTACCCCTTATACGCATCCAAGAAGCATTTAAGGCGAAATGGTGCCACCGAATCCACCTTGAGATCAATTTCTGGCAACGGATAACAATCTTTGGGGCATGCTTTATTCAAATCTTTGAAATCTATGCACATGCGCCATTGTTTGTTATTCTTCGGTACCATTACGGGATTTGCAACCCATGTTTGATATTTGCTGACGCGCACGATGCCCGCATCAAGGAGTTCCTTGACTTGGGTTCTGCACGCGTTGGTTTGCTCGGGCCCCATTACTCTGCGCTTTTGTACGATCGGCGTAACGGCCGGATCGCATTTGAGCTTATGCTCTGCCTTTCCCCGGGGTACACCAGTCATGTCGGCTGGTGTCCACGCGAAGATGTCTGCGTTTCGCTGCAGTAAGCGCTTGAGTAAGGTGCGTGTTGGATCAACAATTGTCGGGCCAATGGTAACGGCCTGATCGGGATATTTCCCATTGAATGCCCACTGTTCAGGTTCAGTGATGGTTTGTTTGGCCATCTTCGGTTTGGGTTTAGAGGAGACAGATGCGATGCATACCTGGGGAATGCCCGTGATCATCGCTACGCCTTCAGTTGTTGGCCATCCCATCATGCCGTGGACTGAGGATACCACGGCGTTGAATCTTGCCATCCCGTCTCTCCCGAATAGGATGTCATACGTATGATGTGGTTTTTTCATCACAACAAAATCCACATCCTCCGTGCGTGAATAATTCCCATCGGTGAGAGTGACGGGGAAAGATAGGATGCCCAAGGGAGTGTTCATGCTGCCGTCAAACCCTTCCATTGAAGCGTAGACCGTCTCCAGGCGTTCCTTGTCTTCATCATCGAGCTTGTCGAAGAACTGCCTGTACATCACTGTCGACGATGCGCCATTGTCAACGAGGGTGCGGGAGGTGATGTAGTGCCCCAGCTGGCTTTTAATGATAATGGGGCCTTCTTTGTTTGGGCCTCCCGGCACTCGCGGGAAGCGCACTTCTGCTTCCTTCCATGCGCATGGTTCGGTCATCGGTCTCTTTCTTCCTCTGACCTTACCATGGACCATGTTGATGCTGATGTCGACGGGCTTTCGTCCGTTACCCCTGTACCTGTTGTCGTTCCTTCCTCCCTTCTTGATAGATGCCACGAGGTGTGCGAGCCTCCCATCCTTGACGAATGTCTCGACGATGTCCCTCAAGGATGTGCACTCCTCAGTGCTATGGCCCTTTGTCCCATGGAAGTCACAAGACTTGCTCTGATCCGCATTGGGTTTCTGTCGGATCGCTGGGGCTTTTGGCCATGGCAGTTTTTCCGTGGCAAATATCTCCGTGACGCTCTTGGTGAGTGGCGTCCAACGGTTTTTCCGGTTCGAAGGGTGCGTGTTGTCCCTTCCGCCAACCAGAGGGCGAGAGCTTGAGGGGGTGTCAAAGTTTATCCTTGACTGCCAAATACCTTGCCGCCTCTTTTTGTTTAGCCGGGCGGTTCTCACATTGTTCTCCCTTGTCCTCTGTGTGTAGAGGTTTGTATTCTGGGGGAGATCTCTTCCTAGCTGTTTCTCCGTTTCGGCGAAGCGCTTGGCTGCCGTCATTATGGCATCCCATGTGGATGGCATGCCGTCTTTACCCGTCAGAGTGCGGATAAGTTCTGGGTACTCAGCGCCCTGAATGAAAGCGGCGCGAACGAGGTCTTCGCTGATGTTGCCCAGACTCAGCTTCTTGGAGTTGAAGCGGGTGATGAAGTCCAGTAAGGATTCATCCTCTTCTCTCACACAGTTGAGGATCGTCCACTGCTCCTCAGTGTGCTTCCTCTGTTGACTAAACTGTTGACTGAACTTGTTCTGGAAGTCTGCCCAGTCATAAATGTGGTGGACCGGTAAACGGTCGAACCATGCTCTGGCTGCTCCTACCAGAGTCATCTGGAACATGTAGCACCACGTGGGTTCCGTCCAGTTACTGACGGTTGCCCCCGCAATGAACCTGTTCAGATGGTCATCTGGGTCGGATAGACCATCGTATGTGCCAATGTTGGACATTTGTTTGGCACTCCTCGGGGCGATTGCTTCTGCAATGTCCCTTGCAAATTTTGACCTTCCTGCGTTTGTAGCAGTAGGTCTAAAGGCCTTGGAGAAGTCACGCGAGCTTTTTTCCGTGACTGGTTGGAATGCTTCCCCGAAATTCCTTTTTGGCTGGGGATCCGTTTCCTTACGCTTCCCTTTCGCCTTATGGCGAGGGTTCGCGTCGGTGTCGGAGTCTTCCCTCTCGTCGTCCGAGTGCTCGTACTCACTACTCATGTTGAGGTGCTGGCGAGTACTACCGAATTCCTCAGCTTGTTGGACTGAACGCAAGCGTTCGTCCAACTCAGCCTGAAATTCTCGTTGACGTGCCTCGGCCCATGCCTTCACTTGATCAAGTGTTTGGCGAGGGGCTCGAGTTCGTTTTTCCAGCTGGGTATCAGTGAATCCCAGTGGAATATTTACTCCACTTGCCCCTACATGAGTGACTGGGGTAGTGTTCGTAAAATGTACTTCACTTGCCCCAGCTTGGGTGGCTGGGGTAGTGTTTGTAAACATTGTGTTATAAAAGTAATTCAATTAAATATATATAAATCATCAAAACTAAATTGGTTATAAAAGTAATTTAATTAAATATAAAGTAATTGTATACATCCTTTCATCTCAAACTATTTCAAATATTTTCTTCTTTCAAATCACAATCCAAAAAATGCCTTTGAGAGCACGGCCATCGTTATGGTTCTATGATGATGTGGTCGTATTTGCGAATGTTTGAATGTATGGATGTACCATAGTTGATGTACACTTTATTTTCAGTTAATGTATGTTTTTTATTTTTAAGTTTAATGTATTTTATTTTTTAAATGCTTTGTTTTTAAATATATATTTTTAAGTTATAGTTTTCAAATGTTTAATGTATCATATACATATATCATAAAAACTAAATTTCTTATAAAAGAAATTTAATTAAATATAAATTATTTGTAGATGTGAGTGATGATCTTACAGTTTGAGAATGTTTATTGTTGTAGAAGAAACTGTAAGTTTTTAAGAGGCATTTGTAATCCGATGTATTGTTGATATAACGGTTTGTGAAGGTTTGTTGTGGTCTTTGTACGTAGATGCTCTTAGCCCACTCGTGATGACGTGGATTTAAGGTGACATCACCCTCCCACATGAAGTGCACAAATTACAATTTTCACTTTTATTTATTATTTTACTTGCTTTTAAGTTGATATATTATACGGGATTTAAATGATAGAAATTTATTTTTTAATCATACGTAATTTTGGGATTTCTTTTTGAACTTATAGATTAATTTTAATATTATCACACACTTCAAATGTTACATATTTAAAATTTACATTTTCTTAAAATGGTATAAAATCAAATATTGGTGATTACCTAAACATATTAAAAATGTTTTATATGATAAATACGAATGTAAGTTAAATAGTGTTTTAAAAATTGTAAAATTATAACTATTATATTTATTCAACGAAATTTGAAATACACATATAATTAAATATCTGTTTAAATATAAGTCACTTATTATAATATGATAATAGTTCGTAAATTAACTAATTAATAATTTACTATTTGATTTAAACTTATTATAAATATTCAATAATTTATATATTTTATAGAAAAACATAATCAAACTTTCTATATCTAATAGTAACAATATTAGATGTAACAGACTAACGATCCAGTAAAAGTTAGTGTGATTTAAGTGACAAAAATACCATTTCTTCATATGAGTTACAATTAATTGGTCATATCGATTAAAACCATAACCCATAAATAGTATTGATTAAGAAAAATAAAGATTATAAAATAAGAGGAAAATTAAAGCGAGAATTAAATATAGTTAGAATACATCATCCTCATTATTTTTCTTTATTAGTATATAGGTAGAGTTAGATAAATAGATTTAAATAGGCATAAAATAAAAAAAGTACTATTAAGTAGTGGTTTTGTGAAAATGAGCTTGAAGAATGGGTGGCATGTTCCCATTTTTAAATCACTCACCATATTCATGGCATTCTTGATGAGTTTCATATCATCTAGGCTAACTGTCCGGTAAACGAATCTCTTCGGATTATGCTCAACTCCTGCCCGAGGAGTTATCGGCGTCTCCGTGTCCTTAAGAAACAAGGCCGTCGCCAGAATATATCCAACATCTACCAACGTATTCCAAATCAACCAGAAAACCATGCAAACCATCATAAACCACCGCTTCCACCACGGCCCTCCACGGTCATAGCTTAAGGACGAAAACCACCCCGAATTCGAATCTTTTTTCCTTGGGACGGTGGGAACTGCATCAGGATTGTTGACTTGGCGTGTGCAAGCGAGTAACAAGGAAGCAGGCAATAAGTTGTGTTGTTAGCTTCTTTTAGATTACAAAACCAAGTCTCTTATAAACTATGTTGATTGATCTTAAGAAGTTAAAACTCACTACTAGAAAACAAGTCATTTTCTCACAAATTTCATACGACAAGTAGTTCCAACATATTTCTAACAAATAAAATAAGCTCCAAATTTGCTACAATATTATGTAATAAACATTATGTTAAATCAAGATAGTTTTATAGGAAAGTTGTAGCAAGTTTACAACAACATGTTTTTGTAGCAATTTTATAAGAAAAATTGGTTGAAAATGATTTTCAAGCATGTGTTTTTCCAACATAACTTTTTTCTTGGGAAACTGTTAGAAACTAGATTTTCTAACAATTTTCCTACGAACTTAGTTGTAGAAAAACACCTCTTTTTCTAGTAGTGACTATTAACTTACAAATTACCTGCACACTAGAGAAGCGAGGATGTTTAAGTAAAGTTTGCGGCAGCTTCTCATATGCAACACGAGGGTTAATAGGGTACTTGGAACCCATAATCGCTACGACATAGATATTAAAATCCGGTTCATGGAACAGACGTGCCGCTGGGCTCAACGGTTGTTCCTCACCGGTTGCTATCATATATGCACCATCATCATCATCATCAATACCATTGTCGTTTGTAATGGTGTTCCTCTTGGTGATTTGAATAGGTTTGAGAGATGATTGTCTCCATTTTAACCCTTTTGTTAGTGACTCCATTGATCAATGCAATAGTTGTATGTTAATAATATGGCTATTAGAGAGGTTGGTTTCTTGATTAATATAGGGAGAGCAAAGGTGGTGTAATTAATGAATAAAAGAAAGGATAGGTTGTTTATAATGCATGGACATATAAAAGGAATAGTGTTTTGTTTTATTTTTTTATTATAAGTTTATGCATCAAATTATTGGGATGAAATTAACGGGTTATCTCCGCAACCACCTCGTTAATTTGTTCAACATCGAGTAAGAGGTGTGTGTGGTGAACACTAGAAACACATAGGCTTTCATTTCCAACAGAGAAAATGATATTTGATATGATGTTCAAGTGCCAAGTGCCCAAATCCACCGACGTGATGCGATTGGTGTTGACTTCTTTAGATGTTTGTAATTAGTGAGGAAGAAACCCTCAAAAATAGCTATTTTGACCCAACATTTTCCAACTTCAGTTATAGTTAAAAGAAATTACCTATAATGCACATTTTCATTCGTCGAATCCAACGGAAGCACAACCCTCTCCGAGGATTAGCTGAGCCTATAACAACTCTCCATGTGTACCAATGTTCCTTCGGATCCAACGGAAGAGTGGAAGGTCTGACTGAACGGTGAAGAATCCAACGGAAGATTAAATCGTCCACTCTGATGGTGCAAAGCTTGTTTCCGTTAGGTCCGACAGTTTCACCCTCCCGTCGGATTTTTACACTATATATGAACTCTAGGGTTTGTCACTTTCTTACACGGATTTCTCAACAGCAAATATGATTTGTGGAAAGCAAATGTCTTCTTGAAAAACTAAGTGATCACACTATGGATTTTTTTGATTATGTGAAGAAAAAAGAAAGGTGGAGATGGATGTTGGTTATTAAGGTTTAGGGTTTGAGATGTAGGAGATGATGTGTTTCCTTGAAAGATACATCCTAATATGTGGGGAGACGCATCCAAATCCGTCGGACAACCAAACAGCTTCGTGTTTCGTCAAATCCGTTAATACGTTGATACTTGGCAAGTTTTTAGTGGCTGTTGTGTTCCGTCGGAGGCTGGTGTGCTTCCGTCAAATCCGATGAATTGTAATGACAATTTTGGGTACAAAACAATGGATAAAATTGAAAGTGGCTTTGTCAAATTGATTATTATTATTATTTATTATTTTTTTTTTTTTGAAGATTTTCCCTTGTGAGGAGACATCACCACAAATCCAGACATCATTTGTTTTATCTACAACTTGTATAACTTTTTTCCTTACAATAGGTTCGGCTTTGACTATGTTCCTATGTGCGTCGTATAACGCTATAAGACTCTTGTTTTCTTTGATTCATTGAATCACTCATAATTAGGTGGTGAATCTTTTAGCGGCATATCAACGTTTTCTACCGAATACGCATAGTGCTTTGTATTTATGTTTATCATATCTAACGATCACGGTAAAGAACCATAACATAATCATATACAACCATATTATAGTCCTCGATATGTCCTCCGATATCACGTCATAAGTTGTTCATAATTCCTTGTTAATTCAATCCCTAATTAATAAGTTGTTCCATAGACTGTGAAAGTGTGAACTAGTAACTAATTTTAGTTAGCGTGTCATTTTGGTCTCGAAAATGTTTCTTTTAAGTATGAAAATCAGTCTTTCATAGCATTTTTCCGGTCTTTAATATGTTCCTTCATAACTAATAAACACTCTCTAATATAGTTTGTCTCCTTTCCATTGTGTGTTCTTTTAAATACCAAAAAATAACTTTTGATACCATCTATTTAGGTCCCCGTTTTGTAGCCTTTTTAACAGCCATTTGGATCAGTGATGGATCATTGTTCTACTCGATCATCTTCATTCCATTTAAAAAAAAACTCACTATAGATGAGAAAACTCGATCCCTAGCCTAGATAGAACTTGAACCAAAACTTTTTTGTTTAAATTAAAGTCTTTGAATGTTTCAAATCAACCATTTAAGTTCTTTTTAAATTGAAAAATAATATTTGATACCATCTTTTTCGGTCCCCAATATGTAGTTGCAGTCTCGGAATTATTTCTTTCTGGAATTGAAAAGTCGATCTAACGAGTGATCATAAATTCAAGTTTAACAAGTTAAATATAAGTCGGACCTAAACTTAGATCATAGATTTCACAATTAACTCTCCATTATTAGAAACCCCATGAGTAGTAACGGTGTACATATATTAAGGCTTGGAGTACAACATGTTTATGCTTTGAAATGTAGTCCAAGTATTCAGTTGCATTTATGATATGGTGTACGTGTAAACATCTGAGGCCCCATGACAAAAAAAAAAAAAGAAAAGGAAAGCAATCCTATCCCCCAATTTAAATTTTATTTTTTTAAATTAATAAAGTGGTGTTATTGGTACATTAATAGTCAATGTGGGTCGTATTGATCAATATGGGTCGTATAACATCTTACAAATCCAACATATCATCGCCTCTGTTACACCACTCATATCGCGTAACCCGTATGAAAGTCATACGATCCATGTTGTCAACACGACCCACATGAAAATCACATAGCCCGTATTGCATACTATGAGGTTTTTTCCTTATTATCGTGTCACGTAATTTGATATGACACAGTATTCCATCAATTATCTGATCAACACAAGATTTTGTCAAAGTCTGGTATATAAAACCTACATTTGTTAAAAATGAAAGAAGACTTTCATCTTTAAGTTTAATCTAGACGTCGATCCCTTATTTTTAGGTGTAGAGCTATAATGCCAAGAGTGTTCCATCACTTGTCTCAATTTCTTTCAATATCAGCTCTCAACTTGTTAGCGTATATTAACTTGCCACCAGAATCACGCGAGTAGTTGTTGCTTGTGGATGGTTCCTTGAAAATGAAGCCAATGTTAAATTGCGCTCTAGTTGATATATCTGTAACACCTATCATTCTCTGGAAACAAGGCGTGAATTTTTAAGCGGGTTGTTAGATTAAACTAAATAATTATAAAGAACTAGTATTGGTAGTTGAGCACATAGTATCCACGAATTGATACTCGATTCTTATAAATTATAAAAAAAACGGTTGTGCAATTGTTGCTATTATTTTATTTACCACACATCATACAGCCCCCACACCACGATATTACATGGTGAGCATTGCCACCATCCCGCTCATTGCTAGTCCAAAATGTTACTGTTGGAGAACAACTATTCAATAATAAGTTTCTTTTAACATAAATACCATCCTCTTATTTCAAATTTAACCATAGAAAATTTTCATTTTTTTTCTACTTATATGCAACTACAACATAGATACATCGCCGTCATCATCTCACGAGACCAATTTATTTTCATCTTATCACAATGAAGACTATGGATGGTAAAATCAAGCAACATATGGATTTGTTGGCAAAATTTTTGGAAGTCCGAGTCAGTATATAGAAGCGCGCGTTTACCTTATTATTATTGTTTTATATTTTTGTTTTCCGGTATGAGCTTTTGGCTTCCTTCAATTACATCTGAGGCTATTTTTAAAAAAATATAACTGAAGTTTTTGTCTACCTTTAAGAAAAGAAAAACTTTTTGGTGAACTTAAACCTAATTTTGAACGTTAAATGGATCAGCTTAAAAGACAATTTTGGCGATTTTCCCACTAGTTTTATGTTGAGAGCAGACATAATGTAGGTTTGCTTTAATTGTATTTGTACAACACAATAATAGTTGCTATAATTTTTGGTTAGACAAAAGAGATAAATCTTAACATTTTTGGCCAATCTCCGTTGATATTATCTGTTACAAACATCAATTATTTTCCCGACTGTTTACGTCAAGTATATATACAAGACGTATACGACATATTTAATCTTAACTAGCATTTGATATACAGGAATGAGAGACGGATTGTAATGGATTAATTGGAGGGAATTAAAAAAATGTGTTTGATATGAATTACTTGTTCATTTCATTCCTCATAAAACACCTCAAATTCATTACATACACCTTCCTTATATTTTTTATTTCATTTAATCCCCTCTTTCACACTATGTTCATCACCTCCACCACCCTCTCATCACCATGGCCGCCCGCCACCCTCTCGCTACCACCCACACCCCCATTACCGCTACTCATTGTCATTTTTATTTTATTCCGTCATTTACTGAAATTAACAATACTTTCATTCTCACATGATAACCAAACATCTCAACAAAATGGAATAATCCATTTCATTATCCCGCCCATACTATTCCTTCACCCATTCTAATTCTTTGTTCATTTCATTACCACATATCAAGCAGACCATTAATGTTTATTAATATGTATTTTGCATGTATTTCTTGTAGTAAGCCAATTCTACGTAGATATTATTTCAATATATAGAATATTTAGACCGTTAGGTTATGTAAACGTTTGAAATGATGGTTGGACTTGGACATATAACTATTTCCCAGTTAGATAACTGTTGTTTTGTTTATGTACATATGAATAAAGGGTGATCGGATAAGACCCTTTATCTATAACCGAAGTAGATGCGCAATCCAAATTCTTAACATATAAACCATATAGATATCTTAAAATAGCATATAACATATACATTTCGATTTTTAACATTATATAAACGTACAAATCTTTTGTAGCAGGCATATAGGCACCAACAATTCTGAATATATATTATAACTCTTATATTAAACGTAGCCATATATATAATGTAAACTAGAAATAAATGTTCATGTGGATGCAGCCTTAGACATGTCCTTCTCAACAAGTCCCTTCGCATAAACGGCTTCTTTGATGAGTTTTAGCAAGGTTTCAAAATCATCTAACAGTTTATGAGGATCCGGCATTGTGGTTTCATCAACCGAAAGGACTATTGTCATCTTGTTCACATAGCTTTGGAAATTAATCATCAAACTCTAACATAGCAACACATAACCAAACAACAGTAGAAGTCAGTCAGTTCAGTGGCGAAGCTTGGGCATACACGTCGAGGGTGCCGGAATCAATATGTATAAAAAATTTCATAGACTAGAAGGGGACAGGCTCAAAATTTAGGTCAGAAACGGGTGAATTTACACAATGTGTAAAAATTTTCGGTTGAAAAATGATAAATTTACAATGCCGAGGGAAAAAAACGGAGCAGGCCGGGCTCAAAATTTCGGTTGGAAATGGGTAATTTTACATTGTTTATAAAAATCTTATGACAAAAAATGATAAATTTACACTACCGAGCAAAAAACCGAGGGGGCGGCGCTCAAAATTTCGATCGGAAACAGATAAATTACACTATTTATAAAAAATTTCGACCAAAAAAGAATAACTTTAGACTATCGAGTGAAAAAATAGAGGGGGCCGAGGCCACCCCTGGCCCCAACTAAGCTACGCCCATGAGTCAGTTAACCTTTGTGTCGTAACTGATAAACATAAACATAATCGTACGTATCCTTACATGTGGGTGACCATAGCAACTAGGAGCAATAAACTCCATGTCATGACCATAAAATCCGATTTCTTCTTGAGGTCCAACCAAGTTTGAGAAGCCCAAGGTTGTGTAACCGACGGCCATGTGTGAAATTGTGTTTGCTGCCTGTTATTAGACAAAATAAATATAGTTCTCAACTTATAATATAGGTTGTGTTACTAATAAAAGATGCTAAAAGATGATTCTATTATAATTGAGAAATCACCTTGATGCCAAACAATTTAAAAACGAAGGCACCTATCGAAAAGGAACATAATGCCTCAAGCGAGTGCTTTTTCCGATCGATCATTGCCTTGGCTTCTCTAACATAGTCTAGCGGATCATCTCTTATACCAATGGTGAGCGGAAGGATCACGTAACCAAGCCAATTTCCCCATTTTGCTTCTGCATTCTTCTCCATCAAATCGGCCAATGCCTAATCATCACCCACACACACATATATAGGGTATGTTTGGCAAAGAGCTTTTAGGAGCTTTAAGCTACAAGCTTTTAAGAAAAAGCTCCTACTCAATAATTAGCCTTGTTTGGATTAATGGGCTTGAAGCTTTTGGGCTAGAAGAAAAAGCTTCATATTTAAACGCTACTTATACTAGCGTTCAAAAGAGGCTACAGGCTTTAGGGTTTATAATTACCTAAATTACCTTTCATCCATATACAACCTTGAAGAACAACCACGTAACTTTGCAGCATCAACAACAACGTCGCTAATCATTCTTTGACTTCCACTGATCATAGGTAAATTTTAATCATGCTTGCTTTATCTCCTCCCTTGTGCTTTTATCTTTCGTGCCTTAAGATAAAACTTGGTTTCTATATTAGCACAGTTACAACTTGAGCACATGAAAATCGATGTATATACTTGATTATGTAAATATTTTAATTGTATTCTTTAATTGTTACATGTTTCAGTTGTGTTATTCTTTGATTGAGGTCATAAACCGTAAGAATATTGCCAATCATGAATCATGTAAAAAGGTCTTTGGGTTTTTTGAAGCTAAAAAGGTCTTTGGTTTTTTTGAAGCATTAAAAGTAGGTGTCATTCAAAGTGATGAGATACCCACCTCATCTGTAGAGGATTCGGCTACACCGAATGAAGAAGCTGAGGTTTTACCATAGTATTAATAAGCCATTAAATTAGCATTTAGGTTATTTATGTATTTTTTAATTAGTTTGTTTTTTGAAACTTAAATCTTATAAGTTAGACTAAACTAGCAATTGAGACGAATAATACCCGATCCATTAGGTTTAGGACGGGTTTTGGATTAGTATTTAAACTTTTCATGGTTTTGGGACGGGTTTAGGATTTGTTATATACCCGATTACCTGACCGATTACCCGATAACGTATACCCGATGTACCCGGCATACCTTTTTTTATATTTATTTTAATATATTTTCAATTAATTATTCTGTATGAAATTTGAATGTGGATATTATATAACATATTAAAAAAGTCTAACAAGTAGTTGATATTATTTTGTGTGCATTTGTTTATATTTTGAGTTCTTTTGTGCTCAGTCATAAGATTACTAGTTGCCTTTTGTAAATTAAGCCCATGTATATAAAGAGTAAGTTCTAGCATAAGACTACAAATTTGGTCTTACACATGACTCGAGCTCACCTGACTCGACTTATGGTTCATAAACCATAAGTCATAAACCATAAACCATGAATGTAAGGAAAAAAAGTACATAATTCATAATTGAGTGAAAATCATGTCTTGTCTGAATTCTAACAGAATTTCACATGAAAACCACAAGATTTGATTAAAAAAACACGAGGTAATCTTTATGAAAAAATTCTCATATGAAAAAATTCACATGGTTTCATCAAAATCTTTCAAAAAGATCATGTTGGAGTCATTGTATCAGACGTGACTAATATTTAACAAAAATATGAATTTCATAAACCAAAAATTATATTATGATATACATATATACCTCAGTAACAGGGAAATCGATAGTGTGTTTAGTTGCAGGCTTGATGATCTCTTCAGTAACAAAATTAAATTTGGTCTTACACATGTTAATATGTGTTACTTTTACATCCATGGCTTATGGTTTATTATACTATAATTTTATGGAATGAGAATGCGGTTGATAATTCAATTTTAGTTTTTAATAATCGAAAACTGTTATTAACGGTTCGGCTCACGGTTTGGCCCGAAAACCGTTAAACCGAACCGTAAACACCCCTACATCTATTTGATTTCGTGCGTATTTTTCCTTGTATTATTTGTTGAATTTAGTGCAATTGTGTATATATGTATGCATGGTTGCTAGATGGATTCTAAAAAAGAGAAAGGGAAAAGAGAGATTTGGCCAAAAGAAATGGTATTAGAATTATGTCGGTTCTTAAATAATTATATCACGAAGCATGGTCGAACTTCCGCATTCAAATGGGTTTCTCTTCAGCCAGAGTTTGAAAAGGTTGTAGGTCATAAATTCGGTAGTGACAAAGCTATGAAGAACAAGTATGACGGTATGAGGAAAGAGTACAACCTTTGGAAGTCACTTAAGAATGGAGAGACTGGTCTAGGTTGGAATGAAAGTACCAAGCAACTTAGTTGTTCTGATGAATGGTGTAAACAAAAAATTCAGGTGACATAATATAACTCATTTAAATTTAAATACCGTATAATATTCCAGTAGTAATGATAACTAAATAGTCACCATTATGTTGTGTAGGAAAACTCGAAAGTTCTAGCAATTCAAAATAATCAACCATCTATACAACTACAAGAAGAGTGGGATCAGTTATTTGGAGATGCAGTTGCTAGTGGGGAAAATTGTGTGGCACCCTCTATGGATCCAACGACATTCAGTGAGGTGCATGTTGAGAACCTTGAGGATGACAATGTTGAGGGAGGTGATGATGCAAATGCTTTTCATGTATACAATGATACACTTTCTAATCTAGAAAACTTGGAAACTCAAGGAAACAATTTCTAGCTAACTTTTTGAATGAAGTAAGTCAACATAATGCATCAACATCAAGCCCAAGTGAGGTAGCAAAAAAAATTGAGAAGCCTACTAAGTAAACACTAAGCCTAAACATGTTAAGATGAAACGTAAAGGAAGAGACTCATTGGGAGCTTCAATGCTTAAAGACCATTTAAGTCAAAGTAATATGTATCAACAACGTGCTCTAGAAATATTAGAATCAGATTCTTCCAAACTTAGTTAAAGTACTAAGTTTAGTATTCAAGGTGCTATAGGTGTGCTTAACCAGATGGTAGATGCAGGATTAATGAGAGAAGATGAGGAGTTGTGGTTGTTTGCAATGGACTTATTTGAAGATCCCGTGAAAAGAGAAATGTTTATAAACATGCGACATGATCATAGTAGGTTAGCGTGGCTGCAACGAAAGCAAAGGGTCACCGACTAAAGTTTTCTTTGAGGGCATGTTATGAAGACATTATTGTTTCTATTTATTAGAACTTTATTGCTCTTGGATTGATTTATTGTTTTTTTTAACTTGATGTTTTATTGCCGTGACTATGGAAGTTATTTGATATCTTTTATTTTAATTTGTATTTATTCAAGAATATTATTTACATCTTTATATGTTAATCTATTTATGAGTTTATCTTTTAGCTATTTATGTGTTTATATGTTAAGCTGATATTGATTTATTACCAGGTTTGTTATGGATAATGAAACAAGCAAGAAGAAGCACAAATTGCATTGTTATAACTTTTTGTTGGATTCAACCTATACAAGTGATCTAGTTGCTGCATACTTTTATAAGTATATATACAAGGAACCATGCATGACATCATCACAAACGGGACAAGCTTGGATAATGGAAGTTTTAAATGGCAATCCTATACGATGTGTAAATGCATTCAGAATGCATCCAAACGTGTTTATGAAATTATGTAGAGAGCTTGAATCAAACTATAGATTGCAGTCGAGTGATAAAATGTCAACTTTTGAGAAGGTGGGAATATTTCTGTATACATTGGCATTGGGTTTATCTAACAGGGATGTTGGGGAGCGTTTTCAACGTTCTGGGGAGTATTAGCAGAGCGTTTCATGAAGTTTTAGAGGCAATAACTAGTAGAGATAAAGGTTTTCAAGGTCTAGCACGCGACATTATAAGACCAAAAGATCCAACTTTTCAATTTGTACCACCTCAAATATTGAACGACAACAGATACATGCCGTATTTCAAGGTATTAAATTGATTAATGCCATTCATGCTTGTGTACATTTTTACCTAACTAATTTCAAATTATATTTAGGATTGTATTGGATGTATTGACGGTACACATATAGGGGCCTGCATCCCAGAGAGTCAACAACTACCTTATCATCATCATCATCATCATCATCATCGTACTCAGTATATCCCACCAATAGCAATGCTATGGTAGGGTCTGAGGAGGGTAAGATGTAGACAGCCTTACCTCTATCCCATAGGGATAGAGAGGCTGCTTCCGGTGAGACCCCCGGCTCGATAGTAGTTTTGAATCAAGCCTTGGACATAAGACACATAACACTCAATCATCGGGACACCGGCTGATTGGTGCATGTGCCCTTGTCTTTCGGCTATCAACGCCACCACATGATGCCTGATTAACCTTCCGCCACTTTTAACGTTATTTTCACGTGATTAGTAAAATAACGTCAAAATTAGTGCAATTTTACTTTTGCCCACCCAAGGGTTCACACATATATACATTATATGTGCGCACCGCAAGCAGGGCGTTATATGTGCGCACCCAAGGGTTCAACAACTACCTTATATTGGTAGAAAAGGGGTGCCAACTTTCAACGTAATGGCAACATGTGATTTCGATATGTGTTTCACATTCGTATCGATCGGGTGGGAGGGATCAGCACATGACACATGTGTTTTTATTAACGCGACCCAAAATAGTAAATTCAACTTCCCACACCCACCTGAAGGTAATATTTGGAACTATTTACAAATATATATTCGGAATTGTTTCATTTTACTCTTTAATAAATTTTAACGTCTTTTGTTTTTTAACTCCTTTATCAGGTAGATATTATTTGGTTGATAAAGGATATCCAGGCAGAAATGGATACCTTGTTCCATATTCAAAGACAAGATATCATCAATCTCAATTTCAAAGAGATCCCCCGAATAATATGCAAGAAGCTTTCAACCGTTCACATTCATCTTTACGAAGTTATATTGAGAGGTCCTTTGGAATTTTGAAGAAACGATTTAAGATACTTGGTACAATGCCCAAGTATAGTGTGCACACACAAATTGATGTTATCATGGCTGCATTTGCACTGCATAACTATATACGTAATTGTCAAGAAAATATCTTGTTTACTACAATGGAACAACATCCAAACTACATACCACGAGATGAACTGGATGATGTTAGTAACCATGAAACAAACGCGAGTGGTCTATTTGAAGGAACAACGAATGAGATAAAGCAGGTTCGCAACAATATTGCTACTTTGATATGGAATGCACGACATTAATGAGTTAATAGTAGTATATTATGGTCTTGACTGTTTGTTAGTGACTATGTTTTATTTAATTGAAAATGACCATGTTTTATTTATTTGTTAGAACTTTGATATATATATATATATATATATATATATATATATATATATATATGTGTGTGTGTGTGTGTGTGTGTGTATGTGTGAGATTACATTTAGTATTATGTTTTTTTAGTTATGTCCATTTTGGTCTACTATACATTTTATTTAAAGCTCCAGCTACTCTGCCAAACACCTAAATAATCTAAAAGGCTACAGCTACCAGCTACCAGCTACAGCTAACAGCTACCAGCCACCAGCTTCCAGCTAACAGCTAGTTTTACCAATACCCATAGTCAATAATGTAATCACACACTTCAAAAGGTTTCATTATTTTTTTATGAAGATCATTACTTGAATGCCTGAAGACGGCCTTATGTTTACTAAAAGATTTGACCGCAACCGTATCTTCTTCTTTGGGAGGTTGTTTTTCTTCTCGGTTGCAACAAAATCTTTTCTTCTCTCGCCTATTTACAAAGATAGTATGAAAAATTATTCTCTTTTTAATTTCGAAAGAGTATATAATTGGTAAAAACGGAAATATGTGATAATTGAAAATGAGAACCAGAATGTCTAAACCGGTTGCCATTGATAAATTCCTGTCTAACGCACCATATCTTCGGTTTAGGTATCGGGATAATCCAGCTTGGGTCATTCCTATTGCAACGTCGTTTATAGTCTAAAAAAGTTAAAGGAAAAAAACAAAATCAATTAATTAACTTCCCTTAAAAAGAGAAAATGTTTGTATACTTTCATTTATACAGATACCCGGCCCACTATCCAAACACCTTGTCCCATCTATACTAGTCGTATATGGTTATACAGCTCAAATGAGTGTCACCTTTTGTCAGAGGTCGTTGAGTGGTTTCATACGACTCATATAACATCCATACGAGTCGTATAAGCGTATACAAATCGTATGACCCTACACAACTTCAATTTTATTTTTTAATTTTTTAACTAAAGGGTTTAAACAACTAGTTCTAATAACAATTTTTTGTTTCTAAGAATAGTTTAAACCGGCTAGTTTTAAGGGAGACTATAAAACCACATTCTCATTTTTCATCTTTGCTTGTCAACTATTTAAAACAAGAAGAATCTTGTACGGCTAGAAACAACTAATGTTGCTTTTATACGATTTGTATGACTCAATACGAGCATACTACTATGATAGAAGCTTGATCATCTAAAGAGTATAGATGTAGACATTTTAGCTTAAAGAATTGAAGAGTATCACTCACCATATTCATCGCATTCTTGACGAGCTTCATATCGTCTAGACTAACCGTCCTGTAAACGAATCTCTTCGGATTAAGCCCAGCCCCCGCCTGAGACTTGATCGGTGTCTCAGTATCCCTTAAAAACATTGCCGTCGCCATAATATATCCAACATCTACCAACGTATTCCAAACCAACCAGAAAACCATGCAAACTTCCATGAAGCACTGCTTCCACCAAGGCCCTCCACGGCCGGATTCTAAGGACGAAAACCACCCCGAATTCGAATCTTTTTTCCTTGGGACGGTGGGAACTGCGTCCGGATTGTCGATCTGGCGAGTGCAAGCGAGTAGCAAGGACATAAGGGACGTGTCGTCACCAATGGAGTGATGAATGCGGAATATTCCAACCGCCTCGGCCTGGGAGGTTTTGAGGTTGTGAAGGTGGAGATCCCACATGGGTATCGAAGAGTCGATGGAGGTTTTACTGAGATTGTAGGCATAATCTTCAAGGAACTTATCAGGGGAGTCTAGGGTTTGTGGGATGTTAGGGATGATAATGTGATTGTTTAGATTCACAATTGTAGGAACCCATTTCATTATTCCACCATTCTTGTCATCTACAACCTGTATTAATGCATGAATGTTTGAAAACTAGCTACATATCTAAGTGATAATTAACTGATTTGTTACATATAAAAAAGTAGCATTTACATCCAAATATATTGAAGGTAAGTAGACAACAAGTTGTGCTGTTAGCCTGGAAACTATTGAACCAAACATATTAAGTATTACCTGCAAACTAGAGAAGCGAGGGTGTTTAAGCAAAGATTGCGGCAGCTTCTCGTATGCAACACGAGGGTTAATAGGGCTCTTGAAGCCGATAATTGCTACAATGTAGATATTCAAATTTGGTTCGTGGAACATACGTGCGGATGGGCTCAACGGTTGTTCCTCACCCGTTGCTATCAAATAGTAGTCACCATCATCAGTACCATTGTGGTTTGTATTGGTTTTACTCTTGGTGATTTGAATAGGTTTTAGAGCTGAATTATTTCTCAATCTTAAGACTCTTGTAACAGACTCCATTGATGGGAAATTTTTAAGTTAATATGAGTACTATTTGATGATAGAGATTGGTTCCTTAACTAATATATATATATATATATATATATATATATAGGGTGAGCAAAAGGTGGCATAATTAATGAATAAAGGGACAAGGTTTATTTGTTTTCCTGTTGGGCGGTGCCAGCATATAAAGACATGAAGAGTGTTCACAACAAATGAAGAAACATATGAAATCTAGCATTCTCTAAAGTAGCATGATCATTTCTAATAATCTCATTTTTACCATAGCAATACCATGCATAGCATTGAGAGCATTCACAATAATCTCATTTTTACCATGTGTTTTTGTATGTCAAGTTGGCATATCCCAAACCAACTAGTAGTTTACACGTTCGGTTGACAGGAAGCAGAAATAAGAACGACTATATTAATCAAGAATGAGCAAAAAAAGCACAGAAATTAGAATGACTATATTAATTAAGAATGAGCAAAAGTGCATACATACAACACCACCCTTGCCAACTTTAAATGCAACAAATAGTGATTTCTTTAATTTGTAGTTCTTTTATTTTCAAAAAAGAGATAAAAAGCCGGTCAAAGCTTGTAAAAAGAAATTAATTTGAGTTCAAACTTTTGTGTAAGTCAAATTAAACATAGTGAATAGAAAGATCTTTTATTGTCTATATATGTTGCCAAGTCTATAGCCAGAACCGATCAACTTGATTTTTGGGATTAATTTAGCATCACAACTTTGGTTCACATCTTTTTTCTATAGTCAACTAAGAACATTTAAAACTTTGAACAAAAAATCAACAAACATGGAAATTTTGATTTGCTATATCCACCAAAACTTTAGAAAAAAATGCCAATCCGATTAAGAACTAAAAACCATTTCGAAACTTAAATTCAATCACCTTCTTTCTCCTTAAAAACACCCAGAAAACATATATTGTGAATACTCTGAGAAAGATAATGAAATATTGGTTTTTTAATTCTTTGCATTATGAAACTAATTTTATTAACGAATTAATACATTATTTACAAATTAAATAAAATTTATTAGGTTTTAGTTATTTAAGTAGTTACTTAAAGAAATGGTATGGATATAGAAAGATGGAAATCATTAATTAATGATGGCTAGAGTAGAGACGGAGAAAATATAATGTGCTGTTGATAAAAATAAGAGAGAGTTCGGGAATGGTTGGGGAGCGAAAGATGGGCACCCCACTTTTGGAACTGGTTATATATACGGGTTTAGAGTTTAGGTTATATATATGTATATATATATATATATATATATATATATATATGATTGGGATCGTGTGAGAACTATTTTGATATTGAGAACTTTAAGAACCATTTTAGACCACAAAAAAACGAAAAAAAAATCATAAAACAATAAAAAAAAACAAAATTCTTAATTATCATCCCGGTTTCATAAAAAAACATGTCTCGGTTTAATTAGCTAAATTATACATATATATATATACTATGTACATATATGTACACATATGTACAATTTAAGGTAAATGATAATGTACATATGTGTACATTAGGTAACTAGAGATTAAATGAAATTATACACATGTATATAATACGATTTTTTTTATGAAACCGGAATGAAATATAAGAATTTTGGTTTTTTTTTCTTTTTTAAAATTTTTGTTGTTTTTTGTTTTGTAGTTTTTTTAAATATTTTTTAGATGCTTTTTTAGTGGTCCAAAATTGTTATTAAAGTTCTTAATTTTCAAAGGGTTCTCTTATGATATGTATATATATGATTTATTGTGTTTTATTTTTTGAACGGGGCTAAGTACCATTATACCAAAACACCTAATCTAGCAAAGAGCTAGAATTAGAAACATGGTACAATTCAATATATTACCAATGATATGTCCCTCCAAGCTACATAATTTTGATCTAGTTTATTTATTTGTTAGTTTCTACATAAAATTGAATGAATTAGCCAATATTAATTTGTTCAACGTCGACAAGAAATTGCGTGTGGTGGAAAGTGGAAACACATGGGCGTTAATTTCTAATGTCATATGGGTGGTCAACTGTATATAATGTTTAATTTAGGAACTAGAATAATGAAAAAAAATTTTAAAAGGCAAATTACTGCACCGTTCTTGGGGGTGTTATAAAATTGAAACGATACAGAAAAGATTAACAAGATTCATATAAAAGAATCGCAAGTTATAATTGTACAACCACAACAAAACAAAATACAAAACTACAAATTGAGACAACATTGTTCACACTATCAAAAGAGACAACCTCGATCGGCTCTATATACTTCGAAGAAACTAATATTCTTGATCTCCTCAACAATGTGATTAATGACTTGCTTATCCCTACTGAAAATTGTTTTGTTACGGATTTTCCAAATGCACAAACAGACCAATAGGATCACCGCATGAACTGCCTCCTTTTTTACCGCACCAAGCATATTTTGATGAATGCATGCACAACAAATCACGAATGCTATATTACACCAGTGGAAAACAAACTGTTGGAGCAATGTTGCCATGCCACAAGAGTTGAGAATATACTCAGCCGACTACAAGGAATCCTCACATAGAGAACACACGATCCATCTGAGTTAACCGACACATTTCTTCTGCCTAGAGTGTCCATGGTCTAAATACGCTCCTTTACATCAAATAAATACATTTACCTTTATAGGAAGTTAGGAACCCATCTGAGCCATTGCATAATGAAACCCAAATTCGTGTCGAGCATATTATTACATAGATGCCAGCATGACTTGACCGAGAAGGTTTACACAATTTGAAGCCCTATCAGAACTCAGAACTCTTGATGTTTTACAAAAACCAAGTACTTTTTGAATTTTAAATAATAGGGAGAATTGCACACAACCAAATTTCTAAAATACTTTGGGTTGTGAATATTGGAAATAAGGTGAATACAGGAGAAGCCACACCCCTTATTGATTATCAATTTCTACCGGTTTGTAAAATGTCATAAAAACCTGATTGGATAACTAGTTTAATTAGAAACCACAAATCTATTTAATTATTTCATGATTTATTTTTTAACAGTCAAAAAATAGAGAGGTGTCTAGGTATTTGGCAAAAGGTCACCGCTAGCTGGTCCAATCCAACCATACGGAGCCATTAAGCGCCTTCAATTTATCTTCAGTACTAGAGAAAACTTTAATGGTAAAACCTGAACGTCGTCAGGATGGTACAAGAGATCGCAAGATATCTGTCTTTTTTTCATTGAGCCACGCATATCCTCCCTGAAGTGTAGTCTTGTAGGGATTCCATTGAAAAGCTCATGTTTTCTACCACTATATATCACATTTTCGATTTCAAATCATATTTCTGTGAAAGAAATAGTGAAAACACCTCGTCCATGAACACTCACCCGAAGACATGCCAGTGTGGTGAGATAAAACTCGTCAGTTCAAGGATACAACTAATGAAAGCTACCTACTCCACCTAGTCTCCTATCACCCTAGTGTCTCTAAAACTAAACGCTGAGAGCATGAATTAAACCTGGGTCACATTGAGTGATGGATCACCGACTTTTTATTATTTATTGGATGTTATTTCTTGAATTTTATTTTACCAAAATAGGATGGATGAAAAAATTATTTACCAAAATAGGTAGTTTCAAAAGTATTTATCAAATCATATTATTTTTTAAAATCTCACTTTTCTCGCTCCTAATCTTATTAAATAAACATATTTCTAAATGATTTTTAATCTAAGTTAATCATTAAATTCGGATGTTTTCAATAGAGTGCCAATGTAATGTGGAATGTTTTAAAGTAAAATGCCAATTTCAAATGTTTTGATCATTTAATGCCATTTTGTTACTGTAATTGTTTTGTTTAGTAGAGAAAGTGAAGATGTGTACACATCTCTTGTGTTTTTTATACATTTAAAACATTTTAATATATCGCCTAGTTTTTATTATTTAATTAATTTATTGGATGTCATCTTAATCATTTGATGTCAGATGCGGTAAAGTAGGTTTCCTTAAACTGCAAATTTACAATACTCCTAACTTAGCGTTTGGTATGTATGAATGACAGGGAGAATGGAATGATTTATTACGTGACAATGATAAAAGTGGTATTTGGTTGCTCAATGGAATGGAAACATCCATTACACATGGAATCACATTCCATCAAAATCATTCCTTCTCACCCCCCTTTTTTTTTCATTTCATTCCTCCCTCATCCTACTTTCTCACCACCGCCACCACCTAACAAACACCACCACTACCATCGCCACCACCACCACTGACCGCCACTGCCACCGTCGCCGCCACCCTCCGCCACCACCATCAGCGCCACCACCAGCACTACCACCGCCACCTGACCATAACCGCCACCTGACCATAACCGCCACCACCACTGTCGCTGTCGTTGTCTGACCACCACCTCCGTCGTTGCCACCCTACCATCTCCATCACTACCAATGCTACCACCGCCACCACCATCGTCGTCGGAGCTACCACCACCATTTTCGTCACCGGAGCTACCACCATCGTCGCCATTTCAGTTTTTTTTTTTTTTAAATAAATATATTTTGAGATAGGAATGTCTTTATTATTTCTATTTCATTCATACAAGTTTTTTGGATACCAAACAACATAAAATAATTATTCATTTCATTCCCATAGGTTAACCAAATAAGACAAAGGAATGGTAATGATCCATTTCATTCCCTTGTTCATTCTATTCCTTCTCTCATTCCATTCTCTCTTCATTTCATTACTTCCAACCAAAAATACCCTAAATGCTCTAATATAAATAAACATCGAGTTTTTTACCAAAATGGGTGGGGAGAAAAAACTATTTATCAAAATGGTTAGATTGAAAATTATTTACCAAAATAGGTTTTTTTGCTTACTTTTATCACTCCTAATCTTATTTATTTTTCATTTTTTGAACAACTCTTGGGGGCTTTTTTTTCAATCAACTTTTTTATTTTTGTGTTTGCAATTTTATTTGTTATTTTTAGTTTTAAACAATTTTATTATTTGATTCTTATCTCTAATTATTAGTAGTTGCTTTTTTAATTTGTTTCCCTTCAATCAACTCGTTATGCAATCATATTTATCTGTTTTTTTATTTTCTTTTTATTTTGTTATTGTTAATCAACCCATTATTCTTTTTATTTGATGGTTATCTATAATTAGGAATAGTTGATATTTTTTTCGGTATTTTAAATTTGTATACTTGTGATCCCTTTTTCTTTTTGTTATTTTAACATTTTTAATATCAAGTTCTATTTCTTTATAACATAAAAGATGAAAATAATCAAATCTTGTAAAAAGCTAAATGAATATTTATCTAGAATGAAAAAAAATATGACGATTTATGTTTTTTAGTTTTACAATGAATGTGTAATTTTTATCTGACGTCATATGAATAAGAAAAGCGATGGTGTTTGAACACACAAGAACACAGTGTTAAAATTTAGAAATTTAATATTAATAAAAAGATAAAGTTTTTATAAAGAAAAATTAAGTTTTAATTTTGATCAGTTAGCTGTGCCAAAAATCGTTTTTTTTTTTTGTGTTTAAAAATTAAAACTCCTTTTAGGATCTAAAACATGATGCATGTGTCAAAAATCATTTTTTTTTTTGTTGTTTATTTACCTTTTCTTTTTTATTTTCTAACCCTAGAAGTAGAAAAATTAAATAACAAGGAGAGGGAAAAGAAAAAATCCCCATTTTGATAAATAGTTTTAAAATAACCTATATTGGTAAATACTTTTTTCTCTCCACCCATTTTGGTAAAAAAACTCAATAAACATCTTGTATGCCTTAAAATATAGAACCTCCTACTAAGAGAGAAGATGTCTATCAAATGAGTTAGCTTTACATTGATGAATCATGAATGTTTTAGAATGGTAGAATGTCAATTTCGATATCTTGATCATTTCACGCCATCTTTTGTACATTATCGAGTGAAAGCCAACTATAAATCTTTGATGATCATGCTACCGAGATTGTCAATGGTACTTGGTAGTGGAGACTAATCCTCAATTTTTTTTTTGGAAAAGTATATTTTTAGTGGATATTTTTTTCTTCTTTTTCTTATGTATCTACTATCTTTGAACAAAAAAAACTTTTGACCAGCGTTACCTCTTAGCTTTCTTCTGAGTTCGCCACTCATTGGCAACAAAAGTGAAAATTAAGAACGTTATTGATAAAATTGCTGATAATTATCATCTATTAATAGCTAATAGTTTGAATTATTAAAATCTAATTTTCCTTTTTTTCTGAAAAAAGTTTTGAGTGTGGCCTGCCTTGAAAACACGACTAGCAATTTTGTATAATTCTAAAAATACAAAATATAAAATAACAACTAATCTTAAATTCCCATCCTCCAACCGAAATATTCAGTCTATTTAGTGCACTTTACTTTAATTTTAGGGTCTCAACAAAGACTTATAGCTTCCATTCCAACCTCGTTTTCAATCTACTTTGTATTTACTGCACTATATTTCATTGTCCGGTTTCAACAAAGAAATATGAGAAATTCTTAAAATAGCCCATTTATAGAAAGATAGTCTGATTTGTACCCTCTAATTTGTGCTTCCAGGTTTGTTCTCAACATATCGCGTCACCAGTGACCAATTTAATTTTCCCGACGACGTGTTAGCAAACCAATCACAGAACGACCTATTAATAAAACACGTCTCTGGCGACATTAATGAAGGTGATTAGCGTGTCACTAGCGATGAGATGGCCTAAATAATGTGTCGTCGGCGACGAGAACAGGGTGTCAGATATGGCAGCCCAGCGTTGACGACCAAGAAATGTACGTGTCTAACGTGTCGCCGACGACTAGATGGCCTGAATAACACACCTAGACGCCTAATTTCGGCCACACGTCTTGTCACACCCCCAATCTAGGCCTAGGAGTGTGAGCCATAATTGGTATCATGTTTTTAAATAAATCAGAGTTACGGGTTTAAGCGGAAGACTTTATAAAAACAAAGGATCGATAATATAAATATTTACATTACAAAATACGATATGAAAGTCTCGATTTGTTTTACTTGTTTATAAGTATTACAAAAACCACCAAGTTTTAATATTTACATAAAAGTTATCCGAGCCATCGGATACTTGAGCTTCTTCGTCCTTTAAGCTCTACTCATGATTACCTGCAAAATGTAAATAAAATACGTCAGCAACGTATGCTGGTGAATATGCTGACGCAAAAATATTTTCTTTACTTAATTACCCCTCGAGACCACGTAAGCCTCGGCCCATCTTGGATTAGGAATAATCAAGTTAAAACAATAATCATTATAAACCCGAGTCTCTGCACTAGGTCACCTCAGCGAAACACCGCAGCGTTTATGACATAACTTAGGTACTACAAATATACACATGGCCATTCCCCACTCGGACGTAACTTATGTCCGGCCCATCGTGGCTGGAGGTCGTGACTGTTGGTACATGATGTCAGTAGTTCAGTATCTAGTGTCTGTAATCGTGTTAGTTTGTTTTGGTTTTGGTTTGTAAAGGTTGTCTCACAAGTTCGCCTAATATAAGCGAAGTTATTGACAACTTCGCCTAGTCTGTTAGGCGAAGTTGTCGATAACTATATATGTTTAGCTACGGCTTGTTTTATGTATCGGTTCCAGTACGTGTAATTTTGATTTGCGTATCACGTGTAAAAGGAGTTGCAATACAACGTGTCTTTTGAGTATTGTAACATGTGTTCGTGTTCGGTATTAACATTGTTTACATCCTACGCTCGTATCGTCTTACGTAGGGATTCCGCACCTACATAGTACGAGATACTTCCGTGTAGATCCGGCTGGGAACCTACAATTGCTACAACTGTCAACAAAATGGTCACTTTGCCAAGGAATGTACCAATGAGAGAGTCGAACGTAGTCAGAACAGGCCTGCACAACAGAATAGGGGAGATAGTGAGAATAAGGCTATGGTATCTAGACACAATAGTGGGTATAACTGGAATCTACAGGTTGAGGAAGTCTTCGAACCGGCAAATTTGGTGAACATCGAAACTGCAGGAAGTGAGAAAGTGACGGGAGAAAATCAAGCTTACATGGCAGAAGTGAACGATCAGCTCTCTGAGGTAAGTTCTGAACTTCATTGTATGCAATGTGAAAATATGCCTGAACAATTGAAAACAGTAACTGATCAGTTTGTTAGTTTGGACGCTCAATTTAAAACGTTAAAAGAAGATCATCATTACACTAAAACTAGAGAAAACAGTTACTCGGTAAAAATAAAAGCTAGTGAAAAAGATATCAGAAGTCTTAAAGCCAGTCTAGCTGAAAAAATACAAGTAATTGATCTTAGTTATGAAGTGTTAGAGGAGAAAACCAAACTAATTGCTGACAGGGATAAACAGATAGCTGATTACCAGGTAAAAGTGGTGGAATTAAACAGAAAAATTGAACAATTTAGAAATTCCTCAGCAATGCTTGATCACAATTATACGTATGATCCTAGTAATCAGAAATCTGTTGATGTTGAAATTAGTCAGACAGTTCCTGTCAAAGTTTCGATTAAAGAACCTGAAGTTAGAAAAAGCGAAACGAGTAAGCCTGTTTCAAATGTTAAAATTTCTGTTCCTAGTTCTGTCTCATCAAATTCGGACAAGACATCCGAATCTAGTGAGATAAAAGAAGAGGTAGTGTTACTAAAACGTGGGGAGGAATATAAGCCAACTGAAAAGAACTCTCCCCTAAACCCGTTTGTCCCACCATATGTTAGGCAAACGAATAGTAATGCAACCTCAACATCTGAAACAACTGTTGAGATGAAAGTTGAACACAGGAGCTGTTTCAGATGCAATCAAATAGGACACCTGATTGCTGATTGTCCTCTAAATCAGAGATTCAGAGGTATGAGGCCTCCGAAAACTGAGAATAAAACAAACAGTAATTACTATAATGGTAAGAATGCTAACTCTCCAAAATTCAGACATTGGACTAATCCAAGATTTCAAAGAAATCGATCTCAGTTTTTCCCAGTTAACAACCAAACAAACAGATTTAATTCAGTTAATCCACTAAGGTTTGGATGGCCTCATAGTCAATTCTCAATAAGGTATCCTCATAGAACTTACAGAAATCATTCTCAATACGGGATGCCGTTTAACAGATTTAATCGACCCAAGACCAGTAGGTCTTGGGTCCCCAGATTTTAATCCTTTGGTTTAATCGTGCAGGAACAGTTGAACAGGACTGCAAACAATCTGTGGGTTGTGGACAGTGGCTGCTCCCGGCACATGACTGGTAACAAGAATTTGTTACACGAATGGAAACCTGTTCAAGGAGGTAGGGTAAGTTTTACTGGAGAGAGTGGTGGTAGAATCACCGGTATTGGAACTGTGACAAATGGTAAAATGAAGTTAGAGAAGGTGAATTTTGTTGAGGAGTTGAAGCATAATTTGTTGAGCGTGTCTCAGATTTGTGACAAAGTGTACACAGTGCACTTTACTAAAAATGAAGCAATTGTTCTGTATCCTGGTTTCAGGATACCAGAGGCATGGGTGGTGATGAAAGCTCCAAGAGAAAAGAACACATATGTAATGGATATGAGGTCAACTGAGATGGCAACAGAAGAATCATGTCTTCTGTCAAAAGCAACTGAATCAGAGTCCGAGTTATGGCATCGAAGAATGGGGCATATCCATCTTAGAAAAATGAACTACATTGTCAAGAATGGGCTAGTGCTTGGTGTTCCCTTGAAGAATTTCAACTTTGAAGACCAATGCTTATCGTGCAAGAAAGGAAAGCAACACAAGAAACCCCATCTCTCCAAGAAGGTTAATTCAATAGTCAGTACCCTAGACCTACTTCACATGGATCTCTTCGGTCCCGTGAATGTAAAAAGTCTAGGTGGAACATCATATTGCTTGATAATAACTGACGATTACTCTCGATACTCTTGGGTATACTTTCTGAAGGCAAAAGATGAGACGGTTCAGTTAGTAATTAACCTGATTACCAAGGTTGAAAATATTGTGGGGAGAAAGGTTAAGTACATCAGGAGTGACAATGGAACAGAGTTCAAGAACTACCAGATGGAGATGTTCTGCTTACAGAAAGAGATAGACCACCAGTACAGCGCCCCGTATACTCCGCAACAAAATGGAGTGGCTGAGAGGAAGAACAGGACACTAATTGAAGGAGCCAGAACCATGCTGGCTGATGCTAAACTTCTCGTGGTGTTCTGGGCTGAAGCAGTTGCCACAGCCTGTTATATCCTTAATCGTGTTTTAACTGTTAAAAGGCTAAATAAAACTTGTTACGAACTTATGCATGGTCAAAAGCCAAACTTGAATGGTCTCGAACCGTTCGGGTCCCCATGTACGATATTAAAGACAAACTCAAAATTTGGTGAGAAAGCCGACGAAGGTATTTTAGTCGGATATGTTGTTGGGACACCCAACAGAAGAGTCTTTAATATATCGAACAGCAGGGTTGAAGTGGTATGTAACACTGACATCACGAGTTACAAACCACCAAAGCCTAGCATGGGACCCGCTGAGGCTTTTGACTATGATAGACTGTTCAAATCTTTTAATGTGACTTACTTGGATTGTGCAGAAGTTGATGAGAAAATTGCTTCACAGATCATGTATGACGAGGAGGAAAATATTGTGCAACGTCCACGATGCGATGAAAGTCAACCTTCCACGTCAAGTGCCGTTAATGCTCCTGCCGCCTCTACTGAAGAAGAATTTTACAACCCTTTTCACTCTCAACATCAATCACCTATTGAAGAACTCTCTTCGAATTTGGAAAATAATCTGGAAGTCGGTCCGGTTCAGACTACTGCTATTCACAAAAATCACCCAATGGAGAATGTGATGGGTGATCTGTCTGACGGTGTTCAAACTAGAAGAAGTTTGAATGAGCACACCTGTGTTTACCCAAGCATTAAAGACACGGGTATCATAAATGAATGCTTGTACACCTGCTTCATCAGCCAGATTGAACCAAAGAATTATCAAATGGCTCTAAAGGACAGCTCGTGGGTCGAAGCCATGCAAGAAGAGTTAACCCAGTTCGAGAAGATGGAAGTATGGAAATTGGTTGCAAAACCGAAGAATGTACATGCAATTAGCACCAAATGGGTTTTCAAATGTAAGAGAGATGAGAAAGGGATAATCATAAGGAACAAGGCAAGGCTGGTCGTAAAAGGGTTTAATCAGCAGGAAGGAATAGACTACAATGAAGTGTTTGCTCCTGTGGCAAGATCGGAAGCGATTCGACTATTTTTGGCATTTGCTGCACACAATGAGATGAAGGTGTTCCAATTAGACGTGAAAAGTGCTTTTCTTAATGGTAAAGTCGATGAGGTAGTATACGTTGAACAGCCTCCGGGTTTTCCTGACCCTGACTTTCCTGATCATGTGTACAAGCTGAGTAAAGCGCTATATGGACTACATCAGGCCCCTCGTGCCTGGTACGCAACCTTATCTGATTATTTACTTGAGAATGGGTTTGAAAGAGGAAAGATCGACAGCACACTATTTGTCAAGAGAAAGTGGGGAGATTTTCTTCTAGTTCAAGTCTAAGTGGACGACATCATCTTTGCTGCATCAAAAGTCGCCATGTGTCAGGATTTTGAAGGAGTCATGAAAAAGAGGTTTGAAATGAGTGCAATGGGTGAATTAACTTTCTTTTTAGGATTGCAGGTCGATCAGAAGAAAGATGGGATGTTCATCCATCAAACTAAATATGTCCAAGATGTTCTTAAACGCTTCAAGATGGAGGACAGCACTCCATTTGATACTCCAGTTTGTGTCAACCACAAACTGGGTGCTGATTCAGACAGTGATGCAGACGTGGACCCCACCCAATATCGAGCAATCATAGGTTCTTTAATGTATTTAACTGCATCTAGACCTGATATTATGTTTGCAGTTTGTCTCTGTGCTCGATTTCAGGCTAGCCCAAAGGAATCTCACATGAAGGGAGTCAAGAGAATACTGCGGTATCTCAAAGGCAAGCCTAAGCTGGGATTGTGGTACACGAAAGGGGGAGACTTGGATTTGGTCGCTTACACAGATTCTGACTATGGAGGTTGCAATCAGAACAGGAAGTCGACAACTGGTGGATGTCAGTTTCTGGGAGGAAAATTGGTGTCATGGCAGTGCAAGAAGCAGACCTCTGTAGCCATTTCTACCTGTGAAGCAGAATACATGGCAGCATCAAACTGCTGCTCCCAGGTTCTTTGGATACAACAGCAATTGCGCGATTACGATCTGAATTTTACTCAAATTCCTATTTGTATTGATAACACTGCAGCAATCTCAGTAACTAACATCCCGTAAAACATAGCAAAACTAAAAACATTGACATTCGTCATCATTTTATACGGGATTGTGCTGAGAAGAAATTAATAGTGCTCGAAAAGGTTGATTCGTTAGATAATTTCGCTGATCTTTTTACTAAAGCGTTTGACTGAACTCGTTTTCAAAATCTTGTTGAGCTTAACGGGATGATCAATCCCGAGTAACCGTGTTTTTCGTTCCTATTTAAAAAAAAATCACTATCGCTTAGAATTATGTCGGTTGCTTCAGTTTGAAGGACACATCTTCGGATATGTTTGATCCTTACTTCTACTAGTAGATTATGAGGATAGCCATTGACCAGATGACTGAAAGTGACCGGGGCGGTTTATGATAGGTTTTGTTCTTTCGCTGAAAAATAGTCGTTCATACTTAGTCAGAATGACACATACTTGTATGTGGTCGGTCCAGCTGATCCATTGGATCTTCAGGATAGCCGTTTAGCTGAAGACTTGGACTTGATCGGGGCGATAGAATCTAAATTTTTTTGGGGAGATGATATAATTTTTCAAGTCTACAACTTCGAAAGAAGTCTCTATACAATGTTTCTAAGAAAATTGATCCAACCTTGGAAAGTGATACACAAACTATTTCTGTGTGCTTAACTAGTGAAGTTATTAGGCCTAAAAGACTCTAGAACGGTCATTGTATGTTATGGTAGCTTTTTATGGTGCGTAAAAGTTAAAGTGATACTAACTAAATCTTCTCGATTTAAAGGGAAGACTCATTAAGAGTTGTGTATGTCTCCATATACATCTTTCCGAATGATAGGCAGAAAAGCGATTACCCAGTCACACACGAGCCCGTGAGTGTTCTGATTTCCGAGAAGAAAGTGTGTCAAGTACCTGCAGTGATCCAGATTCGGGACTTGCAGTAGTCTACCGTTTGAAGATATGTAAATCTTTATTATTAAAAAAATAATAAAAAAAATAAAAAAAAATACTTATGTTAAGCCTTCTGAAGCCTATTATGTTATCATTGTCATTCAAGAGACAAGAAAGAGAACGGGATGAAGACTCTAAAGATCAGATGTACTTACTGTTTAATCAGACACTACGGGTCAATGTCAACTCGGGGTGACTTGGGGAAAGCCAAATAAGCTTTGAGAATAGATAGGAGGAATCACAATCTCTGATATGTTGTCCATTTAAATTTTGAGCTTAATTGTACCTAATCCGTATCACATAAGCGATGAAAACCATACTAAGTTGTTTACCTGCTTACAACCTGTTTCTTTATGTCATAATACCGCTGAACATGGATCTATGTGACAGTCACTTAACTAGTATGATTCCTGTTCGGATCTTTTCTAAAACATTCTAGTCCCTGTCAAGACTGAAATTTGATCCCGTGTATTTTATTTCTAAAGTTTCATTGCATATGTCGTTTTATGGTTTAAAACTTGGTTATTTGGTCTTTGATCGTGACATTTAAATCTTTAAATGAAGTTTTATAAGATAATCATAGAATGTTCAATTTTATAAGGGACTGATATGTAAATTTCCATATTAAGCGAAGTTGTTTAATAGGCGAAGTTAAGGGGTAAGAGAAATTAACCCTAACTTCACCTGTATAAGTCAAACATATATAAAGGATGTTCTGGTCAAACTCTTTACTATTTTCAAAAACCCAGCGAAGTTGTACCGGCGAACTTATAATATTAAACCCTCGGCGAATTTACCTCTCGAATCATCTCTTGTTGTTAATCTCCGTTTTAATCCGTGTTAAAGGTGTGTAGGGTCGAGATGACATATAATTAGTGTCAATGGTGTTAATCAAATTTCGTTTTGGTCCGATTTGAGACCTCGTTCATGCAAACTTTAAACACCCACTTTTCAAGCTCGTTTTAACGTGTTCGTAACCAACTTGATCGTCTAGATCTCGTTAATAACATGTTTTTTAGTGTCCACAGTCATCAATTTCACCAAACACACCTCGTATGGCCTTCTGAACTGTCGCCGTTTCAGTTCAGGCGAAGTTATAGTTTAGGCGAAGTTGTTCTCAACTTCGCCTTAGGCTTAACTTCGCCTGCTTCTTTAATTTATAATTAATCATGGGCGAAGTTGTTCAAGGGGCGTAGTTATGGTTAGGCGAAGTTATCCTTAACTTCGCCTTAGGCTTAACTTCGCCTGATGCTTTACATATTATATAAAAGTTAATCTGTTGTCAGGCGAAGTTATTGTATAGGCGAACTTGTGCTCAACTTCGCCCTATGTCTAACTTCGCCTGCACACTAAAGTTTTTCTTAACTTCGCTCATGGTAATAGGCGAAGTTATGATCTGCTTTGAAGATTCTCTAACTTACACCGTTTGTGGTGCAGATATGGCAGCTGTAGCAGGAGCCGGTGGTGCTGGTGGTGACGAAGGTGGTGATAACAACCGTCAATTCTTTCCGGGGCACAATATGTACATCACACTGGACCCGGATGCTAGCGGTGTTGATGATTATCGCGAGATCATCACTTTTCTGATTCGCTCGCGTATCTTCCATGCTATTACTACAACTCTGCTCATTTCTCTGCCAAACATAGAAGACTTCTGGCAAACGGTTGAGTATGATTGCAGAGTCGAGCCCCCAGTCATGCGCGCCACAGTCAACAATCAGCAGGTGCAGTTCTCGTCGGAACAGATAAGGGTCGCCTTGCAGTTTGGGAATGAAACGAGAGATGATCCTACAGACTTTGTTTCTCCATTCAGAGATGGTGCATTTTTAAGAATGGGCTATTCTGGTCCATTGGGTGACACTCATAGACGTAAAGGATTTTTGTTGGATCAATGGCGTTTTCTCATGCTTGTGATGATCGTATGCATGTCGGGTCGTAAGGCTGGTACGGACGGGATGGGTGCAAAGATGCAGTCGGCAATGACAGCACTGACTTACAACAAGCGTTACAGCTTCAGTCAGATGGTGTTTTATGAGATAGACCGTCAGAGACGTGCGGTAGCTCGTGAAAGATTCTTGATGTATCCAAGATTCTTACAAATGATCTTGAATCATGTGGCACCTACGCTACCTCAGCGCCGTCCCATTCGATATGTAGAGAGCGTTAGCAAGAGGATATTCGCACAGTGCAGAGCGTCGAGTGCTCGAAGTAAACCAGAGCTTCGTCCACGACATACTCCGCTTTTTGGTTATTTGATCAACCCGGCGTATGTTGCTCCTCGTGGGGACGATTTTCGGGATCCGGCACCGCAACAGGCTGTTGGTTCCCAACCACCACCTGTGGTACAGCAAGCATTGCCTGCTGCTCCTGTTGTGGCACCGGAGGAACAAGTAGACCTTGAAGCTGCTTTTGGTGGCCAATGATTTTTCGATATGGAACGAGTTGATCCTGAGGCAGAGGTTCAGGTCTCAGTAGCAGAGGTTTCTAGTGCTGATGTGCCGTTGGTAGCTACGTCGGTAGCTGATTCTGAAAGAACCGACTCTGACTCCTCAGCTGATGATGTTGCTGAAGCAAGACAGATACTGGTCGCTCAAGAAAGGATTCATGGAAAAAGAAAGAAAGATACAGATGACAGTGAATCTGATTTTGAGGAGGAGTTAGATCGGTTGATTTGTCGATCTAAAAGGGTTAGAACTGGTGAAGGATCGGGAGCTGGTGAAAGCTCGAGGGTGGTTCGTTTCTCTCTACCCGCCTTATCTGGTATGACTATGGTCCCTGCATCGTTGTCTGTGACAGGACCGATCACCTCAGGTGCCCCCGTGTTGACAACATCATCTTCATTTGGCATTCCACCTACCACATTTCAGCTTTCTGCTCCAGAAATTGTTTCCTTGCCACCTCCTACACTTACTCCATCGGAGGTTGTTGCAAGATTCGTCGAGTCGACTCTGGTTGCCACTGCAGGGTTATCTGTTACAATACCACCTGCGGTTACTTTTCATCCTGTTTCTGATGTTCCGGCTACTTTGGGGATCCCTTCACCGTATGCTCAAGACACCTCTCATATGAGTTTTAATTTTGATGCAACCTTATCTGACTCAGACAGGATAGCAGCTCTTGAAAGGGTCGTGGCAGAACAGTCGAGAATAAACTTGATCCAGACTCACGCTATCCAGCGCCTTGTTGCAGAAAATCAGATTCAGTCGTCCCTCTTGATTGAGCACGGTAAACTTTTTGATGCTTTAAAACAGTTCTTAGCATCTCAGGGGGAGACGAGCTGCAAGGGCGATGAGTTGAGGACGAAGAAGACGAATGATCGAGACGATGATCCCAATGCATCGAAAGGTGCAGGTGGTGAGTTGCCAAGAACTGAACAAACTCTTGGGACTTCCACATCTCAGGGGGAGTCTACTGGTGCAACTGGTGAATCAGGGGGTGATGATGTGGTGGTAGTGGATGATGTGGAAAGTTTGGATGATGATATTGTAGGTGACGACGATGTGTTACCGGTTGAAGAGATTGAGAAGATAGGAGCTGACATTGTAATTGATAGTGAGATTGAAGAGGGAGAGATTGTGGAGGAAAACGTTGAGCATGAAATTCCAGAAGTTGATAAGTCAGATATGGGTCAAGATATGGGAAGTGATGAGACTGAATGGGAAGAGCAGCCGAGATGGAAAGAAGGCTACGCTCAATGGTTCGTAAAGACAAAGAAACCGGCGGTTCCCACTATGTTCAAGAAGAGTTACAACATCAAAGGGTATGTTGAATCGAAAAAGGGGATTATTTGCTGGTTGTATGATGAGCAGTTGAGGCTGTTTGTGATCAAACGTTTTGACGGAGTTCAGTATTTCAAGAGGTTGTTGAGATCGTTGAATACCTTGCCGGAGTGTGAGGTGAAGGATTTAGCCAAGTTGGGGTTGATAAACAGGAGTGATGATAATATGGCTAGGATTATTGGGAAGATCGTTTGGAAAGAAAGTATAAAAGATAAAAAGTTCGAATTGTTAAAACC
Source organism: Bidens hawaiensis (assembly GCF_021521415.1). Taxonomy (NCBI): domain Eukaryota; kingdom Viridiplantae; phylum Streptophyta; class Magnoliopsida; order Asterales; family Asteraceae; genus Bidens; species Bidens hawaiensis. Next base: position 1,281,742 of record NW_027491379.1, on the reverse strand, counting down.
GCAGAAAGGAAAGCTCGTTGAAGATAAAGACAGAGGAATGAAAGCTGATGGCAAACCTTGGATGATAATGAAGTATAAGCCTATCCGGTGTTTGAAAGAAGTACCGATGAAACTAATGCCCGAAGATGTCCTAAAGAATCTGAAATGGTGGTATGTCGACAGTGAAACAGCTGAAGCGGTCATGGAGGATGAAGATGAACTAGAGGTGCTGAGAGTGTATGATCCTATGCACTTGGTGAATTTGTCTCAAGCTGACTTGCAGGTGCTGAACGAGAAAAAGATATTCTATATTCCGGCATGGAAAGAAGAAGCCAAGAAATACCAGAGAGTCGTCTCTGTCTGTATAAGACAGGGAGTTTATGCTTGAAGACGGGAGAGACAAGAGTTTTGGGATTACAAGACACGTGATTAAAGTTAGAGATATGAAGCTACTGCCAAGGGGGAGTCTGTTGATACATGATGTCAGTAGTTCAGTATCTAGTGTCTGTAATCGTGTTAGTTTGTTTTGGTTTTGGTTTTGGTTTGTAAAGGTGTCTCACAAGTTCGCCTAATATAAGCGAACTTGTGGACAAGCGAAGTTATTGACAACTTCGCCTAGTCTGTTAGGCGAAGTTGTCGATAACTATATATGTTTAGCTACGGCTTGTTTTATGTATCGATTCCAGTACGTGTAATTGTGATTTGCGTATCACGTGTAAAAGGAATTGCAATACAACGTGTCTTTTGAGTATTGTAACGTGTGTTTGTGTTCGGTATTAACATAGTTTACATCCTACGCTCGTATCGTCTTACGTAGGGATTCCGCACCTACGTAGTACGAGATACTTCCGTGTAGATCCGGCCGGGAACCTACAGTGACCAAGCGTGGTGCGATGTGCCCACCGCGTTCCACATATGTAAGGATTCCAGACAAACGTATACTACCATAGCCTGAGGGCTGGCTTATACTCTTATTTACAATGTTTTTAGAGACACTTAGTCTTATGTAAAGTTTACACATAACACGTTTGTTTGTTTGAAAATAAGTTTGTAAAAGTGGGGCGTATTCACCTTTTCAATGGGATCGGCTTCCAACACCGTCCGTTAATCTTCCTTCGCTATCTCGCACCTATAGTACGAGTATAACATTCATTAGTCGGATACACGATCCGGCTTAAGACCTTTAGTCTTATTTATCTCGATGAACCTTTAGTTCATTTTCTCTTTTACTTTAAAACCTTTAGTTAAAAAGTAATTTTTATAAACCTTTATTTATTTATAAAACCCGACGTTTCTTCTTTTTTAAGAAACGTATTCTTTTCTTTATTATTTAAGTATACTCATTATGCTTTAAATAATATATTTCATAACAAAGAATAATCTTATATATATCTATTCATAAATATATATTTTATCTTTTCTTTTCTTTATTTTCTTTGTTATATCTTTTCCTTGATTATCGAGAATAATTTCGACTTAGAGTATTAAGCCCTTTTAATATTCTATTATTATTTTGGTCGGGCATTATGCCTACCTTTGTCGGCTTAGTATTCCCTTCTAACTCGGGCAGCATTTCGACTCTATTCTTCTTATCAACACACGCTCGATCAATCTTTGACACGTTTATCGAGACACCAACACCCTTGGCACGCACTTCAAGGTATTCGTCGGGACGTCGGGACAGCACCTCCTTCTTGATTATGATGTTGTCAGAAATTGGCACGTTTATCGAGCTATAACACAATTATCAAGGGATCAGGACACGGATTTCGAGGCGGATCGAGGGCACGCTTCACTAGGTAGTGAGAGAATCTAGAGAGAGTATGTATGTGATTTTGAGGTGTGTTTGGCTTGAACCCGTGGCTGCTATTTATAGGGCTGATCTTGGACCCCATCGCGGTACGCGATGGGCTCCCTGGCTCACCCATCACGTACCGCGATATAGGGTTGATGAGTCACAGGGTAGGCCTGCCACGTGTCAACACGTGGCAAGCCCCGCCATACGTGGCAACAGGTGTTGCCACCGTGTGCCACGTGGCACACGTGTCAGTCTGTGTCAGACACCCCATCGCGGTACGCGATGGGTGTCTTTCTTGACCCTATCGCGTAGCGCGATGGGTCAGAAAAGCAGATTTTACATTTTAGCCCCTGGGGTTTGGAAATTGGCAGAATTGGTCCCTTGACTTTGGAAACTTGACATTTTTGGGCCGAATTTAGTTGATGTTACACGTCTTTCTCTTATTGGTTTACTAACACGTTAACAAAAATAACAGGCACATCGCTGGCGACGTGATAGATGATGGACAAATCTGACAACTTGAATTAAGATGGACAAACTTAGAATCTTTTTCGGTTATGGGGACAATTTAGGAATTTTCCAAAAAAAAATATATATGAAAAAGAAAGAGAAAAATTAATGATAAATTTAGTTTCCATTTTCCAAACTAATTTTCAATATGTTAAATGTGTCAATGAGCCAGTAATGGAGTAGTAATGAATAGACTTGGTGTTTTATGTTGCATATGTTCGATTCATGCCCCCATAATTTAGTTTCGGCGACACTAGGTGATCATGAGAGAGTAGAGACTACGCGAGTATGTGGCGTTTACTAGTTGGATCCTTAAATGAACGAGTTATCTCACAGCACTGTGATGCCTTCGTGCGAGTGTTCACGGATGTTGGCCTTAGGTGATAGTTTTCCCCGAATCAAAAGACGAGTGTATCATGATGTGATGAATTTAGCCAATGTTATATTTAGAGGATTCATTAGTAGTTAAAATGAATATATTAAATGCATGATTGAAAACAAAAAAAAACAAAAAACAAAAAAAAAACCATTTTCTCTATGAAAATAGTGTCGGCGGTACAAGCAATTTCTACGGTGACTTGTTAGATTGTTGTTTTGTTAAACTTCTTTGACTTTCTTATTTTCGGTTTGCTTGCTATTTATGAGTAGTCATGCTTTTTTTCTAAATGTATTGGTCTTAAAAAAAAAGTCTTACCCTAAAGTTTTGTGTTATTTATTGTGAGGGACAAGGAAAAAGACATTTATTTATAATTTTTTATTTAATATAAACATCATGTCTCACGTACACGCATCTCCATCACTAAGACCATGTGTAGTCATAAAGCTCTATTACTATGCATTATGCGTCACGTGACGCCAAGTCAGAGTTATGGTTTTTTTACAAAAACAGGCTGTAGTCATAACTCTCCACCCCCAGGCATTATGCGCCATGTGGCGCCCAGTCATTATTAATTTTATTTGTTTTTTTAAATACTAAATCATTTAAATAAATTAACATAAAATTAAAAAATACATTAAACTTCCAAATAAAAACTAAATTAAAAAAAATACATCAAATTAAAAAAAACATAAATAATACTAATAAAACTAAAACTTATTTATATTTTTCTAAAATTTTCGCTCGTCGAGTGCCTTTTAGAGATTGGACTATCGGGTCGTCTTCGGATAGCTCGTTTGATAAAATCTCGATGTCTTTGTCCATTTCATTCCTTCTAAGTAGGTCGACGGCGTCCAAATTTACTTGAAGTCGTTGGGTTCCAAGTTCGTGTAAATCTTGGAGTCGAGAGTTCATTAATTTGAATTGGCTTTCCAATTCGGGATTCGAACTCGTTGCCGACGACGAAGCGGCCCCTTTCCCCTTTCCTTTTCCTTTGGTTCTTCTACCCCCCGGCCGAGGCATCTCGGTGGTATTCACGGGGTCATTATCACTTAAGTTGAAGTTTCGAGCGTCGAAACGGGGCGTATCTGGATCAACCGAAGACGATGTTTTAGACTTTTTTTTACTCGGGCCACCGTCGGCTTCGGCTTCGGCATCCAACACCAAGCCCCATTTTGGGTGATGCCTCAATAGGTCTTTCCAAATGCCAAAGTAGTTGAAGGTCCCGCCGACCTTATGTTGAAACTCAACCAACGCGTTTTCCATGACTTCCGCGTCCGAGACACCGCTACTCCTAGTTCGATTCATCCAAGAGAAAACCGTATGCAAAGCCATGCATTTGGTGTTTATGTCGCCCCATTTTGACAGTAACGAATCTTTTTCTCGACGCGAGTCCCCACCAAGGTTGTCAAACCTCTCTATAATTTTGTGCCAAAATACCCCCGCTTTTTGATAGTTCGCTAAAAAAAATAAAACATTACAAGTTTAATGTTTGTTATAAGAAATTTAAAAATATATATGTATTTTAAAAACCTACCGCATTTGGCATCTTCCGATATCTGGCATCAAGCACGAGCACATAGTACGCACTCGTCGCTACTCCACGCCATCACCGTCTTTTTAACCCGAGGTTCGCCGGTGGGCTTCTTTGCGTGTTTTTTCGAACGTCCGCGTTGGCTCGAACCGCCTACGGTCTCCGGGACGGGTTGTGTCTCCGGCACGAACTCAACCTCGGGTTGGGTCTCCGGGGCGGGTTGGAAACCTGAACCGGCAAAAATGTTTGTCATTAGGTTTTGGAAAACGGGCACCGCATTTGGCATAGAGTTTTGTAGAAGTGCAAAGTACGCGGCCATTTGCGGGTCATACATTTGCGGGACGGGTACGGTTGGCGTCGGGGCGGTACATTGGTTCGGTTGTGGATTTTGGTTGCCTTGACGGACATATTGGCCGAAACCGAGAATATTTTGGTTATTGTTTGAAAACATTTTGATAGAAATATTTGTGTAAAAGATATAAATTGGTACAGAAGTGGAATGAGTGTGTTAAAAAAATGAGTTTGGTTTGTTTATATAGTATAAATATAATTAATATAATTTTTTTTAAAAATTGCCAACGGCTCCAAGACCCACCCCCACCGGCTATTTTTTTTTTTATTTGTGTGCCAATATGCGCGTTTTGTATACAACGCAGCCAAAATCCAACTTCACATAACGCGGGGGGGAGGGGGGGGTGTACCCCCTCGTTTTCGTCTACAACGTTGGTGGCAACGTTGCCACTACGGGTGGTCTAAAGGGGGGTTGATTTTATCTTGCAACATGCGATGCAACCTCGGACACGTGATACAATCTCTCTCCCTTTCAAAATTTAATAACGTCTAACGTTCTTTAAACCGCATTTAAAACTAGGGATGGGTAAATTCGGTATTAAGATACCGGTACCGATTTAATACCGTCGATACCAAAGTTTTGAGTTTCGGTACCGGTACCGATATTTCCCGATGTTATTAGATCAGAACGCCAACTACTAATCTTAATAGTGTCTATACATGTTATTGCTAGATCTTAACTAATCCAAATATCCTATAATATGCCCATTGTGTAAGATGGTAATTTATAGGAAATCAATCGGCAAACGGATATAAAACGTGTAGAATCACTACTAAAGCTGATTTAATGTAACTTCTATTTTACAAAAACAGATGCATTAGATAAAACTGTATTAGACCTAATGCAACATTTTTTTATATATATGTAATTGTTTCTTTCAAATGCATCAGTTTCAAGATAATGGTTGCATTAGGTCAGTTTTTTAGTAGTGAAGTTAAAATTATACGGTAGAAACGGATAGGTCTGCGAGTCGTTTGGATACAAAAATCAACACCAAACAAACAGGTAGGGCAAGTAAACTCGAATCGAGATACAAAAGACACCATTCGATTCAATTCTAGATTCCAAAGAACACCATTCGAATTTGCCAAATCCGAATTAGCATTGGATAACACGTTTACTCAAACAGAGAAAACATAATTATCAAAACTCAAATTAATCACAGGCGTTTATTCTTTGTTCCTCACGGGTTACATAGAGAAAACAAAATGAATTGCTACTAATAACATGAAAACTGCCTTTGACCACTACCACATACTTAAAATAAAAATGCATAATTAAAAAACACATCTAGATTGTAGAAACTAGAAATAGAATAGAAAATAAAAAGGGGCTCCATTTTCCAGTGATGGGTCGATCGGGTTCGGGTAAATATGTGACCAATTCAATTCACTTAATAAACCGAACTTGATGTATAACTTCTTCCCCTTCTTTGAAAAATTTTCCCCTCAAACTCGATCCGGCATTTTAATTTCTTCGTTAACTTTTGACCTTCATTAAATTTTGGCTTGATGCAAAATAACCCAACTAACTTATGAGTCGGGTTTAACTCATCATCCAGTCATGAAGAAAGTTCGACCCAAACTTTGAGAGTGATTGAAATCCCATATACGCTTCGAGTCTTCAGGTTTGGGTTCGGGGTAAATATGTGAACAATGTAACCCATTTAATAAACCAAACCTGATGTATATAGTGATGTTCTTAATGTTCAGGAGCTACTAAATTAAATAGGGTGGTTCGTAGATATTCATCAGCATTCATGATTATTTATCGCACAAGTTGTTTGTGAAAAAATATTCAGATGGGAACGCCATCCTTAGGTTGTAGTGTTTGTTTTTTTTTTTCAACTCGGTTTTCACCATGTGAATTTCTTAGTAAATGTATTTTTTAACCTAAAATTAAATATATTGAAATATTTTTTTTATTGTCTCCAACAATTAAACATATTGAATTAATTTTTTCATCCAAACAAATTGAATCCGGATATTGATTTTTTATTTGTCATATCTTCATTTCATTTTTCTTAAGTTATTAATTCACATTGAATCCGGATATATTTATAATTCTGAAAATGAAAACACGATTTCTATGAAGCGAACAATTTTTAAAACTTTTTGTTTTCAAACTCCATCAGCTATCCATCTACAAAAACGACATTTTTTTGTATTTTTTTAACACGCATAAGTAATTTATCGGAAAACCTATAAAACACAACCATTTTTTTAAAAAAGTCTTTATTGAGAGTTGTTTCAACTTACCGGTTAAATTTGTTAACAACGGAATTTGTAATTACGTAAATCATGTAACACTGACTTTTACAACGTAGTAACTTCAATCGACAATTGGTTTTTTAGTGTGTTGGCAAATTTGAAACATGTTAACTTTCTTTTTTCCTCGTTTAACAGTTATAAGGCAGTTATACTTTATAACTACAAACTTAACAAGAGTGCGTGTTGTCATATTAAAGAACGTACATACATGCTTTTCAAAGGCCGTTGTTTCAATTTGAATTCACTATTTTATTTTATATATCTAAACCATTTTAAATTTATCTGTTAACTGTTCATCGGTCTCATGATTAAAATTAGATTATCAAAATTAATAAGAAATCTAATATTAATCTTTAGTTTTTTGTATTGGTTTACAATTAATTCAATATTAAAATTATTTAAAAAAATAAAATAAAAAACCTTAAACTGATGCATGTGGGAAGAACGGACAAAACAGGAAACCTTTCCTCCATAAAAATGGAAAACAAATGAAAAACTAGGCAAACGAGGAAAATGCTGATGTGACTTGTTGGGATAATGAGACGACTTCTTATGGCCTTAGCAAAGTATGTATGTACGCTATTTAATGTGACAACACGCACTCTTGTTAAGTTTGTAGTTATAAAGTATAACTACTTTATAGTTGTCAAGCGACTAGGCGAGGAAAGAAAGTTAACACACTATGAACCAATTGTCGATTGTAGTTAACAAATATAACTGAAAGTTGAAACAACTCTCATTGAAGACTTTTTAGTTTCCGACGGATTTTACGAACGCATGTTAGAAAAATATATAAAAAAAAGTCGTTTTCACTTATAGATGACTAGTGGATTTCAAAAACAAAAATTTTTATAAAAAAGTTTTTTTTACAGAGATCGATTCATTTTCAGAATTACAAATATATCCGGATCAAATACAGTTACTGATAGTTAAATCATAAAATTTAGCTCAACCTCAGATCACATATAGTTGATAGTTAAATCATAAAAGCAAAAAATCTTCTATTATTCTATTAGCGGTCCACTTTCACAGCCCATTAACAGCCCACTTGTTAGTCCCAGCCCATTTGATTACTAATTGTGGCCCAACACATATAGATACTGATCTAGTTCTATTCACCATTTTGATCATTCTCTTATTCACCCACAAATGAAAGTAATATATTACATATGCAATAAATTTGCATCTAAATTAACATATTTAGACTAGAAAAAACAATATTTCAAACAAGCCTTGTGGACTACTAATGTTGTATTACATTAATATAGGTTTCTAAATTAATAGGGTGATGTTATTATACACCATCCTTCGAACTTAGAAGTAGATACATTGTCAGTTAATATGGGTCACGTGGCCTCTAACAAAGCCGATACACCATCACCCCTGTCACAAAAGTCATGTCGCCTAACGTGCATGAATTGTATGGTAGTCATATGACCAGTATTGGAACTGGTACAGTGAAAGTACGATTTTTCTAGTTTTGACATAGGATCTTCATAAAAGATAGAAAATAACTCACGTAACAAAGTTCTCCTTCCATGAATGTGTTTAAACAAGTTATTAAGTTACAAATTGACATCCTACGCTAAAAAAAAAGTTGGCCCTAAGTGAACCATACGTTTGTTGCATAGATTTTCATCAGATTAATGTATGTTTTGTTGATGATACGCTAACAAAAGTTGATATATGTGCAAGACATTATATACCTATGCACAACATCTTTTTAGTGCACGTGGATGGAATAATCTGAGATACACAAACCAAATGTTCATTGATCATTTAGCGAGAAGTTCATTTATTTAGTGAAGGAACAAACACGAACAATTTTTTTATACATTTAGACTAACGAACCAACGTAAACACATGTTTTGTTCATTTATTTACGTTCACAAACTTTTGTTTATTTTCACTTATGTTCGCTAAGAATAATCTTTAAACCCTTCATATTTAGTTGTTGTTAATTAGCCCATGATAAGCCCATAGTGTTTGATTATTTTCATGTTTACACATAGCAGCCTAATCCATTTACTCATGCTTGTTCAAACAATAAATCAAACCAACGCAAATACTGCTGACTACTGAGTCATAACTCACCATTGATTTAGGGTGGTTTAGTTGACTGAGCTTTCTTGTTTGTGGCAGCCATAACACAGCAACTTGATGTCTTATTTTCGTTAGTTTCGTTTCCAGATCGTGCTTGAAGATGTGCTTTGTTGATCATGATCATTAATTTGGTGATTTGAAGTAAGTGTTTTGAAACTTGTTTTAGATGTATTTGTTTATTTTTAAATTTATTTTTGTTCATTTAGTTATGTACAACGTAAGTATTCTTTCATACGTACTGTTAACGAATAAACAAACACAAACACATCATCCGTTCGTGTTTGGTTGTTTGTTTGCTAACGTTAAATAAAAGAACACGAACATGACCCAGCCACCCAGGTGTGGTCCTTCTGTCGAAAAAACAGTTATTTTTGTGTTTATTGAAAGCTTTATAAGTGTAATTATGCTTATAAACGAAATTAATTACTTGATTATTTGTAGTACTAGTAATTGACCATAAGCTTATGAACAAAAATTTACAATTTAATTTACCATAAAGAGATTATTACTACATATTAATTTACAATTTCTTTTATAACCAAGTCACAACATCAGCCAAATTTTATATTATGTATTTAAGAATTAAGTATGTGTGCTATCCATCGATGTTTTGGATTTGCATTAAAATATATGTTTATAATATACGACAATATTTTAGATTATCTAAACACATAACACATATATGATGAATGATTGATTAGCTTCACCTTAATATAATACACACACCACTTAACTAACATGACAAAATAAATTTGGGGGCCATATTGTTTCATGCCAGAAAATTAAATTAGTGGTGTAGTTAACAAAAGCCAAAACCTAAATATTTAATGGTTATGTACAAATATTTTCTTTGCTTATTACTAGTTTTAGATAAAAATGTAGTTAATATCATCTTGTAAGTTTGAGGATTTGAGCTACCAAATTAGACCATATTAAAACATGATTGTATAGATAATTTAATTGAAATTGGCGCATATATAATTAAGCTTAACCCAACTTTTGTTCTCACAATTATCGGCAACAAGGGGTGAGCATTGGTCGGTTTTCAGCTAAAACCTAACCAAAAACCGAAATTTCGGTTTTCGAGTTTTTGGAAATTATTCGGTTTGGTTTTTCGATTTTGCTAGTTGAGCTTGAAACTTTTATCCCGTTACAAGAATTGACCAAAATAACGAATTTGTGTTTAAATATTTTTGTTAGTTAACAATTAATTGGTTTTTAACATTTGAGCTAAAGTATTTGGACCACACTATTTATAAAATTCTTATAAATTGCTTAAAGTTTAAAATATGAAATCAAAATTAACAAGTTCGGTTCAGTATTTCAGCTTTTAATACGTGTAAAACCAAAACCAAAAACGAACCGAAAGTTTAAATTTTAAAAAGTCATAAAACCAAACCGTCGTTTTTATTTTGGTTTAGTGTAATGGGTATATGTGAAAGTTGTACAAAGTAAGGGAGACATATTGCTTTTCTGTAAATAGATATGGGTAATAAATGAAAACTTATTAATTTATTTATTTATTTGTTAGCCCCTGAAAATGTGCTTCATCATTTGACTTACCGGTAACATTATTTTCAAAAAGTGGCAAGCAAAACCCTTGGATCATTCGATCGATCTTGGCGCAGAAAAACGTTAATTTAATTAATTTCTGCGACCAAAATCAATATATATTATTAATCATAACGAATAAACGTAAGTTTATGTCACGTTTTATTGTTCAGGATATTCACATGCACATGCATGGATCCGTTGATTGGTGATCACAAGGTTAATTATTAACATATTCCTTTTGATTCATTTTTATTGCATCTTTATTATATTGCATGTGAAAAAGTTATTATTATTTGTAGTTCTATTAATTTTTTGTTATTAGAGATACAATTTTTGGTTAAAAGGTTATTGTTTGATTGTGATTTTGAAGATTTTTTTTTTATTTTTTGAATTTAGGTTATTTGTTAGCAAATTCGCATCTAAACTGAATTAGTATGCATATGTTTGTATGGATGTTAGGTGGATTATATAATAATGATTACTTTTTTGTTATTGGTTTTGTCTCATCATCCATTAATAATGTAGGTTTTTACTTTAATAAGTTATTTCAACACTTTACTGAATCAGTATTCAATTATTCATATGTCTGTGTGGATCTCATAGTTTTCAAACGCGCAAGGCGCTTAAAAAAGCCAGGGCCCGAGGTAAACAAAGCGATTGTCGCATGAACATACGGTTTATTTATTTATTTTTTTTATTTTATTGGGAAGTTTAGGCTACTTCCAAGTCATTTTTGGATGTTATAGACCAGTTCGCTCGCAATTGGCTTAAGTTTGCCGCAATTTTTAGGTGGTCAGAATACCAAAATCTGGTCGGACACTCGCCTACAGGTCGATGGATCGCCTGAATAGTAGAGGCGCGCGCCCGAAGGGCTTTTGACAACATAGGTGGATTAAAAAATCATGAATCCTTTCTGTTATTCATTTTATTATTATCATTCATTTATAGTCATTTAATGTGTGTTTTCAATTTATTAAGCTATTTCCGTAATGAAGTTATGTCATTTGTTAGGTACTTGGTTGTAGTTTATATTAAACTAAAAATTAAAGTTTCCTTTTTGTTATTTGTATTAAACCAGTTTTTTTTTTTTCAGTTATTTATAGGGATAATCAAAGGCTGCTACTGTCACTTAGGAGGGTTGTTTACACATATACAACTCTCTTTATTCTAAACATCACAATGACAAATTCAGCTAAGTATTTGATCATGCAACATTAAAGATTTACGGATTGTTGTCGTTGTAATCATGGGTTGTTTTTGTTCAACTTCATCGAAGAGTTTAAAAAGACTACCTTCTTTTGATCCTGCTGAGCTTTCTGCACAGACTCCTTGTAAGTTGTATTAAGTGTCTCATTATTTATATTATCATCTTGTTATAGTTTATAGATGATACATAACACCTTCGATTCTTGCAGTTACTGTTAACGAAGTCGAGGCTTTATACGAGCTGTTCGGGAAATTAAGCAGTTCTGTGGTTGATGATGGGCTTATAGGGAAAGTAATGTTCTCATATTATTTTATTTTATTTTTTATTTATTTATTTTTTTTGAAAACTTTGTTAAATAATAATCTTATGTTGTTTGCAGGATGAGTTCCTCCTAGCCTTGTTCAGAAATCATGATAAACGGAACTTGTTTGCAGATCGAGTAAGTTGCGCTCTTAACGTATCTATTAACTTTATATAATTGTTAACATTGAAGCAACTTATGATGTTACTTTTGCAGATATTTGATCTTTTTGATGTGAATAGGAGTGGGCATATCGACTTTAGCGAGTTTGTTCGTTCGTTAGGCGTATTTCATCCGAAAGCTCCTCAAGCAGACAAAGTTCTGTGTAAGAAATTATATTAAGAATTTAAGTTATACATTTAACTTATTTTATTGTCATTTGTACCGGTATCTGATATAAAAAATGATTTGTGGCAGATGCTTTCAAGTTATATGATCTCGGGCGAACAGGCTTCATTGAACGCGAGGAGGTAAATTTGTTCGGTTTCTTGTTTTCGTATCATTAAAAAGCTCATGCTTTTTTCGTATATTTGTAAACTTGTTTTGCGCTTTTTTCATAATATTGAACGTTGCGTGCTTGCAGTTGAAGGAGATGGTTTTGGCTCTTCTTAATGAATCTGATCTTGAACTATCGAATGATATAATCGAAACGATTGTAGAAAAGGTATGCATTGCTTGTTTATGTGTTTTTGTTTTTTGTAAATTTTATTTCTAACGGGTCAAACTAGTTGAAAGTCGCATGAAGTAAAATGTAACGCATATAACATCCTAAATCATATTGCTTGAATTGTGATGAATGACTATACTTTTTTATTTCTTATCAGACGTTTACTGAAGCAGACAGTAAAGGCGATGGTAGGATCGACCAAGAAGAATGGAAAGAATATGTAGACAAAAACCCGTCGTTATTGAAGAACATGACTCTTCCTCATTTAATGTAAGCCATATTACTTGCATAGTTACATTATAATTACAGTGAACTGTAGTTTTCGTTCCTGCGGTTTGTCCAAATCTGCGGTTTTAGTCCAATAGTTTCAAATTTGCGATTTTCGTCCCTGTGGTTTCATTTCACTTGCATCTAAACCCGAATTCATTAACCCCGTTAAGTCTGATCGTTAAACCCATCATTGTACCCCTCACATGAGGGGCAATTTTGTCCTTTTTGTCCCAAATACACCCAAACCCCTCACGTGAGGGGGCTTGCGAATTAGGACTGAGGTTTATTTGGGGATAAAAAAGGACAAAACTGCCCCTCACGTGAGGGGCACACTGATGGGTTTAACACCCAGACTTAACGGGGTTAATGAATTTGGGTTTAATTGTAAGTGAAATGAAACCACAGGGACGAAAATTGCAAATTTGAAACTATTTGACTAAAACCGCATATTTAGACAAACCACATAGACGAAAACCGCAGTATACTCTTATAATTATATTAACTATATAACTTTTTGTTAATGATGGTTTTTAGGGACATAACTTTGAGGTTTCCAAGCTTTGTGATGAACAGTCAGGTAGAGGAGACATACACGACCGGCTAAAATCGTCTTCCTCTTTGCGACTGAACATGTAAAAAATGTATCCGAGTGTGAAACAGCCTCGCTTTCTTCGTTTTATCCGAGCAGTTTAAGATATAATTTGGTCCTGTTTCATTCTTTTGTATGCTTCTACTTTGGCACTTGAATGTTAGCCACTACATGTCATATGGACAAAACATGTATAAACATGTTGATTTTGGAAGTCACTTTTAAGACTATGTGTAGTCATAACTCTCCACATCCAGGCATTATGAGCCACGTGGCGCCCAGTCAGAGTTATGGTTTTTTACAAAAACAGGGTGTAGTCATAACTCTCCACCCCAGACGTTATACGCCACGTGGCGCCAAGTCACTTTTTCCGGCCACCATGAAACCCACCGGATCCAATTATTCCGGCCACCATAAAACACATAGTTTAATTAAAAAAAGCATAAAACCCTTCACATCAAGCTAGTGTCCCACACCCACACACCTCAATCTTCACAAACACAAACAGTCTCTTATTCCGGCTGAGGAGATTCTCCGACGGAGATTCACATACACAAACACACACGGCTGACGAAGAAGAATTCCGGCTGAGGAGATTGAACATGGTGTCGGATCCATGTTCATTATTCCGGCCACCATGGCCGACGGAGACCTTGAAATCCACCGTCGGAGTTCCGGCCACCATGAAATCCACCGGTGATAGAACAATCTTTGATTTTTGGGGAACAATCTTTGATTTTTGTGCCATTTCACCGCGTTTTGTATACAACGCAGCCAAAATCAAAATTCTCATAACGCAGGGGGCGGTGTACCCCCGCGTTTTCGTCTACAACGTTGGTGGCAACATTGCCACTACGGATGGTCTAAGAGTAATTACACACGTGTATGCAAGTGCGGACTTAGGTTATACACGCGGTGTCGCCAGACGCCAGTGATCATATATTTTTATGTGTTGTGTTTGTATATGAAATTTTAATGATAACGGTATATTTTTAGTTTTAGAAGGTGACACCTACAAGAAGGTTGGTTATGACAATGTAACATAGGTTTGAATCTCATCACTTGTACTAATTTTATTATGTGATACTTAAAGAATCTTTATTGTTTTTTTATATAACTTTTTTTATAATTTTTTTAATTCATTCATACATAATTGTACAGTGAATCTAGTCACCTAGATTAATATATATAAGACAAGGTGGAAAGCAAAACAAAAGTATTATATTTTGAGACCAGACGACAAAAGATGAATGAATTAAATAAGAAATATTGGCATATTAGCCGACTAGACTAGATAAGTTGTATGCTGTGTTATTAAACAGAAAAGAATATGTTAATATGATAAATAAAGGTGTACACGTGTGATTCTTAAATTGGCAGTAACTAAGCCACTATAAGTTATATGCATCCAAATTGATTATTATTATTATTATTATTATTATTATTATTATTTTTCATATAAGTTAACTGAAACAATATAGACTAATGATAAATTCTTGATTGAGATGAGTCAATTAAAGACTTTAATTTAAAAAAGAATTTAAAAAAGGAAGAGTTTTACATTCAAGTCCTTCCTATAATAAAAACAATTATATATAGTAAAATTATGTTTGGTTGGAAGTAATGGAATGAAGGAAGAATGGAATGAGAGAATGAATGGAATAAACAAGGGAATGAAATGGATCATTACCCTTCATTTGTCTTGTTTGGTTAACCTATAGGAATGAAATGAATCATTAGTTAATGTTATTTGGTATCCAAAAAAATTATAGGAATGAAATATAAATAATAAAAACACTTTTTTCTCAGAGTAAGTTATTTTACAAAAAAAAAATGGTGGTGGCGACGGTGGTGGTAGTGGCGGTCAGGCGTTAAGGGCGGTGGTTTTGGTGGTGGTGGTTGAGATCAGGTGGTGGTGGCGGTGGTCAAGCGATAGTAGCATTGGTAGTGATGGCGATGGTAGGGTGGTGGCGACGGTGGTTGAGGTCAGGTGGTGGTGGCAGTGATAGTTAGGCGGCGACGGTGACAATGGTTGCGGTGGTTACGGTGGAAATGGTAGTGGTGGTTACGGTGACAAGCGGCGGCGTGGTGGCGGTGGTAGCGCTAGTGGTAAGGTGGTGGTGGTGGTGGCGACGACGGTGGTGGTGGCATCGGAGGTGGTGGTGGATACGGCGAAGGTGGCTGCAGGTGGTGGTGGTGGTTGATGTTGTTAGGTGGTGATGTTGTTAAGAAAGTATGGTGAATGAGGATGGAATGAAAAAAAAGAAGGGGGTGGGAAGGAATAGTTTTGATGGAATGGGATTCCATGTGTAATGGATGATTCCATTCCATTAAGCAACCAAACACCATATTTTTCATTCTCAAGCAATGAATCATTCCATTCCCTCTATGATTACTGCATACCAAACACTACCTAATAGTCAAACTATTAGCAAAAGTTGGGAAAGATAAGATATGGGCAAACCAATATGTATACCGAACAATAAAGAAGTTGCTATCAAAGAGATCCTTAGCTTCAAAACTGTATATAAGACCGAATAAAAGAATATCATAAATAAATAATAGATAATGGTAATAATAACAAAGTAGTCTTAATAATAAATAGATACATAAAAATAGTGATATTAAAGGATAAGAAATAGAAATTAAAAGATAATATATTATATAACAGTAGAAATAAGGAAAAGATGTTTAAACCATCTTAATCTTCTATTTGTTATCTCATTTGATATGCTAGTCACCCTTAATCTTTCTTGAAAACCCTCGTTTGTTATTCGGTTCAGCATTGTGTGCTCACACATCCATCTTAGCATTCTTATATGTGTTTCTTCGGCTTACACATGTGTAACTTCTTGATGGTCCAACAATCTGTTTCATATAGTTATGAGCCCGGGACGATGCCAGTATCAATCTCGAAATCCCGACTTCGAAATTTAAAAATATTTTGTACTGGTACCGGTACCGAAATGTTCGGTATGATACCGATACTGATATGACGGTATTTTGTGCAAGATTCAGGAAACACCGATACCGAAACCACTCATCCCATGTTCTATGTAACATCGCATGCATAATTGTCATCCTATAAAATAGGGGTTTCGGGTTTAACCATGAGATTTTTCATCTTTTATTATTATGGGTTTACTTCTAAGAGTCAAATGAAATGATTGGATGAGTTAATGATCCCAGTGATCTAAATAACCGTTAAAAATAAAACTAAAACCATATACGTGTAGAAAACGCAATATAAACGAAGTACGTTTAGTTACAAAAACATAAAAGAAGCTTCTATTTTATTTATTTATTTTTATTTTGATTTGAACGTGGTTGGCTTGGCAATACTAGGAAAGAGATAGGAAGTTTCCTAATAATAAATTAAAAGCAAGAAATTATGTTGGACTTTCGGTAGGGAATATGCTTTTTATTTTTTCTTTAAATGTTTCAAGAACATCTCATTTTCAACCTTCTACTTAATATGCATATACTTTCGATCCCCATGGTTTATTAAACCTTTGAGTGTGAACAAGTTTCTTATACAAACTTATAACTTTAGTAGTAACTTATTATGCATTCCTTGTTTCTATTTCTTTGTTTAAATTAGTATTGTCTCTTCATACGGTTACAAACAAGTATATATGATCTAGCTCAACTCGATTCGATCTCAATTCATAGCATCGCATGTCTTAGTTTAGTCTCAAGGAATCAAAAATATATATATGCGTCTGGATAACTTTAAAAAAATCTATATGTTTGAATAACTTGTAAATATCAATTAGAGTATGTACAATATATGTTCTAGCAGAAGTCTCGTATTCAAATTTTATTTTCATTGTTTCTCTTACTATAGCAAGAACCATAACCGAAAATCGAATCGTTAACCAAAATTAATCATAAGCAAACAAAACTAACAGTTATGGTTAAGTGAATCTTATTAACTGATCATTCGATTATCGTTACAATGAAATGTGTATTTGTTAACCAACGTTAATCAAAATCAAGTCAAACTTTGTATGTTAATATTTTTCCAAAGTTTATACATCTGTTTCCATCTTGTATACTTTCAATTATAGATTCAAACATTTAAATTCATCTTGCAATTGTCTACAAGAAAGCTTGGAACAGCACTATAAGTCTATAATCAAGCTTGATTTCACCATATTTCACCTTTGAAACTTCATAAAAAAAAATCTTTAAAAACCATAACCAAATCATTTTCAACCGAAACAAAGAAAAAACATAATAAAAAGACATATATTACACAATTAACCGAACTTAACCGAAACCAACGCATAACTTTACAAAGCAATTGTTTATAACATGGTTTTGAACCAAACATATCTTAACTTTGAACCTTTATAATAGAGCTTGAAACCCCATAACCGAACCATTTTCAACTCAACACGGTAAAAAAAACATACATTACACAATTAACCAAGCGTTACACCAAACGTTACCAAAACCAACACCTAAGTGACTTTTAACCGACCGTTTTGTTACGGTTTTGATTAAGCAATCTTCTATAACCGAAACTCGATTTTAGTATAACCATGGGGCAAAATTGTGACATTTTCAAACTTAGCAAAAGAATCATTGTCTTGAACAAAAAGTCAAAATTCAACACGCGTATTCTAATTCCAAATTCTAACACTTATCTTCTCTCTCATTTCTTTCTTTTCCTTCAAGCCATCGTAAACCACCACCAAATTCGATTAATCAACGATCATCATTCACCTTTGAACCCGTCAAACCACACACACGTTCAATTCAATTCCGTCTTATTCGCACCCATTTTCTCAATTTGAATTTCATCACTTGGGTAAGAACCTATTCGTCTTCTTGTTCTATGCACATCTCACTCTAATTTCCCAAAATTATTCATTGTTGTTCATCAATTTCGTTACTTGTTACTGGTTTTAGGATCTGGGTCTCTGGATCTTGGTCCTGTAGCATTTAATTTCATTTTAGTTACCCCTGTACATATCTAGGGTTTGTGGGTCTGTAAAAAAATTGAGGCTTGATCATGGGTAAAATTTGGGCGTTTTGATGTATTCGGGTTCCGATCGGTGACATTTATTCGGGTTTCGTTGGATTCGGGTAAAGGGTATTGAGAGATATTGAGAAAATATGTCGTCGGCCGGTGTGATTGCGATTAGTCCGTTTAGTGATGACTCGGTTTTGCCGTTGGGGCCGATTTGTAACCAAGAAGAGATTATGATCCATTTGGCGATACCGGGGTCGGTGGTGCCGATGAGAGTGTTGGAGTCGGATTCGATTGAGTCGGTGAAGCTTCGGATTCAGAGTTATAAGGGGTTTGTTGTTAAGAATCAGAAGTTGGTGTGTGGGGGGCGGGAATTGTCGAGGAGTAATTCGTTGGTTAAGGATTACGGTGTTGGTGACGGGAATGTTGTGCATTTAGTTGTTCGGCTTTCGGATCTGCAAGTGATTAATGTGAAAACGTCGTGTGGGAAAGAGTTTACGTTCCATGTGGAGAAGAATCATGACGTTGGTTATGTGAAACGGAAGCTTTTTAAGGGGAAGAAAGGGTTGACGGAGGATATTGATGAACAAGAGATCTTGTTCAAGGGTCATAAGCTTGAGGACGAGAGGTTGATTAATGATATCTGTAAGAACAATAACGACGCGGTTATCCACTTAGTGGTTAGGAAGTCTGCGAAGATTCGGTCTAAACCGGTAGATAAGAATTTTGAGATGTCGATTGTTGCATCGCAGTCGAAAGACTCGAAAAAAGATGATCTTGCTGTTAGAGAACTTAGGAATGGAGCTCATGGTATAGAGTATTACGGGTCGGTTCCTAAAGAAGCCTTGAATAGATCTATATGGTTGGAACCGGTGATTGTTAACCCGAAAGCTAGTCTTCCAACTGTTGTTTTGGACGTAATTAACTCTACTTATGATGGTTTGATGAAAGGGAATTATCCAATAAGGTCATCCGAGGGTACTGGTGGGGCCTACTTCATGACGAATGCGTCCGGGAGTAAATATATTTCTGTTTTCAAGCCGATTGATGAGGAACCCAAGGCTGTAAATAACCCTAGAGGGTTACCTGTATCAACGGACGGCGAAGGGCTTAAAAAAGGGACGACTGTTGGTGAGGGTGCGTTACGGGAAGTTGCTGCTTATCTTTTGGACCACCCGAGAGGCGAACGCAGGTCTATATCCGGTGTGGACGTTGGGTTTTCTGGGGTCCCGCCGACGTTCTTGGCTGCGTGTTTACACAAAGGGTTTAACCATCCGGATGGTGTGAAAGAGAAGATCGGTTCGTTGCAGATGTTTATGGAGAATAATGGAAGTTGCGAGGATATGGGTCCGGGTGCGTTTCCTGTCGACGAGGTGCATAAGATCTCTGTGTTGGATATTAGGATGGCTAATGCTGATAGACATGCCGGAAATATTTTAGTCAGTAAAGGGCAAGATGGTCAATTTGTTCTTATTCCTATTGACCATGGTTACTGTCTTCCCACCAGTGTAATTTTCATATCTTTGCTATCTAAATTATGATATTTTTTCTATATTTGTTTAAGTAGTTTTTAAAATATTGTTTTTTGTTGATATTTAATTTTATATTAGTTTGAAGATTGCACATTTGACTGGCTATACTGGCCACAAGCTCGCAAACCGTTTAATCCCGAAACAGTTGATTACATCAAGTCACTGGATGCCGAGGAAGATATCGCTTTACTTAACTTTTACGGATGGAATTTACCATCCGAATGTGCACGCACTCTTCGTATATCCACTATGCTACTTAAGAAAGGTGTGGAGAAAGGATTTACGCCTTTCATTATCGGAAATATTATGTGCAGGGAGAATATTAATAAGAAATCCGTGATTGAAGAAATCGTTGAAGAAGCAGAAGAACTTGTTCTTCCCGGTTGTAGTGAGGCTGTGTTCATTGAGGCTGTTTCTCAGGTCATGGATCGTCGTCTAGATTTAATCGTTTAAGACGAAGGTTTATGGAACTATAAATAACTAGCGTATAAATTTGTTTCTTTTTTATTTTTTGTGTGTACAAGACCTTATGTGCATATGTTCTTGGCACGTATGTTTCAAAACCTTCAGCAGTTAAAGTTGGTTATATTTGACTATTCTTTTGTTTGTTGTATTTTGGTTTCGGGTTTTTCGTCGGTTGGCAAAAGTTTGAGTTGAGTTTAGTCTCTTCTTGAAGAATTTGTATGCACAAATGAAGTTAATAACAGCCAAGAGTATAACTTTAGGATCAACCTTGTGTTTTTGACATTTGTTTTATTCATTTGATATGAATATACAGACCAAATGAACACTCACTAGGGAGTAATATCTTGGTGATTAGTGTGTTTTAATTAGATTGTCTTTATTCACTAACAAAACAATGGAAACCATTATGGTTTTTTTTTAATTAAGAATTAAAAATGTTCTCTTTACAAAGATACTGAGCCTGGCAAAACGAACGGGTTGGGTCGGTTGGATAACGAGTCAAGATGGGTTCTAAGCAAATTCGGGTCAAAACAAGTTGTCTACAAAAGTAACAGTTTGGTTTGGGTCAAAACAGGTTCGTGTAAACTTCATTTGCTCTGTTTCACGTACTTCGTTTGCAATGTTTCACGTACTTTTTTTTACTTTCTTTTCCGTTTGGTAAACTTCGTACAAAAAATCCCACTAAAATTTGTAAATGGCTTGGAATGGAGATTTGTGTCTAATTAGAGTATTAGCTTTAACTAATATTGTTATTTTAGTTATTTAAGTAATTAATTCACTTATTAATACTTTAATCAAGTTAAGCTTAGACCATTTTATTTACCAACTAGTATTGAAGTTATAAATTGTAGACTAGCATTTGTTACCAAAAAAAAAATAGAAAATTATTGTAACCGGGTGGCGGTGATGGTGGTGGTGATGTCAGTCGTAGCGGTGGTAAAGGCGGTGGTGATGTTGGTGTTGTCAGCCGCTATGGAGGTTTGTAATTCAATGTCATCATCATCATCATTGTACTCAGTATATCCCACCAATAGCAAAGCTTTGGTAGAGTCTGAGAAGAGTAAGATGTAGGCAGCCTTACCTCTACCCCATAGGGATAGAGAGGCTGCTTCCGGTGAGACCCCCGGCTCGATAGTAGTTTTGCATCAAGCCTTGGACATAAGGCACATAACACTCAATCATCGGGACACCGGCTGATCGGTGCATGTACCCTTATCTTTCAGCTATCAACGCCACTACATGATGCCTGATTAACCGTCCGTCACTTTTAACGTTATTTTCACGAGATTAGTAAAATAACGTCAAAATTAGTGCAATTTCACTTTTGCCCACCCGAGGGTTCACACATATATACATCATATGTGCGCACCGCAAGCAGGGCTATTTGTAATTCAATGTAAATAATGTAAATGGTTTTCTAATCAAACACATATGGTGCTTCAAGTTTCAAGTTTCGGATTCGGATTTCACTTATGTAAACGGTTTTATTCATTTAATATGTTCTTAGAGATGTGTTATGGGATGTGCTTAGACGTGTCGGGATCTCAGCCAAGAAAGAGGCACCTGTTAACTTTTTGACTTATCCGCGTGAGGGAAGATCTACCCTGCGTCCTGCGGATGTTCTTGTGTTTGGCTGGGCAGGAGGTAAGCATGCGTGTGTTGACCTCACTGGGGTGTCCCCGTTGGTGGGGCTGAGAGACAGTGGCTTCGTACCGGGACAGGCGGTTTTGAGAGCGGAGTCTAGGAATGATGCTAAGCATGAGACATTGTGTTTGGAGAATCAGCACGTGTTCATTCCATTTGCCTTCGACACTTTTGGATCCCTAGCTCCCGAGGCGGTTCGCTTCTTGGAGCGGGTGCAGAAGGTGGTCCACAGTGACTCGCAGAGCCCGAGGAACCAAGGATTTATATTTAGTAGAATAGGCTTTGCGATTCAAAAGGGGATAGTGGCGCAGCTTGTTGCTCGCTTACCCATTATCCAGATGTAGTTTGGTTTGTGTTATATATAAAAGTACATTAAATAATAATTATGTTTTCAGTTAATTTATATCAATAGAAATGTTACACCTTATCAAAAAAAAATATGTTCTTCGGAAATCGGATTTTTCGGGCTGGGTTCTTCAAATTTCAAAGTTTTAAATGTTGATCCGAAACCCAACCCAAATCTCTCACAGGTTTTCGGGTTCGGGTTTTTTCGGGTTGGGTTAATCGGGTTTCAAGTATCCTTGAAAACAAAATAAGAAACAAAAAAATTTTAAAAACTTCAATGCTAAAATTAAAACAATATATTCTTTTTTGCTCGTAACACAAATAATCAAATAATAAACCAACATAACTTGATTAAACAATGCAAAAGAAGAGTAAAACTAACTCAAACCATAATCGTCTTCAGTCGGGCGTGATTTCGTTGTTCGATTACGGTTGCTATTAGTAATGAACTAGAAAACATAAATTAGCAATAAACAATCGATCCATAATAGTTGAAATGAAGACAGTCGATTAACCCTATTATACCTAAAAATATAATTTCAAAACTAAAAGTTAATTCGGGTTGACCCGAAACTTATAAATCAAACCCGAGAACCAACCCGAGTTACTTCGGTTCAGGTTCAGGTTAGTTCTTTCTCGGGTTCGGGTTTTTCGGGTCAGGTTAGTTCGGGTACGAGTTTTCTCGGGTTGGGTTTCGGGTAAAAGTGTTGGACAAAATGCTACATTGTTGTCATAAATTGCCATCATAAGTTCATATAGAAGTTACATCCAAGTGCTTTAGCTTTTACATAGAGATCACTTACACAAACAATCTCATTGCCATAAAATTTCCCACACATTCAAAAAACCGGAAAAAAAAAACGCGCCTCCATTCACCATTTCCTGTTACTTTCGTATGCATCTATGGTCCCGTCTACAAACGCGACCCACAAAATAAAACCGAGCAAGTTAACCTCACATATTCGGAACGTAAACAGTAGTACCATCATTGTTAGGCGGTTCTTTCCATATCCGACCCGTGACACGCAACTTGAGCTCTTTCTTTTCTCCTCCAGAGAAAAACAAGGCCATGTTTCTTTGTATTATGAGCCCATCATGACTGTCCCGAACTTTTCTGTGCCCGTCTCTTATGCTCCGAGGGGTACCCTCCCATATGAGCTTTCTGCCATTCCCGCCAACTTCTAAACTGTATCGGTAGTTACGTGCATCGTTTTCGTCGCCCATGAAACGGAGGAATGCCATGTAGACCGGAGCCATGCTGAGCTGGAACGCCTCGAAGTGGAGGCAAAAATACTGCCCGTAGCAGTTGAACACCTGCGTGTAATAAAAAATTAGTAACATACAAATTGGTTGTTTATTGGACGGGAAAGGGTTTATGGGCCCAGCTCGTTTGGAGCTCTATTTCTAGTGCTCGGGCTCGTAAGTAGTTTTTTAAGCTCGAGTAGGCTCGGCTAGTCTACTATTTATTGTACGTTTCATATAAATTTATAATTAAAACATTTATACATAACATAATATGGGTTGAGATATTGTACAATAATGCCTTAACGTACGATAGGGAAGCGAGACGCTCAAAGGCAAAAATACTAAAACGCTGAAAACGCTCAAAATCGGTTTTCGTGAATAAAAGTAAATAATAGATCGACTAACGATCCAAAACTGTTTATTTCGGTAACCAATGATTAATTGGATATATATTGACGATTTCGAGATCTTGTGATGTGATTTCATGGATCGATTTCATGAAATATAAGTATTCTTGTATTCTTGTACGTTAAGCAATTATTGTATTGCATCTTTTCTCAACATAATATATTATTTAGTTACTTTGATCATAATTTCATTTATAATACTATTATGTAAAAATATAATTAATACAGTATATAAAAGCCATAAAGATAATGGGCTCATTTAGGCTTGTGAGCCTACTCGAGCTCAATAAGTGTACTCAGGGTCGGGCTTATTTTTAGACTCGGGCTCGTTTAAACTCGTCTTGATTCTAGCTTCTAGCAAGCTGATCTCAAGTAGCTCACAAGCGGTTTTGCTCGTTTAAACCCCAAAAAGAATGTGAATGATACTAACCGTAAGCATCCATGTGGCCTTTTCAACTTCACGAGGATTAGACTTCACATAACGATGATTAAAAGTGTACCCGGAATGCATATCTACTTTATGATCATCTCTCAAGTGAGAAACTAGATACGGGATATCACCTTCAACCGAGCATTCTGATCCAGCATATGGACAGCTGTACGGCCTAAAATTGCAGACAGATTCATGTTTTAACTTACTATAATACGGAAAGATCCCGGGGCACCCGAGGGAGTTGTATTTGCAAGGAAACTCGAGTGATTCCGCCACTTTTTCCAAAGCAAGACACCTTATATCCCCGAGTTCTTGACGACACGTTGGACACCTGTTGTGCACCCGTGTCTTACAAGTCGAACATATTGTGTGCCCGTTGTGACACTGCACAAAATCACAAACATAAATAGAATTTACATAAATGTGTTGCATACTTTGCATAGATATGAAATTGACTTTTCGAAGTCAAAACATGTTATTTCAAGTTTTCAACACTCAAGATTGTTTCTTGAAGTCATGATATATTATTACAAACTGGCAGTGTTGTAAAAAATCCCGACTAGGCGCCGATTAATCGCTAGTCGCTACCCCACCGACCTGTCGCTGATTAATCCCCATTTGTCGTCAAAATTAATGTATATTTGAAAATTTACATATAAATTTCAATCTGATTAATTCCAACTAATCCTGATTAATCGCTAGTCCCTACCCCACCGCCCGAGTAGCGTCTAGCGATTTCTACAACACTGCAAACTCATGATAAAATTCACATTTATATAATTTGACAAAATAATATGTTTGTCCAAAATCAGTAAAAATTAATGTATATTTGAAAATTTACATATAAATTACAATCCGATTAATTCCAACTAATCCTGATTAATGGCTAGTCCCTACCCCACCGCCTGACTAGCGTCTAACGATTTCCACAACACTGCAAACCGGTGATAAAATCATAAAATTCACATTAATATGATTTGACAAAATAATATGTTTGACCAAAATGTCAAAATAAATATCATAATCCTAAAATCCCTAAATCAAATCATATCAATAAGATCAAAAAAATAAAAACTAATAAAATAAAAAAAAATAAAAATAAAAAACCTGATGAATAGGAGGGTACATTGAGTTGGTACAAACAGGGCATTCAAGAAGCTCATGAACACTAGTTGTGGGATTAATAGAAGGCACAACAACATTAACAACATTATTATTATTATTGTGATGTTGATGATGATGATGATGATGATGATGATGATTCTTGGAAGATGAAAAATGGGTATTATTTTGATGATGGTGGTGATAGTTATTATTATTATTAATATTAATATTATTATGATGGTGATTATATGGGATTTCATCACCATCAGAGGTTGAAACACATTCAATGTTATCAATTTCCATCTTGAAATGGAAAAAGATTGGATCTTGAATACTAATAATAATAATATTATGTGGGGATTTGAATAATAATAATAATAATAATAATAATAATAATAATATGTTGGTGTAAAAATGAAAGCTTTTCCCTCCCCAATGAGGTTAAAGATGATGAAATCAGGGGAGGGAGATGAAGGCAAGAATGGCCAACACAAGGAGGTGCTGTGCTTTTCTTGATACCTTTTTTTTTTTGTGAAAAATGAGATCAGTGGATAGGGTTGATTATTATTATTATTATTATTTGTGAATTGTAAATTAGACTAGATTGTAAAATGTTGGATTAATGGATTATTGAATTATGTATGTATGTGTGTGGTTAGTTGAGATGGGCTTATAAATTTGGTACTCAACAAAGTAAATTTGTATTATATTATTTCCATTTGAAGTAAAATAATAATGTTATTTTGAATGTAATGCATTTACCCCTTTTTTTTCCTCTATTAGAGTCTAGCTGCTCATGAGCTAGTTGAAGTCCGCTCGTTAAAAGGTCGAATCGAGTTGAGCTTAAACGGGATTAAGCTTTTATTAAGGCTCATTTATAGACGGGCTCGAGCCGGCTTACGACGCTAAATGAGTTTTTTATTTATATAAATTTTTATTGATATATTTATATAATGACTTTTCTTATACATAAACATCCGATAAAAAGGTTTTAAGTATATTTACATATGTAAATAATTATTATAATATATAAATAATAAAAAACACGAGCATGAGTTTGACAAATTACTCACAAATCGAACTTGGATTTTAGAAATAAAGTTCTAAACGAGTCAGGCTTGTGCAGAAGCCCTTTTTAAATTAAAACGAACCAAGCTCAAATTCGACTCAACTCGTTTACACCCCAGTTGTTTCTAACTTTCTATGATCCAAGCTAGTAAAAAAATCTCACTTGCTTTAAAGATATACAAAGGATAGAAAATTATGGCATGATTGAAAAAAACTGTTGTGACACATCACTACATCATGTCAATGATTTGTTTATTATTATCTCTTTGGACAAAGGGAGTAAGAAAATATGAAAAAAATTAAAAGGATTTAATTTTGGTTGGTTATACAGAAAAATAAAAGGAGAAAATATATTGAACAATGTCACAACGCCCATAACCATCTTGATTGTGATGTCTGCCTAACATATATATTATTATCTTATATACTTAATTTCAAGCATGTTATGCATTTATAAACTTCCAACCTCGTCCCCTACATGCACGCATCTATAACCTCTCCTAACATCTTTAAATTCTTTTATATTTCAGTATATAATGTAAAAGTTTTTAGTATGAGTGTATGTTTATATATTTACAAGTTTGAAAGAAATATATGATATTATTTTTTTATCCACATCAAGAACATTGTTTGGTACTTTGGTTCATATATATTGTTCTTTATAATATGAAAATATGTAGTTAGTTTAAATAATGTGGACTAATTTTCGGGTTCTAAGCGGATTCTTATTTTATCTTGTATAACATAATTGTGTAACTTAAACCAACTATGTATGAAATAATAAGTCAAAGCGGTGTTCACGTAGGGCAACTACTACATGTAACAAAATCTATAGAAGATTCGTATGAAGTTTTTTGGTATTCCGAGTCCTCTTGTATTAAGCATGCACGCATCGCCTCTAATATGATATTAGACTATATGTTATCATCATGCCCCAGACATGATCACATGAAAGAGCATCCACATAAGCAAGCAACGTCCAACTACACCGTCACACACGGGCACGGGGCATGACCATTGGGGTTGGCCACAACGTGAGTGGAAGGAAAGTAAATGGGGTGGCCATCTTTGACCAGATAGAGATTAAATCTAAGCCCTTTACTTGTGAATCATTGGATTGTGTCGGGAATAATATTATCTAATCACTAACCAAATCCCTTCTATTGTATCCTTTTTAGGTATTTATGAGTAAGAAAAAAATGTCTACACGTCTATAAATATTTTCTCTCGCCCAAGCCCACGTAGCACATGACACGTGGAATGGAAAGACATGTCACTTGCAAACTTTAACTAATGAATCACACTCTAAACTTATATGAGTGAAGTCTTATTCACTATGCAACCACTTAAAAACACTTTTCTTTGTTGCAATTTCAACATGATAATATTCAACATGCACCATTATGGTATCTTCTAAACCACTCACTGACATCTTGGTTGGTAGTTAGTTGATCAACCTAAGATCCATGAAATTGTTAACAAGATAAAACTAATTTTATGATCTTTCAAACAGTTAAGAAACTAGTAGAGTAGGTGCCTTAACTACCATCATTTAAAGAATTGTGTCTATTCTAATTGGAGCAAACTTATTAATCATCACATAAATACATTAATAGTCACATTGTTTGGTGATGAGCCTTTGTAGTTTGAAAAGACACCACAAGTATCATATGAAAAGTGGTGGCCTTGTGAATAGACATCAACAAGTAGTATCATATGATGAGTCAAATCCACAATCATGTAAGACACATCTCATACATTAAAAACAAAGACACTGGAAATTTTTAGCGACATACGAAAACGATATCAATTACTATAGAACTAAGCCTAGTAAAATAGATGGGTCAGGTCGGGCCGGGTGGTTGGTTAGTATGGATATGGGTCGGAAATGATCGCTTAAAAAGTAGTTTAGCTTTGGTCGGGTAACATTGTTATAACTAAACAAGTTCCAGTCAAAACAGGTCGTTTTAGTAAAAAGTTTTAAGTGATTCAAATTATCAAAATAAAAGTGTAAACCTCAGAATGAAATTTCATGAACCTGGGTATTTATCTCAAAACTGTAAAGTCGCGATGTTCTACAAACAGAGTTTAATATGAACATAGTTTAAACCTTTATGCGGCTTGGCACATTATCCGGCGGAGCGTATTCAAGAACTTTCAAATTAGGCCTGGTAAAATGATTGGACCGGTAACAGTTCAAACCGAGCCAGTTTAAAAATAGTTTGATTTGGTCGAAACGGGTATAATAGACCTTCACAAGCCAGTACATCATCACGAAAGTTTATTATTTGTACCCATTGTTATATACAACACATTTTCAAAACATCTTATTGCATAAAACATACTTAAAAAGGAAAAAAAAAAAAAAAAAAAAACAAAAACAAGTTAAGTAACATGAAAAAAAAGTTTTACCATTGATTAGGAAAAGCTTCTCTGTATTTTGAATCATCACCTGCAAGATTCACCTGTCTTGCAATAGCCTTCCTACTCAACAACCGCGCAGCCAATCTATCTTTCGCAGTTACTTTCTTCTTCAACATCTTTGCAAGACTCGCTTTTTCTCTACCCAAATCTAACTCTCCAGCAGCAGACGAAACCGGAGTCGAAGCCATTGCTGCATCACATAACACCGCATCATTATGCTCCCGAATCTTAGCAAGTTTAGCGCGCTTTAGTTCCTTTTTATCATATTCTCTTTTCTTCATAACCTCTTTATCTCTCTCTCTAACGTTCTTAACCGCCTGTTTTAACAAATCCTCTTGTGAAAAGTTATTCATATCGGGTTCTTGATTTATTATCATTCCTTTATCGTCTCGAGCAACAATGGGCCCGTGAAACGGGCATACTTTCAAATCCCGTCTCTCACATAACCCACCCTTTCTTAAAGGTGCGCGACATTGTTGAATTTCTTTACGCTCTTCTTCGTATACGGTTGCTTGCACATTTAGTTCAGCGATCTTATTAGCTGGGATAACCGCATCATGGTCAACCCGACCCCAATGAGCTTCAACCTCTAACCCTCTTTGGTTAGCCATATGAACACGGTTCGAACCCCAGTTATCCAAAAACGAACCCCATTTCATCAGCGGAGCTTCATCCATAAGCTTTCTTTTTTGTGGATCCAAATTGGGATTCACCTTCAATTTAGAATTTGTTTCTCTACTTTTACTGCATTCTGGAGAATCATTTTGTTTAGCGGGTGTAACAGATTTTGGAATATTAAGCGATATACTTGCACCCTCTTCCCATATATCTTCTTCCTCATCATTTTCAGGAGTTGACAGAACGCATCCAACTTCTTCACATTTCTTTTCTATTGATTTGAGATGATTTCTAATATCAATGAAATCTTTTAACATGGTATCTCTAATTCGGTTATCTGACAATTCTACCCTTATGAGAACTGAGACCGATTCTTGAACTGCAACTAAATGTTTAGTCACTAAAAGCTTGTAAAGTTCTCTTAATGCATCGAACACCACTTTATTTTCACTGTTTTCTTGTACTTTAGCTGCTTCTGTCAACGCATTTTCACGAATCATGCGCAGTTCCCGGTTACGAAAAACTTCAAACTCTTCTTCATCGATAGGATCTAATGGTACGTTTTCTTCTTTAGAACTTATAATAATATCTAAGCATTCACTAATTTCATCAACTATTGAATTAACTTCATCCTTGATCGAAGAGATATTGGACTTTAACAATTCATACTTCTTTACCAGAATCTCTTGGGTTTTTAACTCTCTTTCTCTTCTTTCCTGCTGAATTCTTGCTGCATTTGCTTGAAGATTTGGAAATTGATACCGAAGGGTGTTCTTTAGATAATCATAACCTAATCTAAGCTGTCTGTAATGGATTCCAAATGTATTGTTCCAGTTTTCTAAAAACTCTATTGCTTTAGACCGCAATTTGGATGCAATGGCTGGAGGTGCAGGGAGTGGCTGTTTGCTTCTGAACCCAACACTCAAAGTCAACAATTGGTCCAAATTCTCAACAATTAGGGTTCTAAAAAGCTTTGACCGCATGAACAGTTCATGGATTATAGTTAGTGTGAGATACCGTACCTGTAATGTAACTGCATATCAGAATATCATCTTGATAACAACCACTATTTGAGAGCTAACATAACAAAGAAGCATTGCATTCATGCCTGCAAAAGTAAAAGCAATACATGTCTTGCCATTTAACCTTTAACCATTAAACATTAACCAGTGCTATATCAAATTATCAACACATAAGCATAACCATTGCTAAACACTTAAACATATAAACTAATTATTCAAAAACTCTTATCACAGAACTTTAGGTCAATGTAGATTATGCCTAATACATAGGACTGCAAATGAACAAAACGTTCATGAACTGTTCGGCAGGAAGTCCGTTCGTTTAATAAGTAAGCGTACATGAACGAGGAATTTAGTTCGACTAACTAAATGAGCGAACACGAACAGAGACTTTTCATTCGTTTGTGTTCGTAAACATTCGATAATGTGTTCGTTTACGTCTGTTCATTAAAGGTTTTTTAATATTTTTTAACGAATTTCCTGATCTCATTATAGAGATTTAAGCAAAATCATAGACTACAAAACAAAAATATACGAGTATTACGCGATTAATTTATAAGCAAAATCAAAATACGAATATAAATGTCAAAAAAAACACCAACGCAAACTTGGTAGAGTGAGCGAACCGTTGGCACGAACCATTCTCAGTTAGCCAAGTCAAATAAACCATCGTTTGTACTCGTTCGCGTAAACCGTTCATTTCCTTAATAATAAACAAACACGAACAAGAGATTTCGTTGTGTTATCTGTTCGTGAACCGTTTGTTCGTCCGCTATAAGCTTTCATCTACACCTATATTTCTAACTTAAGTCTTAAACTTACAAACTAATTATTCAATAACTTATTATGTCACAGATATTTAGGTCTAATATGTTTAACAATATATGAGCTTAAGATATTATATATAAACCTATATATAATTTAAAATCAATTTCATCAATAATAAACAGACCTGAGAGTGATCTCGTTTCATGAGGCTCATAAGGTTTTCAACTGCAATCCGGAGCTCCGATTCCGAGTCACGGACAACGGATTTGATCGATTTGAGTATTCTCGGATCCAAGTCGGGTCCAGTTGAGTTGGTTGCTTTCTCTATTAACCCTACCACCACCGCAACCGTCGTCTCACCGTCGTCTGCCATCGCCGTTGACCGCCTGATTTCTTATTATTATTATTGTTTAATTTTGACTTTTTAGTTTGATTTTGGGTTTCTATTTGGATATGTGGGATTATTATTATTATTATTATTATTATTATTATTATATGGATCCGGGTCAATGATAAAGGCGGTGGATGATGGATGATTTATTATTTTACGATAAAAGTTATTTAAAAATCCATATTATTTTAACGGTACGACCGTGTTTATTCACAACTCAATTCAACCTAACATTTAATAAAGAAAATTAATTTATCTCTCTTCAACCAACACAACTTAACTTCATATAAATTTTCATTCTCATTCACAATCCAACATAAACCAATTATTATTAAAGGTTGTAATCGGTCAGAAGAGTCGTTCAGTATTAAGTGTTATGATAGCAAGTTCAATGTTTTTATTTTGAAAGAAAAGCATTCTTATTTGCTAAATCTGGATAAGTATTAAGAGATTTAAAGTGTTGGTGACTTCTTGAATATTATTATCTCATAAATAATTATTTTATATCCTTTAAGCACATTTTATGTTCAGAACCTATAAAATATAAAAATTACTAAATGTAATTGCGTTCTAACAAATATTGAACAAAAAATGTAATATTATTAACAATTAGTCACAACCAAACACCCACTCATCAATAAGGAGGCTTATTATCGAAGACTTCATGTATCAGCTACCGTGCATAGCTAGAACAAATGAACATTTTTCGATGACAGCGAATTAGGAATAAGAAAAGTAGTATAAGGGGAAATAGGTGGGTCACTTACAAGTGAATGTGTGTACAAACGATAAGTGAAAACATGAAGTATTTCTTTTACCATGACCGAAACCTCTTATAAGGTGGGTAGACTTGTAACATCCGAACTTTTTGTAAAATAATAATAAGGATTTATTATTATTATGGAGACATATTATTTTAATTTTAAATAAATAATGAGTTGGGTGGTAGGCTTAAATACAAAAAATGGACTTAAAAATATATGAACTAAGGGTTTTATGGGCGTAAGTTCATAAGCTTTGGGTATTTAAACTCCTAAACCCTAAAATCTCTCATTTTCATCCTTGCCTTCACACACTCAAGACACACACACTCCACCCTTCATCTAAAATCTCTAGATCTAGAAGCTTAAGAAGGAGATTTGAGCTCATTAATATCTAACTAACAAGAAACATATCAAGAACTTCACCTCTAACCTCATTCCAACCCAAAATCTCGTTTTCAGTGAGCAACCCACAAATACCCGACAATTTCCGAAGATCTAACCATCGGATCAGTCTCAAATTTTAACAGTGTTCATATCATATAAAAGAAGATTTCCACCAATTGGATCTACGATGAGAGGTCGAGAAGTCCAGTTTTTTTGAAGGAAACCGTAATAGTGAAAACTGAATTTTTCGGAGACTGTAGCTTCAGTTTCCGGCAATGGCAAGCATAGGTGTTCGTAGATCTTGGCGAGACGATTCCGTGGTCGCTTGAATTCTGTAAATCGGAGCTCGTTTGATATGGTTTTGGGCTATTCGAGTGATTTCGAACATAAACCTCAGAGGTACTTTTTTGTTAAAAAAATTTACTTTCCGTGTACGAAATTGCATAGAACTTGGTAGGATGATAGATCAGGTGACGATTATTGATAAAGTAATGAACTTGCGAGTAATTGGGTTAGTTGGTTCGGTTCAAGTAACATGAATAGTGTTTGATTCATAAAAAAGAACAGGTAAACGAAGTCAGTTTTGCATGAAACGTGGTAGGATAGTAAATCGGACCTAAAGTGTAGGAAAAACATAAACTTGGTGATAAAAGAGTTATCGGGTGAAATTCGTTTGAAATAAGATTTGTTTGCTTAAAATGTGATGCGAATGGTTTAACCATGCGATGCGAGTATGAATGTTCGAAAGATGTGATTATTTTATAAAACGTATTTTACGAAAACAAAGAAATGTTAGAACTCACTCAGTGTGTTGTTGACTTTTAGTATGCATGCAGGTGTTGTTGATGATGTGGCGAGCTTGATGTGTGTACGAGACTATTCATATTAGAGAAAGAAGTTAAGTAAAAAGTTTTGGAACCCGCTGCAAATTGTATGTGCTTCCTCTTTAACAAACTGAGTTTATGAGTAAATCCAACGTCAAAGTAAGGCTATTAGGTGCGGGGGCTTACAATCAAAAGACATGAACATAGTATAGTAGAACAAAACAAAACAAACCTACAAAAAAAATCAATCAATCATCATCAAATCAGATCAACAAAAACATCAATCAAGTCAAACATGGAAAACCCTTCGGATAGCAAAAATCAATCATACAATAGAAAGACAAATGAACATAGTAGAACAAAACATAAACCAAAAAAACATCAATCAATCATCAACAAGATCCCCCCGAGCTGTACTCCGCTCCAACGCTGGGATAATAATGCCAAATTGAAACAGCCAGCTTTGACATCAATTCATCCAACACTTCATCCACTGTTATTGTTTAAATGTTGTTCTTGAAGTAGTTACATCTGATCAACTGAATCCTCATCTTCAACAGATACAAACTGTTGAACACAACAGTCATGTCGGCCCATTGATCATAAAACTCCTTTAAGATACTATAATCCACATTCACATCTCCCCCCCCCCCCCCACCCCCAAAAAAAAAAACTTAGACAACTCAAATATCCTACCTCTGACATCATCGGATTCCATCTTTGTATCCCCATTAACAGCCTCGAAGATATACTTATCTTGCATGTAATGCAGTCTTTCTTTCACCATCTTCAAGTTCTTAAAGCAAACGTCTTCTGACTCCCATGACATGAAGAATTCATCAATTGTATTTTCGTTATCATTTGGCACAAAAGGTAAGAGAAGTTTCTTTGTTCTTCTTAAAAAACACGCGAGTTCTTCAAGCAGTTGGTGTTGCTTTTGAAGGATAAGTTTATGTTGGGAAGCCATTAATGGTAGGGTGGCGAGGTTTAAAGGTTATGACGGGATTATTTTCTTGAGAGAGAAAGATGAGGTGGGCCAGGGGAGAGGATTTGATGACTGTTGTGTTTTAAAATATTACTAGCAAATAGCCCACGCATTGCGACGGGGACACAATGCCGATTAAATCGGTAGGGGTTCAACTCGTTATAGTACTAACATTGGTGATGTAAAAAATTTATAGTCAGTATAACTTATCACACAAAAATAAAAAGAAATTTTAGTTTCTCTTTTCTTTTTTATTTTTAAGTTAATGAAAGTCGGTTGCTTACAGGTGTGTACTATGTCATATATAGGCATAGTACGCATTCGCTATACTATGTAAGTTTAAAACTAATTTACGAACCCTATCGTTTAGCTGTTGAGTAGCCCGTTTCGTTTACGGTCTTCTGTTAGAACTTTGAGGAGATTTGACTCTGAAAAAATTCATCACACAAAGAAAGCCCGTCGACATGTTGTGAATTGCTGTGAATTTAATATATATGTGACTCGCTATACCACCAATTTTATTCTTCTCCAACTTGACTATCATTATTAGCTCTCGGTCCCCTAAAAACATGTTTTTCATTAATCATATCATTGTCATGATCACCAAGTTTCCTGCTAGAAATTTCAACCTCAGCCTCGTACAAGGGCCACATCTCATTCTACACTAAAAATAGTAATAAGAATGTGTTAATGTTGTACCTCTTCAATTCTTGCTAAATCAATCATCTACAAGATAAAATTACCTGCAAGAAGCTCAGTAGGCTGTTGTTTAAGGCCCGCCAAATCAAGAACCCGTCGCTTAGCAAGAGGCAGTTCAATAATCAATATCACAGACTTAGGGGTGATGGTCAACTTTAACAACTGGAAAGTCAAAGTCTGTATAACACCCCAACCCGGTTAGGGCCGATGTGTCACTCGATACGATAAATAAAAATTCAAATTTAAAAGTTTAAAATCATTCAATACCAAAAAGGTTCAATATCATTGACAACGAAAATAAATAAAGTTGTTTCACTCAAAGAAATTATTTAAGTTCCTCATTTTCCAACTTAAGACTTTTACTTTTACTCTCTTATCACACGTTCCCCGGATTCCCTTGAGTACCTGTAACAAATTAAAGAAAACACATAACAAAGAAACACGGATGAGCCAAAAATTGCCCAGTAACGGAGGAAAATAGCAGTAACAAACGGTGAAGAACAATGCAATACAATAAACGATCACAGGAGAAACAAGTACAGTCTATGAGCCGATAACACTAACAATACGCTGAACAATCAGTTATGAATCAGTGCAATAACAATATATTGGAAATACCCATGTGAGCCAGTAACGATAACAGTATGTACATTAGCTGCAGACTAATGCACCAATAATTAAGTGAGATAGGAATGTGGACACACACACTAACCATCTCACCCCAGTAACAGTTTACCTAGGATCGATCCATACGCCTCTCAGTAATTAGTATATCAGTAAGTGCTCTCATCGCACACTAAAATAGAGACGTTGTGGACTAATCGCTCCGCCACAGATAGAGCACGTCAAAGGTGCCTCGATTGACGCCCTATGTCCCCATAGGTGGATAAATGCTCAGGTATTGAGGTCAAATAAAAACGCAATAACAATGGTCAATATCAATATAATATGTCTCAATAACAATCAGTCAATGTACAATGGACTATTAGGAACATGCGATAATGAGTGCAATAAAATATAGTATATCACATGCATGACTATTTCACTTATCAAATAAACAATGACCAATAAGACAATTAGCAATATATAACGGTGACACGATCCTATGAAACAAATCTACAATATACGATACGATTAATGAATCAAGAACCCATATACCATGAAAAAGAAGACACAATATGACGCTACTAGTGCAAGGCTACGAAACGCGTACACTATGAGAATAATGAAAACAATATTTACGCTAGACCACAGAATCCGTACTCTACGAGAACGGTGAAAACAATATAAAGCTAAAAGAAGAGAAACACGGAATTCGTACCTTATAAACGGAACAGTGTTAACCGCAATAAAACTTAAGCTTGATTAAACGTCACGAGGCCCTACAATATTATTATAACTCATGTTGTAGTTTTGGTATTCACGTTTTATTGTTGTGTTTACGTACAAATTAACTCGTTTAAAATAATTGAATAAAGCTCAGAAGCTGAGTATTTCATTTTTATAAGCATTCTTTTACGCAAACCGTAGCCTAAATACACATTAATTATTATACCAGTTTATATAAAGCAAAGTGGTTTAATTATTTTTGACTTCTTTAAATCAATTTTCTAGTTTGGGTATACTACTGTGGGTTATGAAATATGCAGAACTTTTTAATTAATAACTTGTCGTTCAAATCGATAGAAACTAAACATAGACATAAATCGAACGCGTTTTACGCCGTTACCTTCGATGGTGGCAGATCCGTTAACGTGTCGCGGTAGTGGCAGAGTAGTTCCCGATGACGCGGCCTAATGCGGAAGCACAGAGAGCGGTGGCGAGTGGAGACACTCCAAACCTTTAAGTTTAGAAATAAATTTTAAACAATCCTAACCTTATTGTTATCAATATCTTGTCCTTATTAGCTAGCAAAATATATTTATATTTAAAGTCTTCGATTTTTTTTTCTTCGTCAACGTTTTATTGATCCTACAAGTTATTAACTCTTACAATGTCAGACTTATTAATTCGACAATTAATATTTTTGGTTTTTGATTTTCGTATATTACAATATGCAACAACAATCTCTTCATCATTTCCATTTGGTTTTGACTATTGTTGTTGATAAATGATTTTTAAAATCATGTGCTCGCCCTCCTTCTCATCTTCTCCTGTTCCCAAATGATCTTGGTGCATAACCCAATTTGTTTTAATAGTTTTGCTGCCTTTTACCGGGCTTAAATACAAAACCATAATTCTTTGCACCCTTGTTGTTCCCCGTCTAACACAACTATTTTTATTTAGCCTATTTTATGCCAATAAAAATCCTCAAAATAATCATGTGTTTCCTGGTTCCAGTATTGTAAGCTTTAATTTGTATATTAAAGAAGTGAGACACACTTCCATTTTAATGGACCCCTAAACAAAATAAAAAAGACTCATGTTACACAAAATGTATATTATCATATAGAAAAAAACTAAATGAAAAGTACTAGGAAGCTTTTAAGGATAAGTGTAACAGATTACATCACTTTGTTCAACCGTTAATCAATAAATGGGTGTGGTTGGAAGCCACTTGCACCACTTGTGGCAAGTAAATGCCCCGTGATTTCTTGTTTCGACTGGCCAAAGCTAACTCCTCGGGCAACTCCGGTCATCCTTGATGAACCTAAATGTTAGGTCCCAAAATTATAAAATGGCGACAAAGAATTTTATAATAATTTAATAATATATAACAGAGATATTTAGGGGTTGTTTGTTTGCATCTGAATGGAACCATTCAGATGTAAACATCTGATTCATTCATACTTCAAACTGTTTGGTTCCAAACAGAAAAACATCTTAATGGTTAAAATTATGTCTGAATCATTCAGACTTACTATTGTTGTTGAATGGGACAGATGTTCATTCAAATCTGACTCATTCAGATATGAATGAACCAAACAGTCCCTTACATCACTGTTATAGACTATACACATGGTGGCAGTTTGGGCATGATTTTGTGGAATTGCTATTCCGTTTGATGTTTTTGGGTCACATTCACCGGAAGCACTTCTAATCTTTGTTGCAATTCTGTTGGTATCCACCAACCATGATGGTCTGCATTTTTTCAACATGAAATATTCTTATATAAAAACTTATATGTAAAAAAGGATCCCATAATTAATTAAATTCATAAGTGAAAGATATTCAACATAATTAGATAAATTGATGACAGTGAAAAGGATTCTTGTAAATAAAAACCAAACGTCTCAATGTCTTTTATGATGTCAAGAGGCAAACATGTCTATTTGGATTGTAATATCAATAAAATGAAGCATTCTTTCAAAAACTAGCCCATATGCCACCAGCGATGTTTATAAATATTGAGAAAGCACTCATCAAGTGTTTTTTATTTAATGGTAATTTTATAAGATACAAATGAAAGCGTATTAAATTACTGAATAAATTAAGAGAAAAAAAAAACAAAACAGTGCACAAACGCTTATTAAATTCTAGCAGATAGCAATATTGCAAATGAAATATAAAATTATCGAATTGTACTAAATATTAGCCTGTTACACAATAAATAAGTAATTAACAAAGGCTGCAAGATAAGCGGGCTAATGGGTCAGCTCACGAGTCAAACGAGTCATTTAGTAGGTTTGAAAATTGAAGTGGACTTGTAAGTCTTGAACAAGGAAGGCGTTATGGTGGTCCTCTTTTCAGTCTTTTGCATTCCTAGTAGAGACGCAAGCTTCATATTCGGTTCATTGTCATAAACTATATGCTCATAGACTTGCATAAACGTTTAAAAAACATATGCAACTAAGATTCAGCAAATAAAGATTATGATGATCATAAAAATCCAAAAAATGTTTCAGGCATCTATATTAAAGATAATAGTAGCAAAAATGTGAACAAACAAAAGAAAGTAGTGGTTGGAACATTTGTTAATACCTGCTGACACATGGTTAACAACTTGGGGATGATTAGCTGCAAAGACCACCTTGAAAAAGAGCATGAGATAGGTACTCTTTAGCCATACATCTTTTGTTGGGGTCACAAAAAGATTAAAAATATTAGCTGCTAATTTAGAAGTTTAAAATAGAAAATTAATGTACTTACAATTTTTCTGCAATCACGGTTCTAATGTGGCTTTTATTATCTTGAAAAGATCGGTCCAACCGAAAATCAACTATTTTAGCACAAAAATTCCAGATATTGCAGTTTTAATATCCTTGTAAATAACCCTCACATTTGTTTCCACAAGGCATCTATCACAAAATATTAAAAGTCTAAAATTTTAGCTCTAAACAGCCTTGGTTGATCCAACGAAGTACCAATATAGTAAAAAACAAGGTCACTAAGCATAGACTCAAGCAATTATGAAACCATGATTCACAAAAGTAAGTATAGTATGTAAGTAATAGTTCATTCATACGTTGTTGCCATTATTGTGGTTTTAGTTGAGTTAGTCAAGATTATATACTCTTTAAACCTGTTCAATTGCCGTGACAAGCAATTTGCAGACGGGACAACTGGCCTTTAACCTTAACCATTTCACAATGCATGTAGAATGAAATGGATGGTTGCAAGGAAGTAGAAGAAGCTGTCCCCCACCTTCAAAGTCACAAAGGCATATGCAACACTCCTGAAAACACATAAATGTGATAATTAATATTCAATTTGAACCAAAAGTAGCATTGCCAAAATCAAATAAATCAAGTAAGCTGGAAAGAAGCGAGGATAAATTTTTTTACTATTTATTAAAAAATATAAAAAGAATATTGAGAAAAATGTTTCAGGTCCACCAAGTGATCTAAATTAGAGAATTACCCGTTACACAACCTGGGTGAATCACCCGTTCCGTAACCTCCAAACTGATGATGGTCAATTGGGCATATATATTAATCAAGAGAAAGTAAAGTAAAAAATGCAAGCTTCTGATCATTACCTGTTCGATGGTCAATTGGGCATATGCATTCCTTTAATTTCAAAATAATAAACATTTATGTCTTTTTTATTTAAAAAAACAGATCGATAATCCATAATTTATGCTTACAAAACCAACATTATTATTACAACAGCAGTATAAAACTTTGAATAAGACGATATAGAATTTGTTTAAATAGGCCTTGAATGGCTCTCACCCATCTGAGCACTTTGACCCATGTGAACGGTTCTCTTGTTAGCTATATTTCGTTTGACCCGTTTGAGATGAAACACAACTCAATTTATCACATTTAAAAGTAAACGAGTTGAAACTTAAATATGCCACCTATTTCATGCAACCTATTCGTTTATAAGTCACGTAACGTAATTAGTAAACAGCTATATATTAAGTAGTCATGTGCTATAAAAACATCTACATCACTTACAAAAGTAATTAGAAGCTTGACGATTAGTAAGCACTCATTTCATAAGTGGGAAAATAAACATACCGTATCCTCGGCTTGAAGAACATGTTTGAGAAGTCTGAGAAATTAGTTGTCATAGGAATTATTAATTCCGAATTATGTTGCATGTTCTAACATCAGGCTGCTCCACATCAGCATTGGGCACTTCAAATCTGTATTTGATAAGATTGTTGATTTCAGCCTGTGATGCGCTTCCCTGTGTATTTAACATGTTTGTAAAATTCAGCAGCAAACAAATTAAAACTGACCCAAAATTGGCTTTCATCCATTTCACTTGGCTACTTATGTAATACATGCAAGCATAAACAGGAAGTAACCCCCAGTAAAGATACAAAAAGTAAACGAAGGACAGCAAAAAACACATCCATGGCCAAAAACACCAGAGTCAAACTGCCACCGTATAAAAATAAAGTATGAAAAAGGAAAAAAATTTAAAAGACACCACAAGTGTTTTCTAGACTGTTTATGAAAGATCATAAAGCTATTAACTGGTTCAAGACATACCAGAGTAGAAATCTAGCATTGCCGGGAGTAGTGTAAGAAGACATAAGACAAAAGACGCCAAATACCCACCACAGATAAGGGAACACTTTAATCATTTTACATCTGAAAACACAGGATACCATTAGAGCATTTAGATGATAATAATTAGCTGCTTCCATTAACTTATGTATACTATCAAATAATATTGTGATAACATATTTTATTACATTTTAAATCAGATAGATCAGTTGCAGTAGATATAACATATTTTATTACTATAAACAAGTATTCATTATACACAGCAAAACCCAATTCCTGTATAACAAACAAATTATCATAACCCCAATAGTGATTTAAAATGTTAAACGGACATAGGTTTAAATATGACATGTGAGGGGTAATGGCTTGTCGAATTGTACCTGAAATGACAAAATTCTTGAAGGTGTTGCCTTCAATTGGTGAGTCTTGGACTGTACAGTAAAGTAGAAAATCAGAAGTCGGCTAATTAAATCATAATGAATTAAACAATATTGATGCCCATTGATTGCACCATAATAATAATAGATGAATCAACTGATATTGATTGTGATTGAAGTCGCCAGAGACTCCGAGTTGGAAGGTCGCCTGAGAGGGACGATTGAAGTAGAAGTTACCGGAAAGTTAAAGACAAAGCCGGAGCGCATTCAATTTAGCGGCGTCTAACATAAAAATCATACGTGTCGTGATGTGGTCGCTTCCTCCTTTTTTGGAGTCACCAGATTTACTTGATTTTTAAATAGAGGCTTCTCATGCATTTGACCCAAATTAATGGGTATGGGTCTTACCAAACCCAGATATTCCTTAAACGGGTTATAACATCTCATTAAATAAAAATTATTCTCACCAAATTATTGATGTAAAAATCCTATAAAATAGGATATACTAAAAATTAATATCTTATTTATTTTGAAAAAGATATATATATTATTTAAATTAGAAAACCAATTTTATTATAAAAAACAGGTCTTGGGTCTTATCAAACAATAAGTATATTATTAACTTTAATAAATATTATTTATAATTAAAAAAACCAATTTTATAGTAAAAAAAATAAACGTGTCTTGGGTGTCATCAAAACCATATAGCTTTTAAACCGGGTTATAACATCTCATTTATTTGTGAAACAATTTATCATCAAACCATAAGTATATTATTAACTTTCATACAATAAAAAAAATATAAATTCAAAAAAAATATTAGAACAAACAAAATAAAACAACCCCCGTAATACGGGGGATAAAAACTAGTATGTAATATAGATTAAATAACTTAATACATGTAACACATTAATAAAGTTTCCGTCCATATTTTATTTTTACTTTTTATGCGTCGTTTCACTGCCCTAACCCAAGAACCATCTCGTGTCGGTTAAAAAATTGATAATGGTTAGTGATGACAACGAGTCGTGTTTAGGTATTCCTAACCCTATATCATGCATACCCGTAGATTTCGGATATACCCGTTAGTTTACTAAAATTGTTGTATATCCGGACCAAACCCGTCGGTATACATCGAGTTTTGACAAAATACGACTCATCAAATAATCAATTATTACATCGAGTAACTATTTGAATTAATGACATTCGTTAGTCTTTATAGTTTTATCTTAAGGTAGCGTTTGTTATGCAGTAATGACAGGCGAAATGGAATGATTCATTACGTGGGAATGAAATAAGAGGTGTTTGGTTGCACAATGGAATGGAATCATCCATTACACATGGAATCACATTCCATCAAAACCATTCATTCCTCCTTCAACCTACTTTCTCAACAACACCATCATCTAACAACAACCACCGCCACCACCACTACCATAGCCACCACCATCATCTGACCACCACCGCCACCGTCACCACCATCACCGCCTCCGCCGCCGCCACCACCTGACCGCCACCGTCGCCATCACCACCACCACCACCACCACCACCACCTTACCACCCAAACTACCACCGCCACCATCGTCGCCATAACCACAACAAACATTGTCACCGTCGCCACCCGACCATAACCGCCACCACCACTATCACTGTCTGGCCACCACCACCGTCATCACCACCCTACCACCGCCATCACTACTAATGCTACCATCGCTTGAACAAACGCTATGTAATAGTTTGTTCACAAATACGTTACTAGACCAACCCCTAGTCAAATAATAAGGTGCGATTGTATCTTCCTTTATCTTCCATGAGCCGGTACTAAGCGAATAAACCAACACATTGTTGGATTCATCCTCCCATTGAGGATTACGATAAGCGATTTAAACGACCTTAAACTCACAAGTCCTCAGAACGAAACCAAACCCCACAACAAGGTGGGAAAATTATCATCAACATTATTTAATATTTAATATACTTAATTAATACCTAAGAAAATAAATAATATGTAAGGCCCCGAACCCGGTAGCCCTACTTTAGCGTCGGATTTACTCATAAACACAGTTCTTACAAATTAGAGTTCATTAAAACTTTCGCGGAATATAAAAACTTTCATGAAACGTTACAGCAATCCAAAACTTGCCTTAATTAAACATTCTTGTCTTTCAAAATAAACGTCAATTACATTAAAACATCTTGAGTCTTCAGATGCCAGTCTCCTATTCGCCCACCATGTGCCCGCTCAAGCTAGCTGTCTCATTCTACTCACCTGCGTGCATACTAAAAGTCAGCTACGCTGAGTGAGTTCTAGTTAATCAAGCAACTTATCATACAACCACTACATACAATATATACGTATCCGAAGACACATAGTCCACAGTCTAACATGCCACTGCTTAACCACTTAATTACCCCTATAGCTTAGCC
Source organism: Bidens hawaiensis (assembly GCF_021521415.1). Taxonomy (NCBI): domain Eukaryota; kingdom Viridiplantae; phylum Streptophyta; class Magnoliopsida; order Asterales; family Asteraceae; genus Bidens; species Bidens hawaiensis. The sequence goes on along the minus strand of NW_027491379.1, from coordinate 1,237,425 downwards.
TCTTAATTACCCCTACAGCTTAGCCACTTATGCCACTTTATGCCACTTGATGCCACTTTAATAACGAATATCGTTATGCCACTTTGCCACTTTAATAACGAAGTCACGTATAGGCTTACCCTACCACGTACTATCGTCATGCCACTAACACTCTTACTAGACTCTGCCACTTCTATCACAATCTACCCCTACTTGTCTACAGCACACTTTATATCAATACAATATTTACATAATAAGCAAGTCACATCATAGAATACATACACACTAACAACCACTTGACAATCACTATCCTTGGCGATACGTGCAATATCCGAAGATCGTTCACGTACCGACAAGCATTACATAATAGTTACTTGTATAACATCTATACACTTACCACTTAAGGTAAGTGTATTCACACTTTCAGATCTAACCTGCTTACCTTACCACTTAGCCTCTTATTTACACCTACCACCTTGCCACTTTGCCACTTTAATAACATATAACGTTATGCCACTTTGCCACTTTAATAACGTAAAACGTTATGCCACTTTGCCACTTTAATAACGTAAAACGTTATGCCACTTTGCCACTTTAATAACGTAAAACGTTATGCCACTTTGCCACTTTAATAACGTATAACGTTATGCCACTTTGCCACTTTAATAACGTATAACGTTATGCCACTTTGCCACTTTAATGACGTAGTCACGTATAGGCTTACCCTACCACGTACTATCGTCATGCCACTAACACTCTTACTACACTCTTGCCACTTCTAACACGCTCTACCTCTACTTGTCTACAACATGCTTCATATCATTTACATAATAAGCAAGTCACATCATAGCATTCGTACCCACGTAATAACGATGGCACGTACAGGCTTTCCCTATCACGCGCTCACGTTATGCCACTAACACCCTTAGACTCTTGCCACTTCTAACACACTCTACCTCTACCTGCCTATATCACACTTCATATCAGTTCAGTATTTACGTAATGAACAAGTCACATCGTAACATTCATACACGCTATCAACCACTTGGAATTTACTATCCTTGGCGATACGTGCAATATCCGAAGATCGTTCACGTACCGACAAGCATTATAAAACATATACCTCGTATAACATCTATAGCATACACTTACCACTTAAGGTAAGTGTATTCACACTTCACATCGAGTATGCACACAGCCCCGAAAACATAACAAGGAATGGGGCTAGAAACTCACCTGAACTCTGCTTCTTCCTCCGATAGTTGTAAATCCCTTCTTTAACTGAGCTCGGCTGACTGTATAAGTTACACGTATCAATACTCGCCTGATTTAATCTGGTGGCCTAGTATTAGCTTACTTTTACTTATCGTTTTTAATCTATTTTCTAATCGAACTTGACTTTAGGCGAAGTTAAACCTTAGGCGAACTTGGCTTTAGGCGAAGTTGTCATCAGGCGAACTTGGCTTTAGGCGAAGTTGTCATCAGGCGAACTTGGCTTTAGGCGAAGTTGTCATCAGGCGAACTTGGCTTTAGGCGAAGTTGTCATCAGGCGAACTCGGCCGTAAGCGAAGTTATCAATTAGGCGAACTTGGCCTCAGGCGAAGTTATCGCTTTGAAGGCGAAGTTATCGCTTTGAAGGCGAAGTTGCCCAGTTCGCGGCGAAGTTGCCCAGTTCGCGGCGAAGTTGCCCAGTCCAGCCGCTGTTTGGTTTCTATCAAGCATTTTGGCGATTTTAACACCCTTGTTATGGTTCAACATCACCCACTACGTTCCCCAACCGTTTTCGGTCGTTTATACACTATAAAGCTTGGATCTTTAAACTTCAAAGATCAAGAATCATATCTTTTTGAGCTTGTTTGGATCTCGTTTAACTCGTTTAATCACAACTAATCGCTCACCCTCTCTCGGATCTTGTTCGTTCCTCTCCTCGGCCGCCGGCGGTGTATGTGGTGTGTGTGTTTTGGGTGTGTGTAGAGATATGGATAAATGGATGGAATGGAAAGGATTGGGGTTTAAGGGGGTATTTATACTCCCTCAAGCCCATGGACCGAAGGCCCATATTTCCTTTTGGTCCATATCCAAACCCATCTAATTATCCTACTAAGTCTTCATATTATGCTGTTCCACTAACTCGTTTATTTCACCCGACAAAATAATATATTAAATATTACTTAGAAATTTCGGGATGTTACATAATAATACTATAAATCATAATATATACTACTTACGGGTCGATATACTGTACAATAATGTCTTAACGTATGATAGGTAATGGAGAAGCTCAAAGGAAAAAAAAAAATACTAAAACGCTCAACAAAAACCCTCAGCCAAAAAACAAAATTGCTCAAAAACCGTTTTTGTAAAAAAAAAGTAAAAAATTGATCGATTAACCATCCAAAAATGTTTTTTCAGTGAACCAATGATTAATTGGATATGTATTGACGATTCCGAGATGTTGGAATGTGATTTCATGGATCGATTTCGTGAAAAAAGGGGATTCGCATACCAATTTTATGTTAAGGTATTATTGTATTGGTTCTTTACCCTACTACTCTTACTATAATAAATTAAGAAAAAAGATATTTTAAAATAAAATCTCTATAGTTTGGATAATAGGTTTATTATTGACTTCAAATTATTCAAATAATAATAATAATAATAGCGCGTATAAATTTAAATTAGTTGATTTGAGTTGCACGCACCATCCACTGTATAAATAAGTAAATAACCACACAACACCCGCCAAACTCTAAAATTGCTTACGAAAAACACCCAATTTCTTTTTTGGCGTTCAATAACCCTTGCGTACTTTCGATTATTATGATTCTGGACCAGAAGATGATTGCTGTACCAACAGAGATGATGTGTGATCACTTCAATTTCAGTTTGCTAAAACTCGCCGCCGTTTCATCGGAGTCAAATTCTGCTGACAATTTGGTAAGTTTTTTTTTATTTTGCTAATTTTGATCTGGGTTTGTTTGATTTGGTGTTTGTTCATCTGGGTTTGCTTTGGTTTTTGCGATTGATGGGTTGATTGTTGGAATTAGGGTTTATGTGTCAATTGGGGTTGTTAGGGTTTATGGGTTGATTCGGTTGATTTGGGTTTAGATGCCTGTGGGTTTTGTCGATTAGGGTTTTATGCTTCTGGGTTTTGTTTATTTCGGTTTGTATGTTTATCGATTGTGTTAATTCGAGTTTATGAATCGATTATGTTAATTAGGGTTTATATGGTTATGGATTATTCTGGAAATACCTCGGTTAAGTTTATGATCTTCGTTTAGGTTCGATATTGATTGGCTGAAAATACCGAAACCGAAAGCATGAAACTTGTGTTTGGTTGGTACTGCTTCAGTATTCGGTTAATATTGCTAATGTATGTTTTGTATCTTCTGTATATCTATGCTGAATCTATTACTAGTTGGAACAAGTTAAAATATGCTGTTCGGTTATTGATGATGGTATACTGACGGCGTTTGATTTGTTTTATAGGCTGTTAGCTGTTCTGCTGTTATTAAGAGTTCGACTAGCATCCGATCAGGAAGCCACTCAGACATCGGACTGCGCAGGTTAAACGAAGACCAGCATATCACGATTGACGATCTGCCAAAGCATTTGGGCGAAGCTTACAAGTGGGGCCTACCGAGCTCTTTCTATGCTCTATTCGACGGTCATGGTGGGACCGAAGCTTCCTCTTATGTTAAACAACATGCCGAGCGGTTGTTCTTTCAAGATTCTGATCTACCACAAAGCGGTTTGGATAACGAGTTGTTCTTGAAACAAGTGGAGCGGTCTCATTACAAGGCGTTTTTACAGGCGGACGAAGCCCTAGCTGATGAATGCAGCGTGAGGTGTGATTGTGGGACCACAGCTTTAACGGTTCTGATTGTGGGAAAACATGTGATAACCGCCAATGCGGGTGATTCTCGGGCGGTGATATGTAGAAACGGGTCTGCGACACAGATAACTCAAGACCACCGCGGATCGACTTGTGAAGAAAAGGAAAGGTGTGAGCGGTTAGGTGGTTACTTTGACCAAGACGGGTACTTAAACGGGCAACTCGGCGTGACCCGAGCCCTTGGAGACTGGCACATGAAGAATGATAAGGTTTTAACCGCTGAACCGGATGTGAGACAAATGGTGTTGACCGATAATGATGAGTTTATGATTATCGCGTGTGATGGGATTTGGGATGTTATGTTGAACCAAGAAGCGGTGGGTCTTGTTCGGTGTCAACTAAGGCTGCATAATGACCCGCAACGGTGTGCTAACGAGCTCATCAACAGAGCTTTACGGCTGGATGCTACTGATAATCTTACAGCGATTGTGGTCTGCTTTTCGTCTCCCTCGCCCGCTCCTGCTCCTGCTGCTGCTGCTGCTCAGACTCGGTTTCCGAATTCTCGGCTTTTTAAGAGGAAACCCTTAAATGTTGTTCAAGGGGATGATGTAAAAGTTGATCAAGTGGTTACGTAGGAGGAGATGTGATATTTTTGGATTCATTTATTGAGAAATTTTGTATTTAGAATATTTTTGATGTAACAGAAATTTTGTAAGTAAGACCCATTGAGTGTTTATAAAGAATGTTAACAGTTTTGCATGCATTGATTTTTTTACCAACATGTTAGAAAAAAAAATTAGTAAAAGTTATGTTTAGATAAACTATAGTAAATGTAACTTCTTACGCAAATAACAAATTTACGCTTCAGTTAATGTTAGAAAATAGACAGGGTTAGTGATTTGGAGGAAACTGATAATGCACATGAAACCTGAAGGGTCCGGATACATATACAAACATGTCGAATGAAAGAGACAAAAGTAACCAAACCTCAATCGTACTAGTTTACTCGATTTGTTTGGAAAATTTGTTACTCATGCAGAAGAACAGTTATATAAGATTTCCTTTTTTTGATTGGAGTAAAACTAAAGCACCTGTATGAAGTTAAAACTAGAGTGCATGTGTCTATACGAACCCAACCGTTCCTTAAATACTCGAATTCAGTTCATAAAAAAAAACTCTATGGTTATCGTGCTTACAAGGGCTCGAGCCTAAATTAGAGCTCATTTAATAAAGAGCTTGAGCCTTAGTTTTACTTAACTTTTTATAAACTCGTCTAAATGATCATATATATAAACATAAAAGGTGTTAATATGTACAGTAACAATATATATAAATACCAAAAGTCGTGTAGTAAAAACTAGTGTTTAATCAGTCCCGGTGCGGCGGACAGGTCGCTAAAATCCGAATGATGGTAAAACTCAAGTGTTGTCGGTCTCGAACGATGTAAGGTTAGAATATTGCAATGTGGGCTTGTTTTGGTATCCTAAGTTGGTTAAACGAACTTAGAAGGTTAGAAAATATAAGACATATTGACAAAACATCGTTAATTTCCTCTTCCTACACAAAATGGTAAGATGACTAAAGTCCATTTCGCTAACCTCAAATAATTACAATAAAGTGACTAGTAAATCGACAACAAGCTGCGCAACAACCATAATCCTAAAAAGGTTATTAATAACAACATCCTATACAAAATTTACTCCTTGCGTATTTTCACGTATGAAAAATAGTGAGAATCCATCTATTATCAGTTGATTTGTTAATATAAAGGCCTAAAATATTTCTTATATAATAACTCTTTATATTTATACCTTTATATATACCCACACGAAAAAAACAAACATATAATTCGGTCGTAAATCACAAAAAGTTAGATATCCATGCCAACTACTTTATTTTATATTCTAAAAATACTATCAAATTAATTCACAATATGGTTCTATGGTCTAGTGGTTAGGACATTGGACTCTGAATCCAGTAACCCGAGTTCAAGTCTCGGTAGAACCTTGTATTTTTCTTTATTTTTGTTCTGCTGGCTATAAATTATACTTTTAGTCCCTCAATTTTAGCTGTATTACATTATTAGACCTTGGTGAGAACTGATGAGTGATGAGGACATAAGAAATCTTTGAGCATATTGCATTTACAGTCCTTTGTGTTTTGATTGTATATATTAGTTTGTGGTTTATAATCTTTGTTCCCATATACATATGGCTAGCTAGAAACATGATTTTTTTTTTCTTATTAAGACATGTTTTTATCGATGAATATAAATTAACTGTATTCAGTTAGCAACGTTTTAGTCACGCACATATTGTTCGATTTGTGTTTGTCATGATTGGTCAAGCCAACATGCTTTTTGCATTGTAACGACTCATTTTTTTCACTTTAAATTTTTATGGTACCTGATTTAAAGTTATACATACAACATTAGAGACAGTGATTGTACATGAGGCTGGGACCGTGGGGTCACACGTTATTTGTATTTTGGTTTTCGTTTTGAGAAAGAATTGGATCCTTCATGAATTTCGATAGTTTTTTTTAACAAATAGAACCATATCAGTTATGGTTCTATTCTAATTCAAAATTTTTCTAATTAAAATAGACATACTATGTTGTATTACTTATAACTTATTATTATTTGCTAATGGTAGACGTCAAGACTAGCGAGATGATTTATATGGGACATGATTTTTCAACATAGTTGAATGCATAAAGCAATATGTAATTTTCATTGTTTATCATATTAAAATTTCTTAAAAAATATATTTGTTTTAACAAATGCGCTCACACTAACCACCGGACTTGGTCAAATGGTCAGCACCGGCTATTGCTAACAACAATAGCCGGTTACGGTTCCTAGCTAGTTTTTGAGTGAAAAATGCTTAACCGATGTAACTGATTTGGTTCGTTTTTAACCGATTAATCGATAATAACCTATAAAATTAACGTTAACCTATTAAAATTAACCCTATTTAAACTAACCATATTAGAATATGTTCGGTTAACTAGTTACAAATCGACCCCTATATGAAAAGTCCAAACCAGTTCCTAGCCATCAGTTACTAACCGATATCCACTGTGTCGGTTAATAACTGGTTTTGGTTCTATTAACCTAGACTTGGGCATAAAACTCAGTTCCAAACCCATCTCAAAGCCGAACAAAGAGCCAAACTGAACTTGTTTCACCTCTACCTGGTCAAAATCCCATCCCGATCCGACAAAAAATCAATTTATGCACCTCCATGGTAACCGGCTAGAATCTACACCTAGAGGTGCACAAAAAAACCCCAACCTAAATTAAACCCGGAAAAAAACCGGAACCGTAATTTTTTATACTTTCGTTTTTACTACACAAACCCGTAGCGTATGTACAGAGTATGCATTTCAATACCAAAACCCTTACCTAAAACCGAACTCCATTTGTACTCGGTAATACCCGAAAATCGGAACCTTTTCCAGACCCGGAACCACCGAACCAGGTTTTTCCAATACTTGTAACCGGTTTTTAAATGTCCGATCTATACCCGAAAAATTCCAGAAATCATAACCTTTTCATACCCGGAACCAGGTTTTTCCAATACTCGAAACCTGGTTTTAAATACCCGATCTATACCCGAAAAATTCTTGAAAAAACCCTAATATAGTGTTTAGTCAATACCCGAAAGGCCGAAAATAAGATATTCAAATACTCGGTTCTATACCCGACCTAAACCCGGTATATAGCGTATGAATTTTAGAAACAATACCTGGACCTGGACCTGAATCTGAACCCAACCCATACATAGCCATACCATACCCGATCATAATCAAACCCAGTTATATATAGAGGTGCACAAATCGGGTTTTTCAAATACCCGGGTACGGGTATGGAACCGGGTTCGGGTTTGATCGGATATTAGAAAATTGGGTATTGGTAAAAACCGGGTCGTGTTCGGGTCCGGGTATTGCCTCTAAAAACCATACCCTATACATCGGGTTCGGGTAGGGTATGGAACCGAGTATTCTAAAACCGGGTATTTGAATACCCTATTTTCGGGTATTGAAAAAACCCTATTTGTGGGATTTTTCGGGCTTCTTTCCGGGTATTTTTCGGGAATAGATTGGATTTTTTAAAATGTTGCATTTTTTAGGGGTATTTTTAAGGTATTTTTCGGGTATACATCGAGTATTTGAAATACCCGGTTTCGGGTATTGGAAAAATCCGGTTCAGGGTATGGAACCTGTTCGGGTTTTCGGGTATTACCGGGTACAATTCGGGTTCGATTTTTAGTGCCAAAATGCATACCCTATCCGCACCCTACGGATAGGGTTTGGTACGGGTTCGGGTATTAAAAACCCGGGTATTAAAAAACCGGTTCCAGGTTTTTATTTCTGGTCCGGTTCCGGATTCGGGTTTTTTATACACCTCTAGTTCTATACCCGAAATCAAATATTAAAAAAACCTGTTTTGGTCCAACCCAACCACACCACACCGCCATACGTAATAACGGGAACATTTTTTAGTGGGCTTTGCTTAAGCCCACACTCAGTCTTCCATCATCCCTCCTTTACCCTTCCTATTTCAACATTTCAAAATCCCAAACACCCTCTCTCTCCATCACTCTCAAATCAAAACTCAAAACCCTAACAATAACAATAACAATGGAGTGGAACGAACAAACCCTAACCCTCCTCTCCGACTCCACCCCGAACCCCGCCGCCACGCCGAATCCACCCTCGCCGTCCTCCGCCTCCTCGCCGAACCTAACCTCGACCCTCACATCCGCCACTCCGCCGCCGTCAAATCCCGCTGGATTACGTCACCATCACAATCATCAACTCCAATAACGGATCCCGTAAAGGTACAAATTAAAAACCTAATCGTCCACGTTATGTTATCCTCCACTCCCATAATCCAAGCGCAGGTTAGCGAAGCCTTGTCGGTTATCGGAAACCACGATTTCCCCAAATTATGGCCCAAGCTTCTCCCGCAGCTGAAAGCGAGTTTGGAAACCGCTTTAAACGCGAATGAATTTGTTTCGGTTAACGGGTATACTCGCTACGGTTAATTCGTTGTTTAAGAAGTTTAGGTATCAGTACAAGAGTGATCCGATATTGTTGGATTTGAAATACTGTTTGGATAATTTCGCCGCGACGTTGTTGGCGACTGTGGAAAGTTTGTTGGTTAAAGTGAATGCGGCGGGTGGGAACGTTGCGAGCTTGCGGTTGTTGATTGAAGGGGAAAGGTTATGTTGTAGGATATTTTACTCGTTGAATTTTTTGGACTTGCCGGAGTTTTTTGAGGATAATGCGGATAAGTGGATGGATGTTTTCAAAGGGTATTTGGTTGGGTATCCGGTTGTGGAGGCGAGCGGGGCGGATGGGCTTGCGGTAGTGGATGAGTTGAGAGCGGCGGTTTGTGAGAATATTAGTCATTATATGGAGAAGGAAGAGGAGTTGTTTCAGAGGTATTTGAGTGGGTTTGTGGAGGCGGTTTGGGGGTTGCTCGTGGCGGCTTCGGAGAGTCCGAGTAGGGAGCGGTTGACGGTGACTGGGATTAAGTTTTTGACGATTGTTAGTACGAGTGTGCACCATGGTTTGTTTTGCTGGTGATGAGATATTGCAGCAGATTACGCAGCGGATTGTGATTCCGAATGTGATGTTACGGGATGAGGATGAGGAGTTGTTTGAGATGAATTATGTTGAGTTTATTAGGTGGGATATGGAAGGGAGTGATTTGGATACGAGACGAAGGATTGCGTGTGAGCTTCTTAAGGGTATTGCTGGAAATTATAAGGATAAGATTACGCAACAGGTGTCGGCGCAGATTAACGCTTGTTTAACGATGTTTAAACAAAACCCTGCTGTGAATTGGAAGTATAAAGATTGTGCGATTTACTTGGTTGTCTCTCTTGCAACTAAAAAGGCAGGCAGTACTTCGGTCTCGACTGATCTTGTAGACGTTGGAATTTTCTTTGAATCGGAAATCGTGCCTGAGTTAAAGGGTAAAGACGTGAATGATTTACCGATGTTGAAAGCTGGTGCGTTGAAGTTTTTTACAATGTTTCGGGCACTGATTCCTAAAACGGCTGCCTTGTCTTATGTCGGTGACGTGGTACGTTTTCTTACGTCGGACAATAACGTGGTTCATTCTTATGCTGCTAGTTGTATTGAAAAGCTTTTGCTTGTCAAAGATAATGGTGTACAACCGAGATATACATCGATGGACGTTGGTCCGATTCTGCTACATTTGATGACAAATCTTTTTGGAGCATTGGGGAAACCTGAATCGGAGGAGAATCAGTATATCATGAGTTGCATCATGCGGGTTTTACAGATTGCGGATATATCTCCTGAGGTAGCTTCACCTTGCGTTACCGGGCTTACAACGGTTTTAAACCGGGTTTGTCAAAACCCTAAAACCCTGTTTTTAACCATTGTTTATTCGAGGCTATTGCTACCCTTGTTAGAAGAGCATGTGAAAAGAACCCGTCTCTTGTTCCCGCTTTTGAAGGGTGTCTGTTACCCATCCTTCAGATGATTTTGAGTAAAGATGTATCAGAGTTCTTTCCATACGCCTTCCAGTTGTTAGCTCAACTTGTGGATCTGAACCGACCTCCGGTCCCAGATCATTACATGAAGATATTTGACGTCCTGTTAACACCTGATTTGTGGGATAAGTCTGCAAACGTCCCGGCTCTTGTTCGTTTGCTTCAATCGTTTCTGCAACAAGCTCCCAATGAGCTTAATCGGGACGGGAGATTAAGAAACGTTCTTGGAATATTCAACAAGCTCGTTAACAAACCAAGCACAGAGGAACACGGGTTTCATGTACTCAACCAGATTATTGAAAATCTTGGATATGATGTCTTGAAGGAATACATGAGTCACATCTGGTCTTCTTTGTTTACTCGCCTCCAGAACAGTGAAACACCAAGACTCGTTCGATGTCTCATTATACTCATGTCTCTCTTTCTGGTCAAGCATGGTTTACAAGCTCTTGTCGACTCGATTAACTCCGTTCAGCCAAATTTGTTTCACATGATTTTGGATCAGATTTGGATACCTAATCTTAAAACCATAAGCGGGTATACGGAGGTCAAGCTGAGTGCAGTTGCATCAACTAAACTACTTTGTGAATCACCTTTACTGTTGGATCCCGCTGCTGAACAGTTATGGGGTAAGTTGCTTGATAGCATTCTTACTCTTCTTTCACAGCCTGAAGAACAAAGAATCGAGGATGAACCTGAAGTTCCTGATTTTGGCGAAGCGACTGGCTACCAAGCTACTTTGTTCATCTTCACAATGCTGGTAAAAAGGAAGAAGATCCATTGAAGGATATTAAGGACCCGAAACACTTTTTGGTTGCTTCGTTGGCAAATCTTTCTGCTCAGTTTCGTGGGAGATTCCCTCCGGTTATAGCCAGATATGTTAGCCCTGCTAATCAAGCTGCACTTCTTCAGCTCTGCACTGCCTACAATCTTGCCATTGTTTGAAAACGGTCGTGTTCAGGTAACATACTTCTTATTCTATGGTTTTTAGTTTGTTCTACTTGATATTTATTTTCATATGCTTGAAGTTAACAACAATCAAACCAGTTATTGAAACTGACATATAACTTACTTTTAAAGAAGATTCATCTTGCTTGCCTGTTTAACTCAGATTAACGATAAATACAGACCATATTATGTTTGAAGATTGTCGGGGTGTTAATAAGGGGTTGAAAATGTACTATGCTTAAGCGATAAATATTTGTATATATAGTTATAAAAGGTTCACTAGAATATTTGTTTTCTGATTTTGAGTGAAAATTGGTGTAGGTGGTTCATGTGTCGTTCAACATTGGAGTCTCAGCATTGGAGTCGAGTCAGTTAAGGTCGGTCGGGTTCAGGCAGGTCATGGTGTGGTTCGTTTTGCGGTTCGTGTTTCATACAGTTTTGAAGATGGCTGGCTACCAGGGTGGTATTTTTCGGCAAGAGGGTTTTTTTAGTATGTGTGTAGCAAGTTTGTGTTGTTTTTAAACAGAGTCATTGAGATATAAGTGTTATTGTTCTGAACATGAAGTTGTGAAGAAGATTGATGTCTCATTTTGTGTCAAATATTATATACTGGGCGAATCTATTCCAAGTTTTATCATTACACCCATTTAATCAATTTGTGTTTTACATTAATATCCTATTTTCTTATGGGTGAATGATTATGATTGATTATATTCAGATTCTTTCTAGTGTACAATTGTTTAATTTGATTAGGTAACTGTATAATGATAAACTGTTAGGCAAGAGAGTTGATAGTGATAAACTGATAAAAGTAATAATACATCTCTGAATATAGCTTCTTTAACATATTACTATTATATTTATTTTTACTACTTACTTTTTGTAAATTGTATTTGTTATTTGCCTTAAATGCTTAAAGTATCAAAATATGGAACAACTAATCTATAGTCAAGATGAAAAAATTATCAAGATTGAGCTCAACATGACGAGCTCAACTTGGGGCTCAGATCGACCAATTCCTCGTTTTCATGCTCGAGCATGAAAACGGGTCGTAGTTTTTAGTTTGGGTTAACTGACCTTAACATGATTATAATAGAATTGGCATATATGTATCATTATACTTTTTTACTCTTGTATACACAAATACCCATCAAGTCAAAAACTTTATTCATCATGTATATACCAGATTGTTAGGATCCGAAAACACAAATATTTACTTTTACTTGAAATCTTTACGCACCCGGCAGTTAAAGCAACTTATCACCACGACGTGCAGTGTCAAATAAGTGATTCTACATACGCTGCTTCAATGTATCGTTAGCCTTTGATTAAACGTTGGGGCGAATTGTTATAATACTTTAGCGCTTATTTTAGAACACCAAACCAACAAACTTAGACAAGAGTGTAGGCTTGCAGGTCAAAAGGTGACAAAGGTGGGGACTATGGTATCACTGGCATGGTGGATCCATGTCTTGTGTAGTGGGTAGCAAGACACACTCACAAGTCACAATCTAACATATTATACAAACTTTTCAATAGTTATAACTAGTTTACTTACCCGTGTCGCACACAAGTTAAAATAAGTAATTTTTTTAAATAATAACATAATGTGAAATACAAAAAAAATGTATCATATATATAAAGATATATTATACAGTAAAAAAATAACACATTACGCAATTTGAAAATAAAAAGTTGTTAGAAAATTCACAAATCATAAATTATTTCTTTTTTATTTTCTATATCAAAACTTAGTTGTAAATGTCAACTTTTTTAAACCAACTCGTGGACCAAAACTCATTCAGTTTTTGAACTTTTTTGACATGAACAATGTCTGATACTTTAATCGGTTAAAGAAACCCATCCGTTTCATATTTGTTACTTATAAAAATATAATATTAATAACTAATGCAATACATTTTATATTAAACAAATTAACATATTTATAATGGTATTAATTCTTTTAAAGTAGGATGGAATTATTAAAAACTGAAAATGAAATAATAAAAAGAGAAATGTAGTTAATATGAGAGATATGATGGAAAAATTTGTAAGGATCAACATAGTTAATATGAGAGAGATGAGGGAAAACTATTGGACTAAAATCGCAGATTTCGACAAACCAAAGGGACGAAAACCGCAGTTCACTCAATAATAATAGATTGAAAAGAAAAAAAAAGAATAAAATATAAAACTATTAATAATAAAAAGAAATACATATTTAACATGAGAGAAGTGAGAAAATTTTGTAAGGATCACTCATGTATAATGGCATATGGCATTAAGACCGGTGTAGAACACGAGTTAGAATAAATAAATTTGTTTAGATAATAACACAATGTAAATATGTTCAAATGATATAAAGATATAATATATGGTAGAATAAATTATATATTACACAATATGAAAATAAAAAAGGTTGTTGAAAATTCACAAATCTCTAAATATATTTTGTATACAATTATTGTAATTTTAACCTACGTACATATCAAAATTATTAGTTTCGTTTTGTTTTTTATTTCAACTTTAGATAATGAAACACATAACCTACTATGTGTTAAAACATGTTGTCTAAAAAAAATCAAACCATCTATAGTGATTGACTTTAGCTTTCATTAATCTTCACTGCAAAACAAACATAAAGTTAAAATTTCTTTATTTGAAATTAATTATTTTATCTAAATAAACGTGAAAATTTGTTACTTATAAAAGTTTAATATTAATAACTAATACAACATACTTATATAAAACTAAATAATATATTATGTTTGTATTAAAATTTAAATTAAAAAATAATTATTAAAAGAGAAAATAATTTATTAAGAAGGGAAAAAAAAGTTAAATATAAAACTATTAATAAAAGGGAAATGTATTTAATAGGAGAGAGAGGTGAGAAAATTTTGTAACAAGCTATCTAGTGTGATGCCATGTGGCATTAAGAACCTTTATTTATTATATAGTATAGATTAGTCCCTTATAATTATGTTCCATTTTTTTACTTCAAGATTTCATTTTTTAAACTACTCTCAGTTTATCTATTTAATGGCATATACTGAAATAAGATGTTAAAACCTTTCATATATTTCAAATGAAACAATGACCAAAATGCATTACAAGAAAAAAAAATTCCAAATAAACAAACTATTACATAATGGTTCACAACTATGCAAGATACATAAACTATACACTGCTAGCTAGCAATTTCACAATACACCTTTGTACACTACACGTTACAATCGTCTCAAGCATACCCGCAATAATAACTAGATAAACATCCAACCGACAGTCCACCCGAGAAGCAAACCTGCGCCAACAAGTCCTAATCCAACAGCAAAAGCCATAGCATACATACCTAAATCATGTTTGCAACTAGGAACATGATTAATATGTTTCTCTTGTGTTCTTTTCTTGGCAGGCAACTTCCTGCGTGTTTTTTTGCGTGGATAAGCTGGTAACACGGGGGTGATCTTGTTGGTTTTAATTTGGTTATAAAGATTCTCGAGTTGTAAAAGATACACCCATTGTTTATATGCGAATAATTGAGATGCTTGTTTGAATATTAGCTTCACGACATGTTCTTTCTCCTCGTATGCTTGTTTTGCTGCCTTTTCTGCTTCTCGTGCTTGTGTTTGAGAGTGGCAGAGCGCTTCTAGAAGCTTCCATTTGCTCGGATCCATCTCTGGAGTTCTAGAACCTTCGTGGACTGTACTGTCACCGCTCTCTGTGTTTACACCACTGGTAAGAAAACACGATAAGTAAAAAGTTAAGATTTTGAGGTCTAAATGGTGTCATATACTGCAAAGTTGTATATAAAAAATAATAATAATTTGAGTATTTGCTAGAAATCTTTAACGTAGTCATTGAAGTTTTCATACAAACTAAAGAGTTATGAATTAACAATTTAGAAGTAAAAGCATACCTGACTGGCCCTGAAGCATTTGGGCTAGCTGCATTCTGTTTATCTTGTGATCGATCATCACCATACGGGTCCCTCTTGAAACTTGCGTTTTGAGGCGACGGTAAATCACAATTCTCAATGAAATCATGTGACCTCTGTGCCACAAAGGATGCCAGATCATCTTTATTGGCCATTCGCCACCATGGCACCTCGTTATTCTTCTCACTCTCCATCCAATGAGGAAAACCCGAGTCCAAACTGAACTCATCCACATCCTTATTAACAGAATCCATCTCCACAAACTCATATGATTCTTCTTCCCCTAAACAGTCAACCTTCACAGTTGACTGACAATCCATGTCCTCCGTGTTGACTTTTTCGTTACTCAAACCGCTTTGGTGCGAATAGTTAGGCTGCAACTGAAGCCACCATCTTGAATCTGGAGAAAGATTCGAGTACAACGAGTTGGCGGTTGGAGGGGCAAAATCGGTAACTCCATTTGTTGGAGGTCTCGTGTCGACTTGTTTAGACATTGATGATGATGATGATGGTGGAACACATGCTAATTTGGGAGCTCTTTTTGCGTCTTCTTGAACAAAATAACGGTTTGCGGTTCGTTGCCATGCGGCTCGGGCTTCTGCTGCAGCCATTACTCTTCTATTCCATCGACAACTAATAATTCCTTAAAAAACACATAATTTTAACAGAAAAAAACTGTCAGTAATTAAATCAATATTATAACAAGTACAAAAGGAAGTGAAACACGCAAATGGCTCAAATCAACAACAACCGTACCAAGTAAATCCCACTAATAGCAAAAAACTATTTGTAGGTGGGATGCAGGCAAACCTTACGCATAATAGAAATGTAACAATAAAAATGGTGAAGAGTAACATGTATTATATGCAAAATACAACTAAAATGTAGGAGAATCTAAGCCCCTAAGACAAAGCTAAGGCACAAAAGTACCATCCCCTAACTCCTATCCGGGACCACGTCCTCGGGGAGGTGCAACTCTAGCAAATCCTGCCTAATCAGCTTATCCCAAGTCAATTTGGGTCTGCCTCCACTGCTCTAACTAGCACCGTTGCCGCCTCCTCTTGAAACCCCGGAACCATCTCAATTTCCCCTCCTTTATCTTATCTAACATACTAGCCACTCCTAACCGTTCTCTAAAATCCTCGTTTCTTATCCGGTCTAGCTTAGTGTGTCCCACACATCCACCTCAACATTCTCATCTCTACTACCTCCATCTTGCGCGCATGTGTTTTTGTGATGACTCAACAGTGTGTCCCACATAACACAACAAGTCGGTCTAACTACAACCTATAAAAATTTGCCTTTTGTCGGAAACCAACCACCTATCGCGTGATAATTCCTTAAGAAAACACATAATTAGTTAAGTTTTCCAAAGAAAACTTCGAAACCCTATATCACACTAAACTAATTAAACCATAAACAACAAGATCTAAAATCAGAAGAAGCTTCAGGCCTTATAGATTGATGATGATTAAACAAATATATGTGACAAATTATTGATTTAACCAATATTTGTAACAAACTATTTATTTAACAAACTTTGGAGTTAACAAATATCTGTAACAAACTACTGATCTACCAAACATATGTAACAAACTATTGAGTTAACAAACATATGTAACAAACTACTACTGATGTAACAAACATATGTAACAAACTATTGATTATGTAACAAACTAAATATATTTGTAAGAAAGTATTAAGTGATGAAGAACAATTAATATTAATATTTACCAGGGATTGGATTGATTGGAAAGAAAATTGGTTGGGTCTGACTGCGAAATTATTAAGAAAGAAAGACAGTGGATTGAATCTGATAGCTTTAAAGCTTTATGATGATGTTGAGTGACACATCATGTTTCGATAACTTACAAACACACACACAGAATTTTCATTTGTCTCAGTAATCAACCCATTGTTTTTACCTTTTTACTTTTTTTAATTTCTGTTATGTTTTTTAAAAGAGTTTAACGGGTCATGCATAGGAACTTATTGACGCAAAATAACTATAACTTTATTTTCAGTAGGACTGGGGTTGTCATTCAAAAAGAGATGGCAGTTGCAACTTGTTGCCCGCTTATCCACATCTCTGTTGTAATTGAATCATTTTCTTTAATATATTAAACTGGTGTGATATTATTTAAAAAAAATTATATTATATATTGGTATTTATGTTATTTATTTTATCCTTTCGGTTGTGGCTAGTGATAGAAAAAGGCGGGTCGATCTCCATTTGTGTTATTTTTGGTGGTTAATGATAATGAATGATTACGCGGTTATAAGTTCGGATCCGAGCTCACCCGGTTTTCGTCCCACCATGTGTTACGCCAGAGAGTTATGCACTGTGCCGACATAATGACTGTCAAGTGACAACTGACGGTATGGTCTTCCGGAGACTGTCCATGTCAAACTTCGAAGCTAGCATGAGTCCAGTTAGCACAATATACTTTAACAGAGTGAGACAATGAGGCTCTCCAATTAAATGGTGCGATGACCTTAAACACAAAAAAAGTAAGTTGTCGTTTTAAATAAAATAAATTTTTTTGTTATTTATTTATTATCTTTTTTTCTTTTCTTCTACTTTAGTGATACGATGTCGTTTGTTTGTTCCTTTTCCGTACACTTAATAATAAACAAGCCCATGACCCCATTGAGGCATAGAGTCACCAATAAATTATGAAACTTTTACTGTGTTGGGCTTGTCGTTTAGTCTGGCTGTGAGTTGTGTGACTATTCATAAATTAAAATAAATTTTTATTTAATGATTAATATGACTTACGATTACTTTGTAAAAACATTTAAACAATAACCTGCTAAATAAGTGCTACAATATAATTATACTGTAATACCGTCCGTGTGACACATAAGTTGCTTACACTTTTATAATTCTTTTATTAGATTGTTAAAAACGGCTTTTGGTTATAAGACTGCACATCACATCACATCACATCACATCGTCCTTGCTCCCTCTATAGGTGGCAGCCGGATGTGGGAAGGGAAGCGTTGAGGCATGTACATCCTTCGAGATTCATTCACAGCTATGTGCGAATTGTCTGTGATTTCATTTTTTTTTCTTCTCAAACAATTAATATTAATATTTAAGTTTAGAACAAAAACTTTCTATAACATTAAATTGGACAAACGTCATATAATCTCGTAATCATCAAATAATCATCAATCGACCATCGTTTTAATCATATGAACAAATATGAAACGTATTTATACTTTTATCAATTGAAATCAATTTTTAAATTTTCAATTCAATTGAAGTGGAGTCTGCAATGGAGTCAGTGACTATGGTTAAATGATCGTAAAAGGTTAATTAGGATGTAAACGATTGATAGAATTTATAATTTTGCCACCGCCTGTTTTATGAAATCAACGATGTTGGTATTCGCATACGTAATATATGATAAACAAATATTATATTGAATCATTTACCACATATATAATATATAATGTGGGTCATATGTGAGAAGAGCTATGGTTGAAGGTTAAAACATGTTTAGATGCAAGAAACTAATATGACATGCTAATTAAACATGTATATTGGATGAATAAGACAATGAGTTATAACGTTAAAGATAATCCAACCCTTATAAGAATAACCAATTAAATGTAACGTTTTATCAAGAATATCCATAAGTTTTGACTCATCAATTATCATGCACGTGATATTGTGGTAACATGTGAGGTGGACCATGGGGTTGTAGCCTAGTAAGGATAAGAATTATAACTTTGCACAAATACTATTTGATTGTTTGATTTTAAGTTTCTTGTTCTTGACCTTTTAAAAGCCTTAAAAGCCAACTGTCTCTATTATGGCTTGGTTCAGATTAAATTGTACATAGACCATGTAACGTTTGTAGTGTGACAGGTTTCAACATTTTTGAGAATAACAACCCTCTAATGCTACATTTTGTTAGTCAAGTTATTTACATTGTGGTACTGGGTTCTTAACCATTGAAGACGATTTAGTATGTCTATTAGTGTAGCCCGTAATTAGGGTTTTAAACAAACTGAACGAAAACGAGCAATACCTTGTTCAGTTTGTTTGTAAAAGAAATAACGTGTTCACGAACACTTATCGAACGAGATTTTATGTCCGTGTATGTTTGTTAAGAAAATGAATGTGTTCACGAGCGGGCCACGATACAAATACGATCAGCGGAGCTTAGAAACTAAGATCGATGTATTTATCAATGTGAATAATGAGAAAGAAAATGAAAACAATGCAAAATAATATGATAATATGGTTTCCTATTTATGTTAGAGGTAATAAATTAAAGATATTAAAAAGTTTAGATATAATAAACAAATGTATAAAAAAACTTTCATGAACAACATATACAAACGAACATGAACACGCTATCGAACGTTCACAAACACAATTGAACAAATTATGGCTTTGTTCATGTCCGTTTGTTTAACTAATCGAACGGAATTTCTTGTTCATGTTCGTTCATTTATTAAACGAACAAACATAAATGAACTGTCCGCCGAACGGTTCACAAATTGTTCGCTGAAGATTTGGTTCATTTACATCCCTACCCGTAATTTAAAGGTTTGAGGATTCGACGTTTAAGTACTTTAATTTATGATATCCTTTTATTGTTTCTTTTTTAATTATAAAGTGTGTGAAAACGAAATAATCTTCACATACTTGTATGTGATTAGTTTTTAAGCTCGATATATTATTGTAACAAATCGTTTAATGTAATAAATTGCTTCAACGTTACATGGACCGGGGTTTTTTGCTTGAAAAATAAAAGCCTTTGATGGCCTTGAATGAGAATATATTCTCGTTGATGCAGAAAGACTACTCGTTCTATAGAATTTGACATTTATTTAACGGTGCATATATCAGTATTTGTTAAGTTAAGTTTGTAACGTTAAGCGATATTATTGAGTTTATTATATGCTATAATAATAAGTTATAACTTTATTAATAAACTATTGTAATTATGATTAAGAAGAGAGAGATGATATTAGTTGTAGTAACATAAGTAGTGAATATAGGTTCTTTTTTTCAAGTTTTTGTTATATATCGTATTTTGTTTGTTTAGTTTATTGTTAACATCAACCGAGAATTGTCGTATAGGATATTTTCTGGACGGTATATCTTTTGACTTTATGGGCAGCAAATATATTATTTGTTGAAATCTGCCTATTTATGAAGAAATAATACAAGTACATTTTATATACTTATGCTATCATCAAATTCAACTTCTTGTTCAAAAAAGTTAATCACACAAACATCGCAATCAGAATTATATTGTTCAATTAAAAATTAAAATGAAACTATTGCAGGATCACAACATCCCAACTAATCCATCGGGTTTAAATAATTTTAATCAATTTTTGAATTTATATTTTAATAAAACAAAGTTTAATGCTATTTAATTAACTATATACGTTTATAACATGTAATGTCTTATTTTTTTCCTTTCCGATGAAGCCGGTATTTCTTATGAAAGTAAAAAAATAAAATCAGGCTTCGTGGATGTGACATTGTGCCACGAATGAAAGTAGTCGAAGAGGATGTTTTTTTCTTAAGGAGACAGCTAGAGAAAATGACATCGTCGCGAAGTTGGTCACCGTTGCATAAATAGATTTACATTTACACCAAATGATAATGATAACGTGTCATTACTTCAAGTTATTAGAATGAAACTCTAAGAAATTAGTTTGTTACATATTCATCAATTATTTATTCTAAGTGAACAAATTTTAAATAATTAATATTATTGCCAAAACAACATTACATGATTAGTCAATAGTTTCATTAGCATCTATATATAAAAAATATAAATACAGTTATATTACAATTTTAAATTTCTTTTATAACTCGGAACAGTTATCAAATATTGTTTGTTTATAATAGTTTTTATTATTTAGACTTTTAAGTAATATTAAGCTGAGTGACAATTATTGAAAGGATTTATTGTGAAAAAAGATAAACTAAACCAACGGTGGCCTATTGGAATCTTAATTGTGGGTGAAACAAACAAACAAATACAACAAAAGATTCTGAAATCCTGATATTGTACCGGCAATTTAGCAAGGGCTTAAAACACATTTATATAAAAACTTTTGTGTGTAATGTTTTCATAATTGAATTTAAATTGGGCGTATGACTATTTGTTAGGGGTGTCAAACGTGTCGGGTTGGCAGGTTGGCGGGTTAACGGGTTGCGGGTTGGTGGGTTAACGGGTTGAAATGTGCAACCCGAACCCAACCCATATTTTATAAATCGTGTCAAATATGTCAACCCTAACCCACACACACATAAATTCGGGTTGACCGAACACGACCCGTTTAACCCGTATTTTTTAAACAAGTTAATTTATATAATTAGACATACAAATTATAATCAAATCAAAACTACATATTGCAAAATTCTAATGAAATTTAAGCGTGAGTCAATTTAGATATAGATGGATTTGACGATATGTTCATGCATATTGGTGAATGGATAGAAGAAAATGCATCTTGGGTAATGAAATTCTGGTTGAGAGTTTAAAAGTATCGTTCACGAAATATAGAATTTAAGAGGAGACCTAAAAAGATATTATGGGGAATGAAAAATAATTAAGTTCTCCAATACATTTTAAAACAAAAGAGGGAATATAAAATTAATTTTAAAATATCTAAAATTAAACGGGCTAACAGGTCAACCCGTTTTTATACAGGTCAACCCGAACCCGACCTGTTTAGAAAACAAACTTTTTTAAAAAACTCACACGTTTATAATAACAAATATTTACAAACCATATTAATCATAAACCCTAAAGTCCATTTCTATGTCACATTATCCGGACCTCAGGTTGCATAGCATGTTGTAGATGCTCTGAGTTGATGGTTACTATTTCATTATTCATACTTATAATACATATATGATGATGGTATGAGAACTAATTTATGAATTGATCCAATTTGAAATAAAATGTGGCTTTGAATACAAAGGATGATAATAAACTAAAATGACTATTGAATGGGATCATTATATAGTCTAATTGGCAAAAGTTGGCTCTAAGTGATTGGTTGTGCTAACGTAAATACAGTTAGGCTGTTTAAAGTGCAAGTGCAAGTGATCAAATGTGAGTTATAGGTTGTTTTTATCGATTATTATAAGGGTTGACAGAGCTTAACCTGTCATAACCCTCCCAAAACCTAATCATCGGTGTACACCTCATCTCTGAATTAGACCCATGGAAACCCGTATCCACCGCGACGGTGTTCCCAAGGTAATCGAAACCCTACGTCGTATTCCGTCACAAACACCCACACAAGCAAGACTTCTTTTTTCGGTGATCCAACACGTGGTCACAAGTCCACAACCCGCGAGCCCTACCCGTGAGAGTGACAACGGTATTCCCATGGTAGTACCCGAATGATACCCACCCACCTTAATTTTACGAAAAAATTCCTAATAGCCCCTATATAGAAAGAGATTTCAAGTTTGTATCTTATAATTAAAGTTTCTAGTTTTCTCCCTTAAGCATATCATTGCAAGACGATATGTTAGGGAATACCACCGATGAGTTAGTAAACCGATTAACGATGCGTGGGGGTGAAATACATATGGTTGGCAATGCGTTAAGTGTTAACTTATGGTTGACGATGCGTTAAGTTTTAATTTATAATTGACGATGCGTTAAGTATTTATACTTAACGCACCGGCAACCATAAATCAACATTTAACACATCCTTGACTATGTCGCTGACCATGTGTTTGGAGGTCTAACACATCGTTGACTATGTATCTATGTGCTAGCTAACTCGTCGACGGTACTACTTAACACATCGTCGGCGATGCATTAGAAGAGTGACAAATTTAGAAAAACGATTATAAGTGGAAATATTTGGAATCTCTCACCATTAAAGGGCTATTTTGAAAATTTTCCTTAATTTTACATTTACGACTTTATTTTTTACTTTTTTCAAAATTTATGAAGTTTTTTTCTTTTATATTGATGATAGTACAGCTTTCGATATCTACTATGCAGGGCCGGCCCATAGGGGTGGCGGGATGGTCGACGGCCACAGGCCCGAAATTTTATTTTTTTTAAATATATTTATTTTTATTAAAAACAATATGTTTATTTAATGTTTAAACTTAATTACATGACCACTAGCCTGGTCTAGTGGCAAAGGGTATTACTCTCAACCAAAAAGTTATGGGTTCAAGTCTCATTTGTGACATGTTTAATCCTATTTTTATACAAAAAATTTTTACCCAACCCAAATTATAACCAAGTAAACCTATATAAAAATTTAATTGTTTAAACCAACAAAATACTCTTTTTTAATCAAGGCCCAAAAAAAAATTCGCTTTCGGCCCAAAAACTTTTTTGCTTTCTCGGAGCCGGGCCTGCTACTGTGTATATTCTTTTTTACTTTTTCATTATTGCAAATTAGCAATGCTTTTACGCTTTTCAATTTTCACTACCTAGCTTTGAATTATTTTTTCTCGACATATAGAATAGGACCATTTACCCATTGTTTTTGTATTGGTAAGCATGTGGTATCAAGTTCAAATATATTGATCTAAAATTCTAAATCAAGTAGGTGATATATAAACATCAATAGAAAACATCTTTGAAAACCATGCATGATATTTTTGAAGGTAAATAGTTTTTCAAAAACTATAACCTTGCGGTTCGGACAATGCCCTTATGCATGGGCTCGTCCTGCTTTTTAACTCCACCCGATCCATCATCAGTTCATAACCGTTGTGATGGGAAAGGCCACGAGTAGCCTCCATAGTTGATTAGTTTTATAAGTAAAAGTGAAGTTCAACATTAAGTTTTATACATCTACAGAAATATGATGTTTTTATGTTTTTATATGATCCTAGTCTGCTAGTCACCTGTATAGCTATGCTTATGTTGTAGATTTAAGCTTCAATTTCTGTTGGCATCATGTTATTAGGCTTGGATCACAAAACACACTTCTACACTAAATGTTGACCTTTTTGTGTTTGTTTTCCGTGTCCGATTTCGATTTTTACAAGTGCATGTAGACAGTCCTTAAAGTTCCGTAGGCTGGATGTTGAACACTTAAATTCAATCTTTACTCGTTTTTAACCTTATATTCAACAGTTTAAAACATTTTGGTTTAATTTTCAAAAAAAAAGTAAATAAATTGAACATATAGCAATTGCCAACACATTACAAACAGGAATTTATAATTATCATAATAAAATAAAATATTCTTTTTAATATAATAACAAAATTTTAAGATGTTTTACACTTTCACTATAGGTTTCCATATCAACTTTTACATCAAAGAATATTTTTTGAAGTTCTTTAAATATAAGATAAGCAGTAAGTTGGGTTATGTACAATA
Source organism: Bidens hawaiensis (assembly GCF_021521415.1). Taxonomy (NCBI): domain Eukaryota; kingdom Viridiplantae; phylum Streptophyta; class Magnoliopsida; order Asterales; family Asteraceae; genus Bidens; species Bidens hawaiensis. Next base: position 1,212,842 of record NW_027491379.1, on the reverse strand, counting down.
CCAATTTGAGTAAAAGTTCGTTTTATTTATAAACATTTTATCTTAATAAATACACACACATATAGGTAAAAGTTTAAATATAAAGAACTGTTAAAGGATAAATTGTACCAATGATTAAATATAGGTTAGCTTAACTAAAGGCAAATGTTGTGTAATTAATTTTATAAGTTATTTTTTTCTTAGTTGTATACATTGCGTAATTATTTAACCTCATCCGTAACTTTTTTATTTTTGTACACAACTATATTACTTCATCCTTTGTATGCTAATCTACCACTATTGTAATAAGAATGTAAATAAATAACGTCTCTCTTTACCTTTACGTTTTCGAGTCTCATTTAAGAAAGGCAAATAAATGATACGAAAGAAAGGTGTTTTTGAATTTTTTAATGAAAGAAAATGAAAAGAAATAGATGAAAACTTTTAGTATCTTTTCATCATAACTTTTCTTCTAACATGGACGTACGTAGAGAGTAAAATCCATTCTTAATTTCCTTCAAAATTCTTTAACTTATTTTCCTTTTTTTATTTTCCGAATTCAAGATCACGAAATTAAATAATATCTTTTAATTTACCTCATTTTCTTCTCTCCTAAATTTCATTTTTTCCCCTCGTTTAATAATCTCGAAAACAGATCGTACACGTTAAATTGATTACTCCCTCGATCGCTCCGGTCCATTAAAAGTTTTCATATTTTATTTTTCATTTGTCCCTTTAAAATATTCACTTTCAAAATTTATTAGCCAATTTTTAAGTTTACCTTTAAACACACACAACTAGCATTAATAAATAATATTGATGGACACAAATTTCAAGTGCAATATTGCCATTTGGTAATAAAAAAAAAATAATCATTTAATCTATCTTAAACTTTGTGTTTTTCAAACCATTACACTTTTAAGAGGGGGGGGGGGGGGGGGGTAGCCGAACTTTTTAAAACCGCTTATTTGCTTTCCAAGGTTACTAAACATCTTTAACTTTTAAAAAATCAAATAAGAAGTTTCTAAAAGCTCACTCAAAACCCCTTTACACTTTTTAAATTTTGTAACCTTATATTCAATAAAACAAAGAACTGTAAGGATAAATTTTACCAATGACTAAATACATGTTGCTTAACTAAAGACATATGTAGTGTAATTATCTTTATAAGTTATTTTTATTAGTTGTATACATTGCGTAATTATTTGACCTTATGCATAACTTTTTTATTTTTGTACACAACTATATTACTTCATCCTTTGTATGTTAATCTACCACTACTGGTCCACTATTGTAATAGAAAAAAGTTAATAAATAAAGCCTCTCTTTACCTTTGCGTATTCGAGCCTCATTTAACAAAGGCAAAGAAATGATTTGTAATTAAAGTGAAAAATAATAATGAGTTTTTAAGTGAAAGAAAATAAATGAAAACTTTTAATATCTTTTCATCCTAACTTTTCTTCCAAAATGGACGTATCTAGAGAGAGAAAGTATAATCCATTCCTTATTTCCATCAAAATTCTTTTTAACTTATTTTCCTTTTTTATTTCCCAAACTCGATATCACAAAATTATATAATAGCTTTTCATTTCCCTCACTTTCTTTTCTCTCCTAAAATTCATTTTTTTTCTTAGTACACATAAAATTGATTACTCTCTCGGTCACATTAAAAATTTCTATATTTTATTTTTTATTTATTCACTTAAAAATGTTCATTTTCAAAATTTATTAGTCAATTTTCAAGTTTATCCTTAAACACACACAACCAACATTAATAAACAATATTGACGGACCCAAATTTCAAGTGCATTATTGTTATTTGGTAAGCAAAAAAAACAATCATTCAATTTACCTTAAACTTTGTGTTTTTCAAACCATTACACTTTTAATAATGGGGTTTTAGCCGAACTTCTTAAAACCGCTTATTTGCTTTCCAAGCATACTAAACATCTTTAACTTTTTAAAATCAAATAGCATTAATAAATAATATTGATGGACCCAAATTTCAAGTGCATTATTGTCATTTGATAACCAAAAAAAGTAATCATTCAATCTACCTTAAACTTTGCATTTTTTAAACCATGACACTTTTAATAATGGGGTTTTAGCCGAACTTCTTAAAACTGCTTATTTGCTTTCCAACCTTACCAAATATCTTTAACTTTTCAAAAATCAAATAAATAGTTTCTGAAAGCTCACTTAAAACCCCTTAAAATCAAATAAACAGTTTTTAAAAACTCACTCAAATACCCTAAAATTTAAACAAATGAAATTAAAAAAGAAAAACGACATATATTTGTCCAACAAGACATTTGAACCAACGGGCTTTGTCCCAATGGCTAGGAACATGATGGATGACCCGGATGTCCCGGGTTCGAATCCTGATTCCGACCGGATTTTACCAGAGCATTAAAACCTGTCGTGCCTTCGGCCAGGGTGAGCCAACTAGGTTTTACCGGGAACGCCAAGCCAAAATCGGATGCCAGCGTGGATCCCGATCATGTCAACATAGTTGGCCTGAGTGAGATGGCGGAGCGCGACGTAGTCGTACAATAAGATGGCTTAACCGTGAAAGCCATAGTTTGAAAGAAAAAAAAAGACATTTGGGCCCAACAAAACATAAAGCCACTACCAAGGTATCATTCCAGAATCTACACTCCAAAAGCAAAGAATCCATCCATTTATTCATTCCTACAACCACCTCATAACCCTCAATTCATTCCATAATTAGTAAAAACCCAAACCAAAACCCAAAATGGAGTCATCAAACCACCAAGCCTGCGGCATATTATCTTGCGACAAACTCGACCGTGTCGCTAATTGGATCGGACACAGTGTGGCTTCAGCCTTCTTCACCTCTTTAGAACGGTGTTCATGCATCAACCTCAGCACGTCGCATGATGAGTTTGATGGAGATGATGATGATTATGATGATGAAGAAGCTAAGGATCGTCCGCTTATGCTTACGAAACCGGTGATGTTTGTTGACCAGTCAAACCATGAGTAATTCACTAATTGTTGTTAATTGTTATGTTTGTGTTAACTGATTTTATTATTATTATTATTATGATATTATTATTATGACTGTGTTTATGTTTATAAGATTTGGATGGTTTAATTAACTTTAGCCTATGGTGTGAAACCCGGACGTCCTCATTGGCTAAACAAAGGAAGACTGTGATCTTTGTGATATCTAGTTTGATCATGAGTCTGTTCGGGTTTTACCACCAGTTGGCCTTCAGGCGGGTGGGTTTTTCCCGGAACTGGAGATAACTTAGAGGCTCTTAAGAGTTCCGTACGGCTGAGTTAGGCTAGCTGGCGGTGGCCTTTTGCTATTGGGTCACCCCGTATAGAGTATCTATGCATTATATGTTTGTTGGCGGTTAAAAAAAATTTAGACTATAGTGTGAAAAATTGGGGGTTTTGTTGATTTAACATTTACACCTAGACAATATGCAACCTCATTGTGACTTGTAAACAGGTACGAGATCGATTGATAAAAAGCTCGAAACGAGCTAAGCCTTATTGGCCTGAGGCTTAAATAATGTTTGTTTAGTTATTGAGTTTGAGCTCGAGCATTTTATGGAGGATGGCTTAGGTTCATGGAGCCTTAACGAGCTGGGTTTAAGGCTTTAATTTTTTGGACTTCTATCATTCTATGTATTAATTTCACGCTACACAGTTGAGCCGAGCTTTGGCTCGTTTTAAGTAACTGCACACAAGGTTGAACCAAGCCTAGGTTCGTTTAAGTTTTTTTTTCCCGAAATATATAAAAATTAATAAAAGGTGTATAAATTAATTAATAATTAATATTTCACAAGCAAGCAGAATTCGAGCTTTAAAAAAAGAGTTTGAAACAAGTCGTGTTAAAGCTAGAGCTTTAGAAAAAAAGCTTGAGCTCTCGTAATGTAAAACGAACTCTTATATGGTATATGAATATATATGGTTAATTGCAAACTGATGGCCTTTTTTTTTACCACATATTTTTGCAAGAAAATCTGGTTATTTGCCGTGAAAAAACAAGTTCAATGGTTCACATAGATCATCCATATGAGAGAGAATCGAGTAATTTGCGTTTTAGGTGCATTTAATACAGATGCCACAAACTTTTAAAGGGTTTTAATAGGATTTAATAATAACAAGGTTTTTTACCCGCCCATTGCTGCGCGCGGGTGTATTGGTGTGTTTACATGTCGTGGATGTTCAGGATATTTTCTCGGTAAGACAAAGGCAAAAGAAAGATAATGCATATAGCTTATTATGGCCCCGTGGCTTCAATTATCCCCTTCCTTATCTGAGATATTTTGTGACTTTCGTTATGATGAGGGCTAGGAACAACTTTAAAAAAGTAGATTAACATAGTGTTGCATAATATAGTTATTGCAGCCAAAAATGTTTGATTTCTGTTGCTATGTTGTTCATGGAATGAATAACAACAACCCCTTTCTCTTCACGGGCTCCATCCACGTTATGACCAATAACTTCAATGTTAAGCCTACAAATTAAAGTAAAAACTACCAGTAACATATCTTGACCGCATTTAGATGCGCATAAAAGAGATGTGAAATGCTAACTTTTCTTTGTTAAAAGTGGCAAAGCAATGTCATAGGAATAATCTTGTCAGCAGGTCATCAATAACCCATTCACATATGTCAAAGCAAAGTCTAAACCTCTTAAAAGGAAATAAAAAATAACATAAAATAACAATACACAATAATAGTAGTACACCAAAAAATAAAAAAATAAGAAAATCAATAGCCTATGGTCACGTGCTTACGCACATCAGCCCATTTACGCCTTAACTATTGCTTATCATTGTACTATGGCTTTAGGCATTGGTACATATCGATATCATTCCGGGCTCATGTTCGCAAGTAAAAGGCTGCAAGCACTCGATATCATTCCGGGCTCATGTTCGCAAGTAAAAGGCTGCAAGCACTGTGTTTGCAAATGGAGGTACATGAATTCTATAAAATTTTGAGCATAACTTGTTAGAACCTCCTGCGTTATAAAAATGTTTTAATTACTTGACACATTTAAATTTATAGTTGATATTTTATCGATACTAAGACGATAAATGACTGTGACTTTAAAGTCCCTACCAAAATTTCTCAATCTTATTAAACAAATACATAACTAAAACTTTAATTCATGTATTTTATATGATGAAACTGCTACTATTACTTGAATTGTAACATGCACATTCAAGCATATTAAACAAAAAAAGTATTTAACATTCCCAAATAACATCAGTTTGTACATGTACATGTATTGGGCCCATATTACATAATATGGGCAACGACCGGTAATGATCAGTTAACAATAACTCAGCAAACAAATCTACAGAAATCCAAATTCACATTAGATTTAATTTAGCAATTAGTTGTTATAAAAGATTATAACAAAACCGAACACGAAATCAAAAGCAAACCTAAAGTTTGCTGGTTATAGAGGCTCGGATATGTTGTCGTTAATTACCAAATTTGAAATGTTGGTGCAGTCAAATTCCAGCAGTTAACGATATTTCAACCGCATCCAACAGTTCAAAATTGGCTCAGATACACTATCATCATAGCCTTATCAAAGAAACCAACTAAACGTAAGACGCAAATGCTGCGGCAAAACAACGAAAGACAGTTGGTAAATGGCAATTCGACTTAATCACCACCAAGGAAATCGAATCGGAGCCAGTTTACAATATACGATAATCATCATAGGCGCTCAGATACTTGATTATCATTACCCGTGTCAACCTAACCGAGTCATAGTAGGCCTTAAAGCCGCAGGTAAAACACCAGCATAGGGTTACCGGACGAAGAAAAGGCCATCGGAACCCTATTCATGTGTTTAAAATCATTGAATTAGAAGGTTCTAAACATCCAATTAGGGATTTGTTACCTTCAATTAAAGAACTGTGAAGTGCAACGGAGTGAAAGTCGGTGACGGATATTGTTGAAATCGGAGGAAAGCGAAGACCCTGTGATGGCGCGGCGATAAGAGGAGCATGTTGGTGGTGGCAACCGTCTGCCGTCGTCTACATACGCCTGGCGGACAGTCGGGACACGGCGGAAGATGATGACAGCGAAGGAGATTTACCTGTCTGAGAGAATCAAGTGCGGCGGAGAAGCAAAGATGAGATGTATTGAGAGAGGACAAAATAAGATACAGTTAACAGATTTGTAGACGTGTTAAAAGGATAACCAAGAGATTAATGAACAGTTACTTATGTGAGTAAACCGAAAAATGATTTTTAATATATATATAATTTGACTTGACGCATAACCGATGCATTAACTAATGGATATTTTTTTTGAACGGCTAATAAAAGCAAATATTATTAAAACACGTCTATTACAAGACAAACATGACTAGCAAGAAACTAGTCCAACATCACAACTGGAGCAAACACCAAAAAAGCTATCATACTACAATTTAAATCTACTCCAATGCTTGATCTATTTTTAACTCAAAGATAATTAAGTCATTTAATGTCACTTGCTACACTATCCACGGTAATCGCCATACCATGTCGTTTTGCGCCTTCCGTAAACACCACACTTTGACTAGACAAACAACATGAAAAAACATTGCCTTCCTCTTAGAGAATTTTGAGTATTTATGAAGCTTAAGAATATCCTTAATATTAAAAGCATAGATATGGAGAGCTTTGCACCAAATAATGATTGTTTGCCAAACCGTTTGGGCTAACCCACAAGAAATAAATAAAGTTTCGGCCGTCTACTCCATAACGCCACACATCGGGCAGTCCACTGAATCAATCCTAATATTTCTTTCAATCAAAGACGTCAAGACCGGGACCCTATCCAACTCCGCCTGCCAAGCTAGGATTCCCACTTACCGTGAAACCCACTGGCTTGGGTTTGGTATCGGGTCGGTTCAGGAACGGGTTTTTGTTTTTTCCACCTAGTCTAATACTGGTTTGGTACGACTTCATTCTGTCATTTGGGATTTTGGGTCATACTTTTAGAGCCTTCTTTCAATCAGAATGTAGGCCCAACCAAATGGGTAGCCGTATATGTGTTTTTGTGGGCCTTGAAGCAATTCTTAAAATTCTTATGGTTCAAAACTTCTAAGTTTTCATAAGTAGTTAACGGATCAACTTAATCTACTCAAATTTCCTATATATTAATTTGCAAAAAAGAATAATAATAATAATAATAATAACTTTTCACAATTTTATTCAATTTTGCTTGATTTTGCATGATGGTTAGCAGGCGATGGAGCTATGTCATTACCATGCCACCACCGCCAACCACTAACACCACCCCCGGCAACTGCCACCGTGCCCAACACCGCCACACTACTTGCCACCCCCAACCACCATCACCTACCACCACAACCAACCGCCGCCCACCACTATCGCTACCACCACCTACAACCAATTGTGTTTTATCACTTCGTCTTTTCCTACCACCGTCAATGTTTTTTTTCTTAGCTTCTTCGAAGCTCAACGAATAACCTATTTCCAAATTTATCTTTACTATCGTCTTAACACAACTTTTGTTGTAGTAACAAAATTATTTAAAAACATATAACATTTTCAAAATTTTCAAGCAATAAAATCGAACTGTTATAATTGATCAGCGAATCCAACCACCCTGGCAGAGTGGCAGGTTTATTATCATTTTTAAGCAGGAATTAGTAATTAAACAAGGTTATTTTATCAAAACCCGATATCACGAAACCTTAAAGTCTTAAAACACCTTAGCTCTAAGGCTGAGGGGTGTGGGGCTTCAACGGGGGCGCTAGAGCCCCTCCGCTCGCGCCCCCAGGCGCTAACACCACACCACCGGGGCGCTAGCGGGGGCGCTAGCGCGAAAAAACATGCAGGCGTGATGGGGTTAGCGGGAGAAGAGAGAGTAAAGTTGCATAGGAAGTCGGAAAAGAGCCGTTGATGGTTTTGATTAAATTAAAAAAAAAATATTTTCTTAAACTATAAATATATACCTTTATAAAATATACTTCATTTCACAATTATACACCTTTCCTCCTAAAATCCTCTCAAAACTAACACAAAAAAAATGTCGTGGTACTCGTCTGATTCCGACTCCTCCGAAGAGGATGAGTTGCTTCTTCATGTAGGGGGAGTTTTGACTGCAACCGTGGTGGATCTCTTGCAAAATCAAGCACATCAACCTCGAGTCCCGAGAGTTAGAGCACCACCTCGTGATCGTGATCGATCGGGTGCTAACGATACTTTGATTAGGCATTATTTTAGCCCTCAACCGGTATACGAGGAGTCGGATTTTCGAACTCGTTTCCGAATGAGCAGACAATTGTTCATGCGTATAACAAGTGATTTAGAGGCACGGTATCCCTTTTTTCAACAAAGGGAGGATGCTAGGGGTCTCCCCGGTTTTACCTCTCTTCAAAAATGCACGGCTGCTATCCGTCAATTAGCGTACGGCATCTCGTCGGACGCTTTGGATGAGTATTTACAGATGTCGAAAAGGGTTACACGTGAATCCCTTCATTTTTTCTGCCAAGGTAAAAAACATTAATTTTAGTTTTTATTAAATATTTATTACATTTTGTAATATATATTATATGTTTATAGATTATTTTATATACGTAGGAGTCATATCGATTTACTCTCGGAGATATCTGCGTAAACCTACAATGTATTACATCCAACGCATATATGAGGTGCACGCAGAAAAACATGGTTTTCCTGGGATGCTAGGTAGCATCGATTGTACGCATGTTGGATGGGCTATGTGTCCAACGGCCTGGCGAGGTCAGTTCCACCGTGGTGATCATGAAGGACCGACCCTTATACTTGAGGCGGCGGTGTCACAGGATCTTTGGTTTTGGCATGCTTTTTTTGGTGTTGTTGGGTCAAATAACGACCTTAATGTTATCGATCAGTCACATTTGATCAACGACCTTATCGACGGGGTTGAACCACCTCAATCTTTTGTTGCAAATGGAGAACTCTTCAAGTACGGGTACTATCTGGTCGATGGTATTTACAACGAATGGGCTTTGTTAGTTCAAGCTTTTACAGATCCAATCGCCGACAAACGGGAGTATTTTACGAAGAAGCAAGAGTCTGCTAGAAAAGATATTGAAAGAGCTTTTGGAGCTCTGAAAAAACAATATTATGTACTGGCGAACCCGATACGTTATTGGACTCGGGAGAGGATAATGGACGTCGTCTACACGTGTCTGATCCTACACAACATGACGTTAAGACGAGGGCAAAGCTATCTGCCAAAACTACCAAGGTGACATTCCGCCACAACCGTCCACAATCAGTGATCAACAAAGACTTCATAACATAGCAAATATCAAGAGCCGTGAGATACACGGGAATCTTCGACATGAGTTGGTTGAACATTTGTGGGCGAGGCGATCCGATGATCTTGTATTAGATTAGTGTTATTATTAAGTATTATTGTTTGTTTAATTTTTAGTATGTTTTTTTTTTGTAATTTGAATTTTATATATTAATGTGTTTTTTTTATTAATGTGTGTTTTTTTAATAATTTATGAGTTTTTTTAATAATACGTTGTTTGAATATATTTATAAAAAAATAAAAAAAAAAATTTTCGCTGGAGCCCCTGTTGGAGCCCCTCCACACCAGGGGCCAGGGCTCCAACGGGGGCTCCAACAACCCCCTTATCCAGTTTCTCTCTCTGCCACACGTCATAATATTATTGGTTGGAGCCCCCACTAAAGCCCCTATTAAAGCCCCCCATACCCCTCAGCCTAACTCTCCTAAAACTCTCACAATCAACCAAACGTTGGAGTTGGTTTTAACTTTCAAAACTTTGTTTCATGTCAGCCTGCTGTTGACTAGACCTAGAACCAACCCGACAAATCGTACGACAATTGGTAAATGGTTTCAAACCTTATCCTGATTTCAACATAGGAAAATCCCATGATTCCCATCTATATTTTTATCAAATAAATTTATTTCACATTGATCCAAATATTTATTATTTAATATTGAACGTGGATATAAATACTCACCATAAAGTTTAGCTCTAAATATATCAAATAAATTTATTTCACAGTGATCCAAATATTTATTTATATAATCAAATTGATTGACCCGTGGATGTAAATAATTATATATTCACCACAAAGCTTAGCTTTTTATAATTTTATGAGACGACCAAAGTGTTTGCTTGTTCGTAGAAAGGAGTTTGTTCCATTGATCAAACTATTACAATAAAGATATGATGACAACATCATAACTTATAATAATTAAGTCAGCATCTATTGGTCTGTTGATATCAGCTGAAGTGGATAAGACTCTATAATCTCTGTGGTCACAAGTTCGAATATCATTTTCAGGACAAAAAAAAATCTTGTTTTCATTAAAAGTGTTGTTATTGAGCTCTCATGCATAGGCAAGTTAGAGGGTTTTATGAGTTGTCAGTTTCCTCCTGGAACAGGTTGCCGCCATCCTCGAGCAGTTAAGCGTCAAACTAACGATGGGCGGTTGGAATCACGTATTAGGTATGAACATGTTTGGGCTATGAAGAGGTATGCCACTAAGCCCGAATTGTCATCGCTGTTAGAAAAAAAACATAATTAATAGTTATGTAAAATAGGGTCGGAAAACAAAAAAGACTAACCACACTTGTTGATGTTTTTAGGGTTAAGTATGGTTCATCAATTTTTAAAATTGGTAACTTTTATATACTTTAAATATTATTATAAATAACATGATAAAATAGGATATTTTTGTTATCTTTAGTTTGAGTTTAATTAATATTATTATTATAGGTTTTCTAAAGATGATACATGATATTATAACATGGTATATGATTTTAAACAATTATAGCAATATTTAATATTTTGGTGGCTTGTTACACTTCCTATGGATATAACCCTTTGTACACGAAGAAAATATATGTCTGCTGTGTACATATTGATTTTACAAGATTCCTGTTTTGTTGAATGTTATTCTGCAGCCAAATATGCCTTGACAAAACTAATCACACCGGACCAAGAAGGTTGAATCATGTGGTTGTTGTGATCGGATGTGGGACCCACTTGATTTCACCATGATTTACACATACAAGGACGTTTTACTTGCTTTTCTCACACACCATATTCACGCGAGCACTTCATCAATCGAAAACGGGTTCGGTCAAAATTCTTTGTAGTTTGTATGATATGCATACGAGAAATCACTGTTAGACGTATGATGGTCCGGTGTTACACAACACCAAATAGATTTTGATACGTTATATAGCATCTGAAACCATTTTTTTAAGGCGTTAATATAATTTGCTCAAATCTTTATAATTAGAAGTTGTTTTTGTAATATATTGGCCTAATTTTCATTTCACATAAAAGGATCCAATTACAATAAAAAGGCAGGTAAGCGGGCAACAAGTTGCGCCGCCACCCCCCTTTTGAATGGCAAAACCGATCCTACTGAAAATAAAATTATCGTTCTTCGACGTCGTTGAGTTACTGTGCACGGCCCGCTGAACTCTTTTTAGAAACGTAGCAGCAATTCACTATGCATTTTTAAAGAGTGTTACCCGCAAGAATATCATGTGTCTACTACTACTAATTGTTCGTTAGGTTCTAAAAAGATTTTCAATCGTATCCAAAAGAAGGGGATTTCGTCACGACTAGAGAACATTGTTTTTGCCCTCAGATGGGGTTCAACCCTAATAGGTCACATTAACTAACCAATTGTTAACGGGTAAATTATTAATAGGTTTAATCTAGGGATGTAAACGAGTCGAGCCCTAGCTCGATTAGGCTCGAGTTTGGCTCGTTTGACTTATAAGAGAACAAGCTCGCGCTCGGCTCGTTTCCAACTTATTTTCTTAAGCTCAAGCTTGCTCGTCTATTATTTCTAATATAATTTATATATTTATTTTTTGAGAAAAACTTTAACGAGTGTAAGCTCGGTTTGAGCTCTACTGCAATACCTTAAACGGGTCAAAGCTCTGCCCGCGCTCGGCAATGTAGTGTGTAGTTAACACATAGATGATTCGAAAGAGTTAAACCTAAACTTACACTAGGTCAAGCCTTAACGACGTTAACGATTTTTCATGCAAGGCTCGAGCTCGATACCTAAACAGTTTTAATATGAGACTTGGACTCGACTCATCTCGTTTACATCCCTACTCTAATCCCTATAAACTGCAACCCTTGATTTAAGGTATTGTAAATAATATAAAAAATGAAAAGACAGAATTAATATTATTATGCATAGTGATTTGAGGATTTGGAAGGGTGTTGTGTTAATTTGAAATAAAGCAAAGGAAAGGCAGGTGGGTGTCCGTGTCAATTTAGTCCACACGCCATTATGCCCAATCCCCCACCACACTTGCTTTTGTCGGCCTCTCACTTCTATCCATCTTCTTTTTCTAACTATTATATTCCTTCAAAATAAGACAAAAACAACACTCAAAATTGATTTTTACTTATATATTTTATAAAACATTTGTAAATAAATAAATGTGTGTATTTATGAATATAGGAAGGGGACATTTAGAGTTTACACATTTAACTTGAAATCTCCTAAAAACCACTTTTAAAAAATACACTTTACTTAAATTTCTATTCTATATTTTATTTCTCTATAAAGTCAAACGTAGTGGGCGAGAGATGAGGGTGAAAAGGGGCGATTTTTGTGGAGCACACCGCCCTCCGGCCGAATTTGGGGCGAATTGGAGCGGGAGCGGGATGTTTTTGTCGCCGGAGGGGGGGAAATATATTATTATTTTATGCATATGTGTGTGTTATGTGTTATATATATATATATATATATATATATATATATATATTAGTACTATTTGTAGCCCCTACACTATTACAATCCAAAAACAAATTCATATCATTTGCTGACTGGGCACCACACGAC